>NC_133533.1:13960966-14292898 GCF_048544455.1 Silene latifolia | reverse complement strand
AACTGTAAATTTTAAACTTAACTCAAATTTCCATGAGAACCCATCTCAAATTGTTACTACCCTGTCACAATGAATTCTTTACGTTTGCTTTTTGCACAAAGACTAAATACGAAACAAATTGCACATGGTTTGTGTGAGACTCCACTAAATAACGCAACCTAAATACTCTCTCCGTCCCAATTCATGTAACAGGGGTATTTTAATTCAAAGGTAAACAAATGATTTGGACAAAGATAGCGATTGACTAAACAGTAAACACCCATAAATGAAATACGTAAATAATTAACCGGTACAAACAGAGTCAATGTTGAACTATAATACTTGGTTAAAAACAAAATAAAAACAAGAGAAATAGAGAATCATGAATTGAGGAGTAATGCAACAAATACCCGATTGATTGAGATGAGCAATTATGAATTACAATGGACAAAGTTGCTAAATTTCTGAATTTTGAGCTCCGAATGCAGACCAAGGTTTAGGGTTTCACCTTGGCACTAGAACTCAACAAGACAACGACTTTGGGTTTTGTGATCCTCCCAATTTTCGCCTCTCTTCATTTTCTTTTAGGGTAAGATTATTGGTAGTCTTGAGACAAGACTTTAAGTCTTAAGACAAACTCTCTCAATCTTACCAATAATCTACTTGAGTCTTGAGAAAGTCTTAACTCGGGTTTTGGAAATCCAAGACTCACCTTAAGACTTGACTTTGAGTAAGTCTTGACCCCACCTTTTTTACTTTATTTTTATTTTTAAAGCCTATATTTTCTCTTAATTACTATCTTATGTTCTATAAATAAACATGCTTTATTATTAAGTATTTTTTCTCAGCCATTTCTCTCATGTTTAAAGTTCAGTCCAAATAATTTCATTACAAAAATCAAAACTTTTTTATTTTTGGGTATGGATCCTAATCAAAATTTTGATCTAAATTCTATTTGAATTTACTGCAAAATCCACAACTTCAACATATTTGTTTATCGTGACACTCCTCAAAACCCAAGCTCTATTAATCTTGACACTCCAAGTACACAACAATCCCCAAGTACAAAATACTTGTTTAGCGTGCTATATTATGTTTATGCATTTTGATAAATAATGTTTAACTAACCTTTTTAGTGTGTTATATAATTAAGTTTATGCATTTCGATTAATAATGTTTAACTACAAATTAGAACTAATTAATAAATTTACAAAAAGAAAAGTGAAATGAAAAACTAGGGTCTGAGGTAAGTCTGACTGATAATGTATAAAGTCTGAGGTAAGTCTGAGATGAGTCTGAACAATAGAATAATAATAAAAGTGAGTGGAAAGCTGATGTGGCAGAATCTTAAGACTTTGGTGAGTCTGACTGATAATCTCACCCTTAGTCATTCGGTGCGGTTTCAGATCAGGTTATACACCGAACCAATTTGAGCGATTTAACTCGGGTTAACCTTAGTTTCTGTTTCAGTTCAATTTCAATTTCGATCGGGTTCATTTGGGTTAGTATCTTCAATCGGGTTTTTCTAGTTATAGTCGGGTATGGTTCAAACCGGATCAATAACTTTACGGTCATAGTTTTCTTGAGATGAGGATCAAAAAATTAACTTAAATGTAACTTCTCTCTTGTACGAAGTATTTGAACGTAATTATTCATAATAATATTACGTAATAAATAAAGAATTAATGAAAAACAATTAAAATATTATGATTAAGTTTTTATCAGTTCAGATATATTATGATTCGAGTATTGTTTTTTTTTTTTTTTATTGAGAAAAGAACAATTCATTAATAGAACGCCATACGGCACTTACAAAGAATAACTATAATCGAAAACAAATCTAATGGAAACCAAAGAAAAATAATTTTCTTATAAACTAGGGATCTCAAAACAGCATCTGACAATTCGGCTCGTCCTATTATCGCTATCTTCATGTAGCTTTTAAGGGGATCCTTCGTTTGATTTATGAGATAAAATTTACCTCTGACTGGTTCCAAAGATCGTTGACAAATCACTTTTACCCTTTGAAAGAACACGCTGCAAACCATCAACGAACTACTCCTGACTATATTACCGATGAAACTAAAACCACGAATAAATGGAAAACCCCGAAAATAAGGGATGGAAAAACGATTCTCGCCAAAAGGGAGACACTTATTGAATAGAAAATAGGTATGCATACTATTGATTAAAATTTGAAACAATTTTGGGGCTTACCATCGATCGATTGATAATCGATGGAGCCCCTTGTATAATTTGATGGAGGCTAGGGTTTTTTAGAGAGAGTTTTTTGAGAGAGAATTTTGCAAATAACAACTTTTTGTTTGTCCCAAAAACGAATTAGCAAGAAGATCAAAATGACACATGATTCGAGTATTGTTGAATTAAGTCCAATATTGGTTCGATTTGGATGGAGTCGGGTTTTCGGGTATAGTTCAGGTTACTCATATCGGGTGTTCGTTTGGTTATCAATTCAAATATTTTCGATTGGTTTTTCGGGTTCATGTTAATTTTGTCAAATCTATAGTCATACACACCAAGTTTTAGCTCAGGGCAGTTCCGTAGTTCTCCCTATAGTGACCCATATTCCTTAGTTATGTAAGAACCCATCTCCCATTAGTGGAATAATCATCCAAAAAATTGTGTATACAACTATACAAATACTCGTAAAATTAAGAGTGCTCAAATTTGCAACAATGGGTGCAGAGCTGTGGTCGTTACAGGTTTTCAAAAGTACCAGCTTTTGCTGATTGTCATTTCTCATTAACCGCAATAACAATTTTACCAAATGCAAATCCCAGGATACCCAAGGCATGCAGTACCTTCAGGCAGTGGCGGAATTTCAGCAAAACATACTAGAACGTGATTCAAACTTAAAACTTCTTACATACAAAAGTTGCACAACTTCACAACCATTAAAGCAAGCAATATCTGCTGTTTATACAAGCATCATCAAGAGATACATATAAAAATCAAAATGGCCGGGGGATTTACCGTAGCCCTAGTAAGCCTAAGATCCGCCACTAATTTCAGACATCATTACGACAGTTCATTTTTCCTTGTCCAAGCTATCCTAATTCCTAAGTGACCTTTCTTAGTTCTTCAAGCAAAGATCACAGTTGCATTTGAGGAGGCTCTCCTGAATGTTGATACTTGCTTGACCAAATCAAACTTCTCGACCGTTGTTAATTTATTCTCCCCAAAGGTAATTACCAATTTCTCCAATACGACTCCATTTTTCAGCAAAAACTCGATTACTTGGAGCTGACCTTCACACCATTTTTTGTAGCCATGATTCCCATGAATGGTGACCGTCTTAAGTAGTGGCAGCACACAAGCAGTGAACTCTGAGCAAAGCAACTGAGAGTCACCCTGCCATTATTTAGATAAGAAGGCTGAATGTTACAAGTCTATTAATTGGAGTTGGGAAACCAATTACACTAAAAGTCACTTACCGATGATTCTCCTGCGTATATTATGAGCTCTTCCAAGTTCACTGAAGTTTTCAGCAACTTAAAGATAACTTCCAGACATCTTTCCCCATTCCACTCTAGGTTCAAAACTATCCGCCTCCATCTATTTTGTGGGAACTCTATTTTCATAAATCACCAAACGCCAGCGTAAATTAAAGATAATTCAAACACATGGACAATAAACCTGAGAGCATAAATTAAAGATAATTCAAAAGTACCAGCTTTTGCTGATTTTCATTTCTCATTAACCACAATGCCAATTTTACCAAATGCAAATCCCAGGATACCCAAGGCATGCAGTACTTTCGGGAAGCGGCAGAATTTCAGCAAAAAATAAATGGAACGAGATTTGAACTTGAAACTTCTTACATACAAAAAGTTGTATAGCTTTACAACCATTTAAGCAAGCAACATCTGCTGCGCATCCAAGCATCATCAAGATATATATAAAAAACAAAATGGCCGAGGGATTCACAGTAGCCCTACTAAGCCTAAGATTCGCCACTAATTTCAGACATCATTACGACGGTTGTTTTTTTCCTTGTCCAAGCTATCCTAATTCCTAAGTGACCTTTCTTTGTTCTTCAAACAAAAATCACAGTTGCATTTGAGGAGGCTCTCCTGAATGTTGATACTTGCTTGACCAAATCAACCTTCTCGACTGTTGTTAATTTGTTCTTCCCAAAGGTAATTACCAATTTCTCCAGTACGACTCCGTTTGTCAGCAAAAATTCTATCACTTGGAGCTGACCTTCACACCATTTTTTATAGCCATGATTCCCATGAATGGTGACCGTCTTAAGTAGTGGCAGCACACAAGCAGTTAACTCTGGGCAAAGTAACTCACAGTCGTCACCCTGCCATTATTTAGATAAGAAGGCTCTATGTTACAAGTCTATTAATTGGAGTCGGGAAACCACATACACTAGAAGTCACTTACCGAAGATTCTCCTGCATATATTATGAGCTCTTTTAAGTTGACCGACTTTTTCATCAACTTAAAGATAACTTCCAGACATCTTTCACCATTCCACTCTAGGTGCAAAACTATCCGCCTCCATGTATTTAGTGAGAACTCCATTTTCTCTGTGGAAGAATTCGACAATTCCTGAATAAGCAGACAAGAAGTCCTGATCGTGTTACTTCATTCTCTGCAGTTCTTACATTGATTTTGGAATAAAAATAACACAAGCAGCTCATTGGCGGAAGCACAATTTTTGTCACTGGCAACAGCAGGGCACAGTCGCCTAACTGAATTTCTAAGCACTTAGTATTTATGGGACTTTGCTAAGAGCAAATGATCAAGTAATACAAAAACAACTACAACAACCGGTGCCTCAAGGGCTCCTGCAAGGCCGCAAAAGGAAGTGAGGGATGGAAGTGGGTAAAGTTAGCCGCAATCTTGCCAAATAGGAAATGTGTTTTATAATTGACCTGAACTACACTATTCCCATGTAGACAAACTGATATTGGAAGAGGTTACCATATGTTTTTTTCAGATTCACCGATTGTTTCCGTTCAACTATTAAATAGATTATTCACAAATGAATCTGTAGCAAGCAAGCAAGCACAAAAAGAGGTACTCTAGTCTAACTTCGTGAAGATTAAAACATCAAACCTATATAATGAAATAATGAATGATGCTTTTTAATTGTGCACCTTTTATTTTACCTTATTTGGTAAACCGTATGGAGTTTTCAGTTTATTTAGCTGAAAGAAACATATTAATCAAATACTCGTATATAGAACCCTGCAAACTTTAAGGGTGTGTTTGGATACCATTTTAGGAGGGAAAGAGAGGGGAGAGGGAGAGAGGGGGAGGGAAAGGTAGGGGAGGGGAGGGAAAATGAATTATAGTTGTTTGGATAAGAAAAATGATGAGAGGGAGATGGAAGGGGAGGAAGGAGGGAGAAGATAGAATGGATGAAGGATGTTGATGCAATGTGAGTCAAAAGAAAGTTTTCCTTCCAAATCTTGCCAATGATAGAAAGATTTTAGTTTGGTCTAAAGGAGGGAAATTAAATCCTCCATTTCCTTCCCCTTCCATTTCCCTCCTTCCATATATTGTAACCAAACAAAGGAAATTGAACCCCTTTATTTCCCTCCCCTCCCTTTCCCTCCCCTCCCTTTCCCTCCAATTCTCTCAATCCAAACACACCTGAACGAACGAGTAAATAGTACCTTAAAAGCTTTACATGACAATGTAAAAACCTCAGCATTTTGAAGTAGCTTGAAAAATGGCTGAACTTCACCAGAATAGTATCTCGTTGGTAAATACTCCACATTCACTTCTTGAAGAGAGATAACACCAGTCACGCTTAACTGAAAATATGGTGATTTCTCAGATACACCAATATCCAGAATTTTCAGGCTGGGACAATTAAGGGTACAACTACAACGGATGTTTAACACGCAAATGCGCAGCTTACTAACACTTGGAGCATTAATATTCAAGATTTCAAAACCTGAAGTGGCAGCAAAATATACAATCAATTCTTGTAGAGAAGGACATCCAGAAATCAACTGATCGTAACTCTTAGTACTTCCCTTAACACCTATAAGCGATAATTTTCTTAACGATCCCAGGTGGATTTGAGATTGGTGCACATAGTGCTCGATTGTACATCCAAGGAGTGCAAGTGTAGCAAGAGATTGACTAGTGAAAATGCAACGAGGTGGATCAAAAGGAGCAGAATAACGGAAATAGAGAACTCTGACTTCTTTTTCAATAGCATATCTCAGCCACATTCTAACATCACCAATTATCTTTGCATCTTTCGAGATATTTCCCAAGTTCCTGATAGAAAGGTGAAAAGTATCCATGGTGGATCTTCTATAAAGCAACAACACATTTCGGACAAAGCAGGCGAAACTCGAAAAAGCCACATGAGTGCTTGGTGGTTTATCAGCCATTCTACCATAGTATTCATTGAAATCAAACCTAAGAGCAGGAACCAAAGTCCAGAGGTTTCGCAATTGCCGAATTAACATTGTTCGAACAGCATCTAGAGTAGGCATAAATGAAAGTATATGAACAATCACTTCATCAGGCAAACCACTCAACCTATCTTCCATACCATCATTACTTTCACAAGTTCTTCTCTTCTTTGATATTGATTGCATATTTTCCGGTTTTATTCCAACAACTGTGAACCAAATAACCCAACTCAAATTTAAGAGAAAAACCCATCTCAAATTGTCACTCCCTCCATCCCAGTGAATTCTTTACGTTTGCTTTTTACATAAATAACAAGTATGAAACAAATTGCAAATGGGTTGTACGGGACTCTATTTGGTAATGTTATAAGGGAAAAGCATACCTAAATAATTGAATAATACACCCAAAAATGAAATACGTAAACAATTGAACGGAACAAAGGGAGTAAAGCATGAACTGTAATACTTGGTTTCGAATAAAATCAGACGAGAGAATCATGAATGCAGTGATTAAAGCATAAGCTAGAATGAACAAAATGAATCTATTTACTTGAATTGCGAAAGAAATGCAGTACCTGATTGCAAAAAGAGGGATTTTCTTTTGGGTAAGCGAGATTATGATGAACACGGTAGCGAAAATTGCTGAATTTTGAGCCCCAAATGCAAACCAGGGTTTTTCACCTGGGCACTAGAACTCAACAAATGCGGGATTTTCTCCGTTGGGGATTGGGATCTTTTAACGGTCCGGATTATAACCTTGAACCATTTATTAAGTGCTTTAATCTGCGAAATTGCTATGAAGTATACTAGTTTTAATCTGTGTAAAAAATACACGGGTTACTTTTCTAGTAATTTTATCTGGTGATAATTATTGCATTTTTATAAATAAATAAAAATGTCGATTTTTTCAATAATTATCTTTTGCTTTTGAGTAATTATTTATTTTATTTTTGAATAGAAATCGTTTAAAACGATTTCAGCATCTGAGATTTTTTTAAATATAATTTCAAAAACATAAAATACAAAACCAAAACCAAATATCAATTAATTTATTGATTTGTAACTGTAAGTATTAATATAAGTTTTTTTTAACATATATGTATTGATCAATCAGTTGGTAATATCATGTATTCGTATTGTTTATTATTATACATATTGTATTATCAGTTGACACAAAAGAAATAGAAAAAAAAAACTTCCTAAATCCAAGGACACAAAAACTTCAGAGACACCTCTCACATGATGGGGTGAGAAAGTTATTGAATTTCTTTATTCTCTATTATGTCTCCCACTAAATTAGTGGGAGACAGTCTCTTATGAGACCTGCTGAAGGAAGGACACCTTGCCCAAAAAATAATGTTTTTTTTCTACTCTAAAATCAAGAATCAATAGAAGTTCTTTAAAAAACTAAGCTTTTATACTAAAGGAATTGAGCCTATTCTATCATCATCATCATCATCCCTTTTTTTCTATAAAATTGAATTGGGTGTAAAAAGGAGGAAGATTTGTGTTTGCAATTTGCATGTCTCAAACGATTTAAATTTTGGTTAGTAATAAATTTGTTTTAGAATATGTTTGTAATAGAATTGTAAAAGTTTTATACTCAAATACTCCCCTCATACCACACCAATAGTAACATTGACTTTTTCACACTTGTCGAGACACGTTTTGCAACGTAAATATCTTTTGTTACACATTATTAAAAATTATAAAAATTTGATATTCTTATAGCATTCATGACGATAAATCAAACAAGATCTCACATGACTATATTTTGTCTTATAGATTAAGAATAATATCGAAGATTCCCTATGACCATGAATAGTGGCAAAACGGTCAATGTTATCATTGGTCTGGTATGGAGGGAGTATTAATTAGTAATCTACATT
Source organism: Silene latifolia (assembly GCF_048544455.1). Lineage (NCBI taxonomy): Eukaryota > Viridiplantae > Streptophyta > Magnoliopsida > Caryophyllales > Caryophyllaceae > Silene > Silene latifolia. Next base: position 14,284,620 of record NC_133533.1, on the reverse strand, counting down.
CTACAACATTTTTCATTATTTATTTCTGATATAATAATTTTATAGTGTAAGTATTAATTTTTTTTTTAATTCTTGTTATTTTTTTTTGATAATATTTCTTTTTTTTTTATCTATTCATTATTTTGCTTATTGAGTTCAGATTATATAATTTAATTCAATGTATGAATGAATAGTTTTAATAAGATCTTATATGTTGTTACTATTAATTTAAAAAAAAAAACAATTTCTTTTGAAATATTTCTACTTTTAATCACAGTTGATTTTATAGGTAAGGATTTTTAAAAACTATGTTCGTATATAAAAATGAAAATAATATAAAAAAAAAACAAATATAGTGTAGATGAATGAATTGCAAAACCGGAAACAATCACCTCACTACTGCACGTTTTTTTTCATATGGGTCCCACTTTTGATTTTTTTTTTTTTTTTTTTTTTGTATATTGATGACGTGGGTTAATGTGAAAGCTTTAAATGTTCTTGTATTAATAAAGATAATATGTAAATTGTAATGGTAGAAATGGGAGAAATTGTAGAAATAGAAATTAATTGTTTCTTCAATTGTGTTCTACGCTCCTACCACTATTATACCATCAGACTTTATATATTGAAATTGATTTTCTCCAAATTCCATCCTTTTACATAATCAGGTTAAATAAATATGAGGAAAGTTTGTGGTGAGACCAACTATAGAAAATAATTTATTTTCCCTTAAAATAGGGAACCGATCAGAAATTTTTAAAAGACTTAGCTTTTATACTTAGGAGATGGATACAAGGAGAGGAAAAAATTAATAAGTCATCTAAAATAGAGATATAAATATAAATATTATTATATATATTAGTTTACAAATTTGACCCATATAAATATAACACAACTACCATTAAAAAACCCTACCCTCGCCCTTCACTCCTCAACAAATGCGCAGCTCAGTCCTCCCCCTTTAATGAAACAACTAAGGCCCTGTTCTTTCTGGCTTAATTTTCACTCACTTGATTCACTCAAACTCTATTGATTCGATTGATTCGATTGATTCATTCGGCTCTATTCGATTCGGCTATTTCGATTCGATTCGGCTCGGCTCTATTCGATTGATTCGGCTCAGCTCGGCTCCATTCGATTTTGGCTCATTTGATTCAGCTCCACTAAATTCAGGCCATTTCAATTTTGCACATGTTAAACTTAATAGTTTTTATTAATATTTTTAATATTATTTATTTATTTATTATTTTTTATTATAATTATAATTATAATTATTTTATTAGTATTATTATTATTTTATTGTTATTATTATTATTATTATCATTAATTTATTATTAATTAATGATCCTCATTATTGTTTTCATTTTGAATATTATAGTTATTAAAATCAATAATATTCATATTAATAAAATTAATAATATTACTAATATTATTATTAATATGAATATGAATATGAATATGAATATTAATTATTAATTATTAATAATATGATTAATAACATTGTTGATTTTAATATTACTATTATTAATACCTAATTGTTTTTTCATATACGAACTTTAATCTTTCACATACATTTTTTCATAAACGTTCTAGTTTGTACCCTTTTCACCTAAAACTGAACCAAATGCTCTTGAATCAATATTTTTCCCTAAAACTTAATTTAATTGCTCAAATGATTTAAAACTTACAAGATGGATTCTAATTTATCAAATAATAAATTAATTTACTTGTTTATCAATTATTCATATTATTTGTTGAGTTTTAATTAATCAATCAAAATTTATTTGTTGGTTAAAGATGAAATTAGGGCCGCGTGTTGATTTTTATTTATCTAATTAATAAAATTAGGATTGTTGTTGCTTCGTGGTGGCTACCTAATCACTCAAATCAGGATGATATATGGCTAGACTTTGAACAACATTCTAGCAAATTGGTGCTCTATTATTTCACCTAATAAAATTGATGGTGTACTGTGGTTTATGGTGGCTACCTAGTTAATCACTCAAATTAGTATAATTACTAGTATTAATCTTAATTTAGTAATGTTCTTCTTCTTCTTCTTATAGTAGTAGTAGTAGTAGTAGTAGTAGTAGTCGTCGTGTCGTCGTAGTAGTAGTAGTAATAATAATAATAATAATAATAATAATAATAATAATAATAATAATAATAATAATAATAATAATAATAATAATAATAATAATAATAATAATAATAATAATAATAATAATAATAATAATAATAATAATAATAATAATAATAATAATAATAATGATGATGATAATAATAATGATGATAATAATGATGATAATAATAGTCTGCGTTTTTATAAAAAAAACAAATAGTAGTAGTAGTAATAATAATAATAATAATAATTTATTATTATTATTATTATTATTATTATTATTAATATTAATAATATTTTTAATATTACTTCAGTTCAATTCAACTCCAATAAGCTCGATTCACTCACTCTATTCGATTCGATTCACTCACTCCATTGATTGATTCGATTCAACTCGGCTCCATTCGATTCATCCGGCTCGATTGATTCGGCTCGGCTCGGCTCCATTCGATTGATTCGGCTCGATTCGATTGATTCAGCTACATTCAGTTCAGCTCAGTTTAGTTCAGCTCTAAAAAGCCAGAAAGAACAGGGCCTAATCCACCCAACATTTACCAATTTGCCCATAATACGCATAATGTATTCCTCAATTTTAATTCTTGTTTCATCACTAATATCACTCTTTCTTACTTACCCTTCTCCGCCGTCTTTCTCACTCGGTCGAAATATGTGAAAATGCTAAACGCCCCTTCCTCCTTTATTCGAGATCAGCCTCAATCAAATTTATATATTAGGTAGATTATAAGGATTTCAAGAAAAAAAGTATGTATGGATCTTTTTGCAAATGATTTCTAGATTTTACATTTTTTCGCCAACACGTTTCTTCAATTATTTTTATTGTTATAGGAGGAAATTAGTTTTTTTGTTTTTAAAAAAATTAATGATTTTTTTAATTTTTAATAATTTTTTCTGATTCTCTCATTTTATGCAAATTTTAAATATTTAATTATTATAAACCTTCTTTGAAAAATTATTTATGTGAATGTTTAATAATTAACTATAGAATTTTGTAGATCTAATGATCAGTTTATTGAAATTGACAACCATGAATTTTTTTAAGAAAATATTTTTGTTATTTTTTTTTCGTTTTTTATGTTATTTTTCGTTTATATTTTATTTAGTTTGGTTATTTGGTTGCTAAAATTTTAATTTTGGGTATGTAATAGTGGACTGTAATTTATATTTTTTGGATATGTAATTTATTGATATTTGGACTGTAATTAATTTCAATATTAACTCGGTTTTCTGGGTATGTAATTTTTTGTATGTGGACTATATTTAATTTTATTTTTAGGCGACATATAATCATATATCCATTTCATATCATATATCATCATCATATACTATATAGTCTCTTAAAATAAATCTGAAAACATGTTAATAGAGGAGAGAGGGGAATTAATTACCAAATAAGGAGAGAGGGTAAATAAAGAGTTAGGCTAAAACGTGGGATTCTTTATCCCTAAAATGCTGCAGCCAATAGGAAGCTTTTAAAGGCTTCAACTTTTATAGATAGAGGATTAATTTTTAACTAATGATAATTTAATTATTATTTTTTAATTAAAATTAATCTTTCATCAAATTATTATTTTTTCCTAAATTCTAAACTATAATATTTTAATTAATTAGAATAAAATAAAATAAATATAAAATTATAAATCTTTGTTATTAGTTTCAAGACAAAAAAAATGAGAAAAAATTATAAATTGAAATCATTAGCTTTGTTGTATAAAAATATTTTCTTTAAATACATTTTGGCTTATTACTCAATTCTGTTGATTAATTTTCAGTTCCAATTTTTTTTTCTCAAAACAAAATTCAATGATGAGAAATGTGAAAAATTATGAGCTACCTATTATTAAATTTAAATATAACTATTAGATATAATGAGTAGCAACTGTCCGTATTCGGTATTCGAGATCTGGTTGGATGTCGAACTAAGTGCAAAAAAGATGGTGTAATTCTGAGTATGTTATTTGTCCCACATTGAAAAATAATGCAAGTCTGATGAATATATACTACGTATAAATAGTATAATTGTTCCACATCAGAAAAATAATCCAAGTTTGGTGAATATATTACCTATAAATAGTAGAATTGTCCCACATCGAAAGATTAGTATAAGGTGGGTGATTATATGATTATAAATAAGAGTTGACCCACGGATATATTAATCTTTTATTTTTTTTGAAATAGATATTTTAATAATATGTAAACAAATCATTAGACATAGAATGTAAACATTACACCCTTATAACGTTTTTTTTTTTTTTTTTTTGCATTATGTTAATTACACCATTGCAATACACGGGCATTCAAACTAGTATGTACTAAAAATAAGTCTGTTTATGAAATTATTATAATAAATAAACTATAAGTGTAGACACCTCGTTTCTGCACCCCTCGCAAACCACCCAGTGATGATTGGGCCGCATGTTTGATACGCGGAACGATTAGTGACAGTTCGTAAGTTTATCGTCAAGTGATTGCTCAAATATAAATGTCAACCTCTTAGTTGTCATCTACGTGCCGATACGGTCGTTTTGGCAGTAATTAGAGTACATTCGGAGTCCGGGTCAAAACCGTCTCCATTTTCTGATAGCTGTTAAATCCCGAGTCGGAATGTTCTGGAATGTTCCGGATATTTCTATTCCTTATTTATCAAATTTTATCTTTTGGCAAATAATATCCCGTAATATTTAAAAGATAATCAAATTAAATCCGTCCTACCATAACTTAAACGCGGAGATTCTTTCTCGGCGGAGGAAACCTCTCGGGAACAGTACGCAAGAAAAGTCTGCGCCTCTTCCAAGAGACGCAGTGGCTGCTGCGCCTCTTCCCAGGCCCTTCTTTGCATGATTTACGTATCTTTTTTATATCTTTCCGAGATTCACTTCCAAAGAGTCTCCGAAACCCTAAACCTTCACGTGATTAGTATAAATAGGAGCTTTCGTTCCTCATATTTCTCACGCGAGTGTCCGCCCTTCTCTTCTCCCTTTGCATTCTAGACTTTGTTCTTACTAATTGGCGCCTACGTGCTTGGACTTCCGACCACGTAAGCTCGGATCTTTCCGGGTACCAGCCTCTCCGTTGCATGACCGACCAATTTGACCACTACACTCAATCAATCTAATTAATCAACTTGTTAAATCGTTTTCCTCTTAAGAGGGCACTCTTTCCTTGCATTCGCGTCGAGCATCACTAATCGATCTTCTTAGTTCTTCTCGTTCCGTCAACATGTAAGTCTGAGGGTGTAAATCTCTCTTTTATTTATTGCATTTAATTATTGTATAACAATTGTAAGGTTTATGTCGAAAGTACTCATTAAAACCGATTTCTAAAACCGTCTTTAAAACCTGTTTTGCGGATTTCGATGAGACAACGATCGAGAAAAAGACGCGGCAAGAATCGCGCGCCTCTTCAAAGGAGCGCAGCACTGCTGCGCCTCTTTGTGAGGGCGCCGCATTCTCGCTTCTTTTCTTCTTCCTCCGTCTCTCCGCAATTCGTATCAAGTTTATTTGTTTTGTTTGTTAAATCGTTAATTCTCCGTCATAAAATCATAATAATTAGCATGTATATTGTATCATATATTTCATCATTCATTCACATGTTTAATTCATCTAATCCGACTTAAATCCCAAGTAATTCATATTTGCGGGTTTTCGTCACTAATATTCAATTCGAGTTCTAGGGATTCAATTCGTTCATGTTGAGTTTCTGGGATTCATTGTTGATATATTTTTCATCATGTTCATTGTTAATCCGCCATAATTATTCGCTTGTTTAGTTCGTTCATTAACATCGACCCTTCACATGTTTAATCCGTCTTTGTCTCCGTCTCATCCATGTTTTGCCGTTTTATGACTTAAATCACATGTTAAATAATCTGTAAATCACTTTCATCCGACTAAATAATATCGATCAGTCCATTAAATTCACCAATTAACGTTAACAATTGCAGTTTTGGCTTCACAGCCAGAATTCGTCCTTGGAACAGACGCAGCGTTTGCTGCGCCTCTTCCAAAGGGCGCGATGTCTCGCTTACTGTTCGGACGACTTCGTCCCGAACTCCTTTTTACGCCTTGACCTAGATTAATTAGTTTACGTATCAATTAACTAATATTCGTAATATCGCTAATTCCTGTTCGTTAATTTGTTATTTTATTCTTTTATTCCTTTTTATCAAATTATCCGTTTTATTGGTATTTTCGACATAAATCGCCTAATCCGTTGTAATTAATGTAATTCTTTTTATTGTAGTTATATTAATTTATTGTATTCCTTTCATTTATCATTTGTATGCTTCCACATGTAATTCAATATTAAACCCTACTTCGACCATAATTGTTTGCCTAATTAATTGTTCACCGACTTAGCTAATTTCACATGTTAGGATTAATCTAATGGATGTTGCATTGCATGCATATAGCCGACGATATATCAAGTACGAATAACTTCCCTAATCATTAGTAGAGGCCGCTATCGAGGCGGGCGGGATTAGGTGTTCGATCAAAAGAGCTTCCTAATACGTACCCTCACCCCTTACTCCAGATCTCCGTGAGCACCCGTGTTCATTGGCATCCACGAGAGTCATTCTAGACATAGAATGCTAAGGGTAACGATTGCTTAGTGTTCATGTCACTACTTTGTGTCTTGACATGACACGAGGTATTGAACGGTTCCAATTTCCCATAAAAATTGGTGGCGACTCCTTACAAAATGCAAACGCTTGTTTTCGAGCCCCTTCACTCCCAAGCGCCCCCGTGGGCGGCCCGCTGTCCCACGTTTGGCGACTCTCATTGGGATTATACACTTACGTGTAGCTAGGGTGAAACTTGAACAAGGTTAGGGAATAAGTTTGTGCAAGACAATTGTCGGTTTTCATAACTCGGTCTTCCTAGACCGTTTAATTCGGCCTTCCTAGGCCCAACCCAACCTATTCGACCAATCGTCCCGTCTAAACGGTCCTAATTCTTATTTGGGCCTAAGGATGGATAGCGGTTGACGTCATCCATACCATGGTGCTTACTCTTGTTTGTATCAAGGGCCTTCACTACTTGAGGAAATGGACTAGGAATCGGCCTTACTCTTGTTTGGCACGAGCCTCTCCACAGACTTCGGGTTTGATGGTTCGGTATGGCAACCCACCCTTTAAACCAAAACCCTTCTAAAAGCACTCAAAGATCCCGTTATAATGCTTGTATAAATGTGTAAAACTCTACATGATCACCATCTCTAAACAAAACTATGACAAATTTTCAAAAATCAAAACCCAATTTCAAATCAAGAATTTCGAAATAAAGGCCTTCAATTAGCGCAAAATCCGGTCAAAACTCTGTCCGTTTGTCGTGTCAAAATTCGGGCCACAAGCCCATTTCAAAACCTCACTTCGAGTCCACTCCTACAACTACACTACTGTTGGCTAGGACACACATTTTCAAAGACCTTGTCTTTCTTCAAAACTCACTCAACACAAGTGGCACACACCCACTTCACGAGTCAAAACTTTTCCTCTTTTAGCAAGCGTGATAGAATGGTCGATTGTGTTTTGATTCGTCGCCGATCTCTTACTCAGTTTTCAAGATGCCTGGGTCAAGTGATGATACGAACCTCCAGCAAATTCAAGAAAGTAATGATCGAATCCTAGCCGCGCTAGCCCAAATGCAAGTTACCCAAAACCAAACCTATGACCGCCTCGAGCTCATCGAAGGCCGTATCTTTGACGTAGAGGGAAGGTTGCCTCCCATTAAAGGTGAAGTACTACAATTTTCCGATGACGAGTCTAAGGATGAGAATCCTCTCATGGGGACGACCTTGGTGAGAAAAGGCTCCAATACCTAGAGGAGCAATTGATGTACCTTAAAGGAGATGACATTTACAGGGAGAACAATCGTAAGTATGAAGCCGTCAATTCCAAATTGCCCACTAATTTTAGCATGACGGATATCCCTAAGTTCAAGGGACATGAGAACCCTTTGAACCACATCCGTGCCTTCAAGGATTACATGTCTATCAAAGGCATCAAACCCGAGATGTTCTTAAGGATCTTTCCTTCATCTCTCGACACCATCCCAAAGCAATGGTTCTACACTTTAGATCACAAAAAGGTCGCTACTTGGGAGGACGCCGCGATCGAATTCTCAAAACAATACGCGGATAATGCCGAGATCCAAGTCAATATGCGCACTCTAGAGGTTCTTACCCAGAATGACAAAGAAGGATTCACCGACTTTCTAAGTAGGTGGAGGAAGACTAGTACTCAACTAGTAGAACGCCCGGATGAGGCCACTCTTGTGGAGAAATTCGTGGACAATCTCAAGCCCATATATGCCAACCATTTGAGATATCAAAACATCAAGACTTTCAAAGACTTAACCGTGTTAGGGACACGAATTGAAGATGACATCCGCAAAGGACTCTTGTCCAAAACGGTAGGTCGAGGATATCAAGGGTCCACAAGTCGTTCATACGGCTCTACTAGCAAGACCGACGAAGTTAACCTTCTCGAACCATCCAAGAAAACTAGCCCACCAAGGAAATTCACAAACCTTGGGGATACATACTCCAATGCTCTAAAAAGGCTAGTGAAGCAAGGCAAACTCCAACCCATTGGACCTACTCCCGAGCCCGAAAGGAAGTCCAAATTCTGGGACGAAAATTCCTACTGTGAATACCATAGGGGTAAGGGGCACGACACCGAAAAATGCTACAAGTTGAAACACGTGCTTCAAGATATGATCGAAAATGGTCGACTTCCAATTCCACCAGGAGGTAAGCCTAATAACACTCAGAATCCTCTTGGAGTTCTAGTGATTACAAGTGATGAATCTACCTTAGATTGCTCACATCTCATTTCTCCCGCCGAGGATGAAATTCATGCAATTGAGAAAGAAAGACTCTACTCTACCATCTCCCCTACCATTTCCGACTTCATCGCATGGGCAAGGAGTGTAGATAGACAAGTGTGGGAATTAGAAAGCATGGTAGTGATCTTGCGCGATCCCAATGCAACACCTAAAGAACGCGTACCATTGACCTTCTCTCAAAATGCCACTATGCAAGAAGTAGTCACCACGGTCGACAAGCTAGTTGATCAAATCATACAACTAGAAAGTGACATCATGAGGATGAGGGAGCTAGCCGCGATTAATGGAGTTTGGGCCGATGACGATGAAGACGAATATCTCATTGAAAACTCCTTAGTCAAAGAAATAGTCCAAAATGGCGAAGACCAAGATGTGGATCACCTAACTCGCTCGGGTCGTCCATACCAAAGCACTACTCAAAACGGTCCCACCAATGTCATCACACCAAATGACAACGAAGATGACCCCACTGATCATTTGCTCAAGCAATTACAAAAACCAAGGTGATCTTTCGGTCCGGCAACTAGTGGCAAGCTCATTTCCACACCGCCAAGCTTTCTTTCGCAAGCTTTGGCCAAATTGAATGTGGCACATAACTCTACTCCTGAAGATGTAGTCAACTTGGTCTTCCAAGAATCCCCGAAACTAAGTAACCCTGTTACTTTCTCGGATGAAGACTTGCCACCTTTTGGCGCCAGTCACAACCTTGCTCTATACATCACCGTCATCTGTCTAAAGAAGAATGTGCCAATGACCTTGGTAGATGATGGCTCCGCGGTCAACGTCATACCCCTCAAAACGGCATACAAACTAGGCATGAGAGAGTCGGACTGGACTCCTACAAATCAAGGTGTACGTGCATATGACGGTTCACGACGAAAAGTGGTAGGACTTGCTAACCTAACCATAGCAACGGGACCAATCGAACGAAAGGTTAACTTCCAAATAGTGGACATCGAAGCTTCATTCAACATACTTCTGGGAAGGCCTTGGATTCATGCTTCTAAAGCAAGAACATCCACCCTTCATCAAAAGATCAAGATCCCACTAAATGGCAAAGTTGTGACAATCACTTCGTCACCCATTAAGGCCATAATCGAGAAGCAATCAAATAATCAAGTCCTTGCAGATCCCATATACGAACTTGGGGGCTTCCAAAGTGTAAATGTCATAGAAAGTGAGTTGGCACCCTTATACTATAATCCCTACTCCAACTTGGTGGTCAACCACATACTCAAAAACCAGGGATACTTCCCTGGAATGCCTTTGAACCCAGTGCGGAAAAACACCTTCGCGCCATACAAGAAAGGCAACTCATCGAGAATACCACTTGGACTAGGGTACAAACCCACAACAGAAGAAGTTCTCGAAATGCTCGCCCAAGTCCAAAACCGCAAGTATGTAGGAGTCCAAATGAGGCCATATCTTCCTACCCTCAATGGATACTTCATTCAAGAAGGAAGTTCGGAACTCTTTCATGGATTTCCCGAACCTTGGCATTACCTCGAGAAGAAGTTAGCCGGAATCGAGATCTTTCACGATTGCTACTTCATCCCTCCAGAAACGGTTCCTACCGTCAAAACCCGTCAAGCACCTTGCTTAGACGAACAAGCTGTTAGCCTTTTGTTTGGAGAGGACCGATTTGTTAGGGCCGCGCAGGATGAGATCATTACTACGATACTTCAAGACGATCGCTTCAACCCCACCGCGTTGATCACAGAAATCGACACCAAGCAGCAGAAAGGGTGGAGAAAATCAATCAAATGGACCAACAGTCAAGGAAGACTCTTCAAGCTCACCACTGGAGAAGGAGAGATGTTCAAAGAAGAACCAGAAGACACGAATTCGAATCGAGTCGGAGTCGGAGTCGAGTCGAGTCTCAGAGAAGTCATTAGAGAGTCTACTCCCTGTCGTCATCCCCACTCCCCTCGTTTCTCCTAGCTTATTTTCGAGTAGTCACGGTAGTTCGGGAAATGCCCCACCATTTGTCCCTTTGCCACCACTATCCTTGGATCGGTTGGCTTCTTTGTTTCAACTTTACTCAAATCTTAATATGAATAAATCAGGTTCTGCTTACTCTTTGCGTTATCTTGAGTGCAATTCTGTTTATGATGATGCTGAGGATGACCAAGACCCAGATTTGACCGAAATACCTCCCTACGTAGCCAAAGAAATACTACAGGAAGGGGAAGGGGGACCTGTAATTGAGGACACCGAACCCATCAATGTTGGAACCGAACTAGAACCCAAAGAACTTAGGATAGGGACTACCTTGAGCTCAACCGAAAGAACCGATTTCATAGACCTCCTAAATGAATTCAAAGACGTTTTCGCTTGGTCCTACAAAGACATGCCAGGGATCGACAGGGATATCGCCGAACATAGGATTCCGATTAAGCCAGGTTTCAAACCTGTGAAACAGAAGCTTCGACGAATGAGAACAGAGTGGGCTCTGAAGATTAAGGAAGAAGTTGACAAACAATTCAAAGCCGGGTTCATCAAAGTTTCCGAGTATTTTGACTGGGTAGCTAACATACTACCCGTGCCCAAAAAGGATGGGAGAATCCGAGTTTGTGTTGACTTTAGGGATTTAAACAAAGCAAGCCCAAAAGACGACTTCCCTCTACCTCACATCGACATATTGGTAGACAATACTGCGGACCATGCATTATTATCCTTCATGGATGGATATGCGGGTTACAACCAAATCAAAATGGCCATGGAAGACATGCATAAGACCGCGTTCGTCACCCAATGGGGAACCTATTGCTATACAGTAATGCCGTTCGGATTGATCAACGCCGGAGCTACATACCAACGCACCGCGACTACACTCCTACACGACATGATGCATAAAGAAGTCGAGGTATACGTAGACGACATGATTGTCAAATCCAAGGAAAGAGAGGGACATATTGCGAACCTTCGCAAGTTCTTCGCAAGGCTACGGAAGTACAATATGAGACTCAACCCTCAAAAGTGCACATTCGGGGTGACATCTGGCAAACTCCTGGGGTACGTCGTTAGCCAACGAGGCATAGAAATAGATCCTTCCAAAATCAAAGCTCTGATCGAAATGCCACAACCTCAAACAGAAAAGGAAGTCAGAGGATTCCTGGGAAAAGTGCAATACATAAGTCGATTCATATCGAAACTTACGATGATTTGCGAGCCTATCTTCAAGAAGCTCAAGAAAACGGACCACGCCATGTGGGACGACGACTGTCAAAAGGCATTTGACAGAATCAAGGAGATATTGGCTAAACCACCGGTGCTCATGCCACCACAACAAGATCAACCTCTTGGTTTATATCTCACAGTAACTGAAACTGCCATGGGTGCTATGCTAGCTCAAACTGTAGGAAGTGAAGAAAGAGCTATTTACTATCTAAGTAAGAAGTTCTTGGAATACGAGTGCAAATATTCACAACTCGAAAAGACATGCCTCGCTCTTGTGTGGGCAACAAAGAAGCTACGTCATTACATGCTTAGCTACTCTGTCAAGATATTCTCCAAAATGGATCCAGTCAAATACCTCTTCGAGAAACCCGTTCTCAACGGACGTCTGGCAAGATGGACCATGATGCTCTCCGAATTTGACCTCAAATATGTGCCACTGAAAGTAATAAAGGGTCGCGCCGTCGCCGAATTCTTCGCAGAAAATCCCATCAACGACGCACAAACCATAGATACTTGGTCATTTCCCGACGAGGATATACTTCAAACTGATGTAGACTCTTGGGATCTATACTTTGATGGAGCATCAAACCTAAGAGGATTTGGGATAGGAGTGTTGCTCATTTCTCCCGAAGGTGAGCATACACCGATTCTTTGTCAAACTCGACTTCGAGGTGACAAACAACGCTGCAGAGTATGAAGCTTGTCTCATTGGACTACAAGCGGCAGTAAGCTTAGGTATCAAAAACCTACGAGTGCATGGGGATTCGTCACTGATCATCAACCAAGTTACGGGATCCTGGAAAATCCGAAGTGAAAGCCTTGCACCCTATCAGGCCAGGATAGACCAAGTGGCTCAATTTTTTGATCATGTAACCTACTTACACCTACCTCGAGAGGAAAATCAATTTGCAGACGCTCTTGCGAAACTTGCATCTTTGATAAATATGCCAGATTACATGATGGAGATGCCTTTGTGTATCGAACGACGGTCGGAGCCAGCGTATGTCCATCAAATTACCGATGAAGAAGAAATCGCACAAGAACCTTGGTTCCAAGCAATCCTAAACTTCAAGCTTAGCGGTACCTATCCGCCAGAAATGGACAAAAGGGGACAACGAGCTATACGCCTACTAGCTTCCCAATACATCCTGATGCAAGGAGAATTGTACAAAAGAACACCTCTTGGTGTAGTCCTACGTTGCCTTGATCATTCACAGGCACGGAAAGTAATGGAAGAAGTCCACGACGGAGAATGCGGTCCTCACATGAGCGGGCCTATGATGGCAAAGAAAATCACACGTCTAGGGTACTATTGGACCACAATGGAATCCGATTGCATCAAATATGTGAGGCATTGCCACAACTGTCAAATCTTCGGGAACGTACAACACGTCCCTCCTTCGTTGCTCTATACAATGACATCTCCTTGGCCATTCTCCGCATGGGGAATTGATATAATCGGGAAAATAACCCCAGCCGGAACAGGAGGTCACTGTTTCATCCTAGTAGCGATTGACTACTTCACCAAGTGGGTAGAAGCGGCTTCCTACACCGCTCTTACTGACTAAAAATGTGGCAAAGTTCATACAAAACAACATCATCTGTCGATATGGTTGCCCGCATGAGATCATTAGCGATAATGGGTCCCACTTCCAAGCCGAAACCGAACAATTGCTAGCCAAGTACAAGATCAAGCATCATCACTCCTCGCCCTATCGACCACAGACTAACGGCGCGGTAGAGGCTGCTAACAAAAATGTCGTCACGATCCTCAAGAAAATGACTGACAATTATAGAGATTGGCCAAGCAAAATACCCTTCGCTTTGTGGGGGTATCGTACATCAGTCAGGACGCCCACTGGGGCTACTCCTTTCTATTTGACCTACGGCATGGAAGCCGTACAACCAGTTGAGCTAGAAATACCATCCTTGCGTATTCTACTAGAAAGTCAAATCCCGGAAGCCGATTGGAAAAGGGATAGATACGAAGAACTCATCCTCTTGGATGAACGTAGGCTACGTGCCTTACATAATGTCCAAACATACCAAGCACGTATCAAACGAGCTTTCAACAAAAGAGTTAGGCCAAGAAACATCAAAGAAGGAGATTTAGTTCTCAAATCGGTTAGAGCTCTTTTACCTGTCGACCCGAGAGGGAAATTCAAACCTAATTGGGCCGGACCATATCTAGTCAAATCCATACTCCCAAGGGGTGCGGTTAGAATCACAGACCTAGATGGGAATGAGTTTTCAAACCCCACAAATCTCGACCAACTGAAACGATACTATGCCTAGGGTAGAACAGAAACGCGCCTCGCGTAAACCCACGTGTCGCTCTTGTGGCACTAAATAAACGGCCCCTGGCCCATTTGAATGTCACTATGCTCTTGCATCTTGGCAAACTTGTCATCCTCATATCATCAAACAAACTGAATTCGCACCTCCAGAGTAAGTAAAGCTCATGCTTGTGTTCTATGTTCATTACAAGCTCTTGCTTCGAACAATTATTCTTTTACATTTACTCGAACTACGCGCAAGGGTTTGATTTCGCTTTCTTTAAGTGAATACGTAGGCAATCCTTCACGGGATTCAACCCGCCATTATACATAAAATAAATGTAAATAGAAGGACATTTGTATTGCATTTGAAATTCGACAAGAATAATTAAAGAAAATGCCAACGGTTTCATAACCATTTAACCTTTTTTATTTATCCATCCATTTTCTAATAATAATAGTACGACAAATAATAAAAATAGATAGGCTAGGATTCTAAAAATTCCCCTTTTTTATTACAACAATAATAATAATAATCAAATAATAACAACTAAGACTTGGGCTATTCCTCCATCTTTCCCTTGCCCTTGTCGTTCTTGTCATATTTCTTGTCACGACCTCGAGCCGGGCGCTCTTGCACCACTTCAGACCTAATCACCAACGGTCTTTCTCGAGGCCTGACTCTCCCGTTCTTGTCAACCACCATCTCTGCGGCAGGAGTAGTCTTTGATTTCTTCGAAGGATGAATGACTTGAAAGCCGGCTTCTTCTTCTCCTTCGGTCAGATGCTTCTCTTTCTCTTTCTCTCCCTCGCGCACCTTGTAATCAACGGGCTCGCGCTTCCTCAGTCTTTCGCGCTCTTCCGAAGTTGCAGCCTTCCTCCACCTCAGATAAGAGTCCGACACCCACAAGGCATTGGAGGAGAAGCTCAGGAACCACATGTTTCTCTGGGCCCATTTCATAGCCCACTCTCTTCGGCTCTCGGTAGTCAACGCCATAGCAGTCTGCGGGACGGTGTCAAGCCTAGGGATCATCTGCTTCAACCCAACTTGCCTCATCAATCTCTCAGGGAAGATGCACACCATAAACTCCAATCCAGGGATGCGCACGGACCTAGTGGGATCTAAAGAAGACACCCCAGTGACAGACTTGAGGTGCCACCACGGTACAACCCACCTGATCAAAGGGCCGTCATCAGTCTTTAGCTTGTTCTTCCAATAGTCGCAGACCCGGGTGAAGTCCACCATGTACAGCCGCGTCCTCATCGAAATCATACGGGCATGATAGGAAAGTGCATGAACTGGGGGCTCAAGCAATCGGAGCCGTTCCATGAGCCAAACCTACCAAGACAGTATTAGACACCGAAAAAAAAAAAAAAAAAAAAAAAAAAAAAAAAAAAAAAAAAAAAAAAAAAAAAAAAAAAGAGGAAAAAGAAGGTGTCTTTTACCTGTAGGATAACGGGACTTCCCAAGAACGGCAGATCGCGGTTGGATTTCCTATTATCCAAACCCAAAATGATCTCCCCTAAGCACAGACAAGCTGGGCTCCTGCGCAGCTCCATTTGCTCAATAAGACCCAAAAGGCGAGGATCACCTCTCAAGTCCTCATCAACATGTCCCTGAAAGACATACACATGCAAACGAAATGAAGCCAAATGCTCTCCTTCTAGCAACATAAGAGATAGTAGGGTCGGCCCTGTTGATGAATCGATCTATAAAATCCAACATCCGCACGCCTTTCGCAGTAACAAGACGATCCACCTCGAGTCTGGTAAGTCCAAGCAAATCTCTAAACTTGCTCTTATACCCTTGAGCAGTAGAAGGGATGGCAGGTAGATGTTCAGGGTCCCACCCGCCAATAGCAGCAATTTCCTCCGGAAAAGGACAAATATCACCTCCTGGGAACGCAAATACATGATAATTTGGATCCCAATAATCAAGGCAAGCATCTAAGAACGGTTTCACTACCTTGATGAGTTTCAAACTCAATAAAGACCCAAGATTATAAGCACCCATGTCGTGCTTTTCCGTGTTCGAAAACTCATTAGTCCATTCCTTCAAGCGAACCTCCAAAGTATTCATGATGATAATTTTCTCTTGAAAATTTATTTTAGGAGTTTTAGGAGAAGCGACGAAGAAAAGACGGAAGAATTATATGATTCAAAGCTTCGGCAGCTTTCTATTTATACTAATTTGTTGTTTCCAAAATCCGTCGAACAAACCCCTCGGGAACAAAGGCGCGGCGCCCGCGCTCTCTTCAAAGGGACGCGACTCATGTCGCGCCTCTTCCCCAGTGCTCACTCCCGTGATTTCGCGTTTGGATCTTTCCTAATTCTATAACACGCGTGATTTCCTATTCCTATGGGATTTTATTTTGGTAAACTACGGAAGTTTACCATGTTTTGGGATTTCCTAATTTCGCGGGCACGCATTTCGAGGCGACATTGACATTTTCGCCATTTTATCACATTTGTGTATTTAATTGTCCATTTAATTCTTTTCATTTTTCAAACATTTATATATTTATTTCATTTTCTTAATTTCTATTTCTACATTTTCTAACTTATAAATTTCTATTTTTTTTTTTTTTTTTTTTGGGGTAACCCTCCCTACCGTCCGGTCATTTCCGGTCATTTTAAAGCAAATTTTTTGCATTTTTGCGTTTCTTTTGAGTCTCTTTGTGCGCTAATTAAGGCCTTATATGTGTATATAAAATGTATGAATCGCGTGATTTTCCATGTAAATTTCGGCAGCATAACGGCATAAACCGTTATCTACCAAACTGTTCAAGAACTAACTGCGGTACAAGCAACACAACCCAAAGCAACAAAGGCACTCGAGGCCATCATATATACAACAAAAAGCAAATGTACAAGAATCGGGGGCTCGCGCCCGAACAAGTCCAGATGCACAAGCAAACTGGGGGCTTGCGCCCCGACCAAATCCAAAATCCAAGAAAACTGGGGGCTTGCGCCCCGAACCAAGTCCAAAAATGTTTCAAAATCAAAATGTACAAATCTACAAAACTACACAAGCTACTGCTGGGCACCCTCCAACTCAGCAACTCTCGCCATCAGAGCGGCGATCTCGGCATCCCGAAACTCGAGCTCCCTCGACAAGCGAGCCGTCTCCTCCCGAGCCTGGGCCAACTCTCGTCCTGACTCGCGGTCACCCTGCAAACAGCAACGAATTGGCTCATGTCAATCAACTCAATTGGAAAACCAAAAATCAAAAAAAAAAGAAGATCGAAAAATGGGTATAAAGGTTCATACCTGACGACCTCGACCGCCGACGAGTGCCTCAATGGCCGTAGCTCGTAGCCGGTTGGCCACCCTCCATAGTGCCACGAACCGAGATGGCGCGACCTGCATTTCAAAAGGAAACTCTCAGCAAAATTGAAACAAATTCAGTCAAACGTGTTCTTACACGAAAACTATGCAAAATGGGAACTCACCCTCCGAATCGATGATCTTGCGTCATCTAGGCCAAAGATCCGTCACAGCTACGTCAAAGTCACGTAACTCGGAGATCGTCGTCCTCCCAGTAGCGTCAGTGTACTCGAGGGTCTCGGGGTACTCTGGGGGCTCGATGCCCGCCGCCTCAACCTCCTGAAAAGACAAAACAACTCTCGTTAATCGATGATCCTTCGTCGTAATTTTCAAAATCAAATCAACAAGAAAACAAAGGATACTCACCACTACCGGCCAATACGCCAACCTCCCGTAAAGGAACGCTGAGTAATCCTCCTCAGGGAGAAGAAGGTCGTCGCCACTCGCACCGGCCAGGTCCGCCTCCCTCTCGGCCTCAGAAGGCTCCCTAAACATCGTCCTAGGAGGATCGACGGGAACCGTCAACGCGCCCCGAAAGCACTGACGAGCTAACCGCTCGCCCAGATACCATACGGGACCCATCGACGTCCACGGCAGCAGCTCGACTCGAACTCCTAGGACGAAGGGTCTCAAAGAACAAAAGGAGGCGCTCAGGCGTACTCCGCCCAAGGTCCGGGCACCCACCGTGACAATATGAAGGCAAAGGTCATTCCTATGATCAATTGAAAACAAAATATGAGAAGATGTGAATGAATACAAATGGGATACTCACGCGCTCGGTGAAGGGCGTTCACATCCCGCCGGTAGACGTTGTGAGAAGAACGCTTGCTCTTCGTCCGGCACATGACCCAATCCCTCACCACGGGATAGGCCCTCTCCAACGGCTTCGTCCTCTTGGGCGCGAGGCCCGGAAAGTAGGAGTACACCCACGCCTGTAAAGCAAAATGGTCAATGACGATCTTTCGCTCTTTGATAAAAGAAAGGAATTTACGTTGATCTAAAGGAAGGTTCATACCTCCAACAGTAGTCCAGGTCCGACAGCGCCAGGAGAAGTCCCCTTCTCCATCAACTCTGGGCGAACCATGGCCCTCATAAAGCGGATGAGGACCGCAAAACCAGTGATGACCAGTCCCAACGCCCTAAGGAACTCAGTCGAAAGAAAGGGGAGAAGCTTCGTCGTGACCTCTCACCCTTGTCTCCGAGGTAAATCGAAGACAAGAACCACCAAAGCCACGACGAGCCCCCGCTCTACTGCACAAGGAGGAGGAGCCGTCTCCCTCCCATCGATCACCACCGATGCCGGGGTCTTCCCCGCAAAGTAATTTCGAACATAGGTACTAGGTACCAAACCCGGCACCGCAACAGCCTTCGGCGACAAGTTCCAGCCGATCAACCTCCTCGCCTCGGCCGAGTCCGCCCTCATGCCAGCCTCCGGCCACACCATCTCCTCGATCCCGCACGGACTGAAATCATGCCGTAGTCCTCCAAGGTGACTCCCACCTCACCGAAAGGCAGGTGAAATGTGGAAGTCGTATCCCAGAATCGATCCAAGAAAGCGCGGACCAGGCTAAGGTTGGCCCGCAACTTCCTCTTCACGATATCCCTCCAAACCTGAACCAGAGGACCAAACGCCCCGCGCTCGATCATGGCCCTCTCCTCCTCCGACAGCCGCTCGTAATGCTCCATCGCCGTCGTATATCCCGAGAACGACCGGATGTTCCCGGCCTCCTATTAAGATTTGAAACAAAGCTATCTTTAGTTTTGGAATAAATTTAGAAGAGATTTGAACAAAAATGGAAAAGGATAGGTAATGAGTTAGGGAATTCCTATTTACCAAGCTCTTCACCGTCCTGTAAGACAAGTGACCCTCTGCAGCCCACACAAGGTGCCTACTCTCCCAGGTCTCGGCCACGCAGAGCACCTCTCGGTGGCGACCCCTCGTCCGAGGTGGGCCCGTCTCGGAATCTCCTCCTCGTCAGCAGCCTCCTCCTCGGGGACCTCCTCTGCAGCAGCCATCACCGCGGTGGTGAAGGCCTGCTCTAAAGCTTCCTCAACAACAGCAGCGTCTACGTCCATAGGATCTCTCCCAGAAGTAGAAGCATCATCACCTGCAACGATTAAAGCAAATCCAGGCCGCGTCACATGACGACAAGCCCTTGTTAAGTATTTCGAGCCTTCAAAGCCCAGAAATCGCCCCTTTCCGGCCATCCTTGGCCATATTCCCACCAACCCGATCACTCATGTGATAAATTGGGCCAAGTCAAGCCCAAGTCAAAGCCTAGTTCCGAGTTCGAGTCGAAAATTCGGCAGCATTTCGCTATAACGACGATTATGCCCTAAAAGGTGTCCTGCAAAAGTTGTCACAAACCAAACTTCCGAGATGACAGGAAGTTTACCCATCATCCAAGGGTCCCTAATATCAAATTTCATCACAAATAGGCAATCCTAAGGCCATTTTCGAAGCAATTTTCGATCTAGCTGTGAAACCGTCTCAAAATTCGCTCAAAGGCTCAAAACTTGATGAAAATTCGAAGTAAATACGTGGTTATGTTCCTAACACTGCCTACTACTCGTTTCTAGTATCAATTTGGCATGAAGAATTCATTTGGGGGAAAAGCCCCAAATTTTCGATCAATTGGGTCGAAAACCCTAATGTTCGCGGCTCAAAATTCGACAAATGAGAAAGATTAATGCAAGATTAAAGCACATACCTCGATTAGTCATATTTTAAGCAAGCTTTTGAATCCAACCTTGATAGAAATGGTGAAGATTTGAGAGAGAAATTGAAGGATTTGTGAAATAAAACCTTTCTGATTTCGCGTTTTTACGCGGAATTGCTGAATTGGGGAACAGACGCAGCAGGTGCTGCGCCTCTTCCAAGAGACGCAGCTCTTGCTGCGCCTCTTCCTTTGTTTCCCTCCTGATGGATTTTCAAAAATCCGTTATGAGTTCGTTACTCGTGGGCCCATCTTTGGTGCGCCTCTTCCTCGATGACATTTTATCACTTTGGTCCGTTTCGACGATTTCCTTTCGTTCCGGCCCGCATTTTATCCAGTGCGACAATATTTCGCAGTATTGTCCGAGTTCATTTTATCCCTTTGCAGATTTGCAGATATTGCTCAACCATTTTGTCAGCGCGCAGTAGTATTTTGCGATCGCTCACTCGAGACTTTCTTTCATGACGATTCAGATGTTCCTAGTCGTCAAATCATTTTATCCGGCGCAGTAGTATTTTGCAGTACTGCTCATTCGAAGTTTCCCCTACGACGATCAAGATGTTCCTCGTCGTCGATATGTCCCCAACAAGAGTTCGCTTGAGACCGACGCAAGCAGATTCAACTTCCAAATTTCGCCAGAATTCGCTCGAGACCGACGCAAGCGGATTTCCCCCAGCAGTTTCTACCGACGTCCTGCTGTTTTCAATATCTCTTATTCCCCGCGAAGTTCGATTAAGTCTCAGGTATGATCTCTTCTTATGGCTGGCGAGCCTCCTTACGTAGTCTAATGGACTTTAAACGACCCTCCCCGATAGTCGACAGACTCTAAAATGTTCCCGACGACAGGTCCTTGGCTCAGACCCCTTGAGCCGCCTCGCGTCGCCATAGTCGTCAGGTTGTAATCTTCGATTGACCTGATGGCTATACTTTGACTTTCGCCTTGTCCAAGCCTCAGTCAAAGTGGGGGCTCTGTAGACACCTCGTTTCTGCACCCCTCGCAAACCACCCAGTGATGATTGGGCCGCATGTTTGATACGCGGAACGATTAGTGACAGTTCGTAAGTTTATCGTCAAGTGATTGCTCAAATATAAATGTCAACCTCTTAGTTGTCATCTACGTGCCGATACGGTCGTTTTGGCAATAATTAGAGTACATTCGAGTCGGGTCAAAAACCGTCTCCATTTTCTCGATATTTGTTATTGTTAAATCCCGAGTCGGAATGTTCTGGAATGTTCCGGATATTTCTATTCCTTATTTATCAAATTTTATCTTTTGGCAAATAATATCCCGTAATATTTAAAAGATAATCAAATTAAATCCGTCCTACCATAACTTAAACGCGGAGATTCTTTCTTCAGCAGGAGGAAACCTCCTGGGAACAGACGCGGCAGTCTTTGCGCCTCTTCCAAGAGACGTGATGGTCGCTGCGCCTCTTCCCGTGCCCTTCTTTGCATGATTTACGTATCTTTTTTATATCTTTCCGAGATTCACTTCCAAAGAGTCTCCGAAACCCTAAACCTTCACGTGATTAGTATAAATAGGAGCTTTCGTTCCTCATATTTCTCACGCGAGTGTCCGCCCTTCTCTTCTCCCTTTGCATTCTAGACTTTGTTCTTACTAATTGGCGCCTACGTGCTTGGACTTCCGACCACGTAAGCTCGGATCTTTCCGGGTACCAGCCTCTCCGTTGCATGACCGACCAATTTGACCACTACACTCAATCAATCTAATTAATCAACTTGTTAAATCGTTTTCCTCTTAAGAGGGCACTCTTTCCTTGCATTCGCGTCGAGCATCACTAATCGATCTTCTTAGTTCTTCTCGTTCCGTCAACATGTAAGTCTGAGGGTGTAAATCTCTCTTTTATTTATTGCATTTAATTATTGTATAACAATTGTAAGGTTTATGTCGAAAGTACTCATTAAAACCGATTTCTAAAACCGTCTTTAAAACCTGTTTTGCGGATTTCATGAGAGACAATCGAGAAAAGACGCAAAGAATCGCTGCGCCTCTTCAAAGGAGCGCGCACACTGCCTGCGCCTCTTTGTGAGGCCGCGCAGATTCTGCTTCTTTTCTTCTTCCTCCGTCCTCTGCAATTCGTATCAAGTTTATTTGTTTTGTTTGTTCGTCTGTTAATTCTCCGTCATAAAATCATAATAATTAGCATGTATATTGTATCATATATTTCATCATTCATTCACATGTTTAATTCATCTAATCCGACTTAAATCCCAAGTAATTCATATTTGCGGGTTTTCGTCACTAATATTCAATTCGAGTTCTAGGGATTCAATTCGTTCATGTTGAGTTTCTGGGATTCATTGTTGATATATTTTTCATCATGTTCATTGTTAATCCGCCATAATTATTCGCTTGTTTAGTTCGTTCATTAACATCGACCCTTCACATGTTTAATCCGTCTTTGTCTCCGTCTCATCCATGTTTTGCCGTTTTATGACTTAAATCACATGTTAAATAATCTGTAAATCACTTTCATCCGACTAAATAATATCGATCAGTCCATTAAATTCACCAATTAACGTTAACAATTGCGGTTTTGGCTTCACAACAGAGTCGTCCTTGGAAGCAGACGCGCTTTTGTCGCGCCTCTTCCAAAGGGCGCGATGTCTCTGCTTCTTTGTTCCAGGACGACTTCTGTCCCTGAACTCCTTTTCTGCCTTGACCTAGATTAATTAGTTTACGTATCAATTAACTAATATTCGTAATATCGCTAATTCCTGTTCGTTAATTTGTTATTTTATTCTTTTATTCCTTTTTATCAAATTATCCGTTTTATTGGTATTTTCGACATAAATCGCCTAATCCGTTGTAATTAATGTAATTCTTTTTATTGTAGTTATATTAATTTATTGTATTCCTTTCATTTATCATTTGTATGCTTCCACATGTAATTCAATATTAAACCCTACTTCGACCATAATTGTTTGCCTAATTAATTGTTCACCGACTTAGCTAATTTCACATGTTAGGATTAATCTAATGGATGTTGCATTGCATGCATATAGCCGACGATATATCAAGTACGAATAACTTCCCTAATCATTAGTAGAGGCCGCTATCGAGGCGGGCGGGATTAGGTGTTCGATCAAAAGAGCTTCCTAATACGTACCCTCACCCCTTACTCCAGATCTCCGTGAGCACCCGTGTTCATTGGCATCCACGAGAGTCATTCTAGACATAGAATGCTAAGGGTAACGATTGCTTAGTGTTCATGTCACTACTTTGTGTCTTGACATGACACGAGGTATTCGAACGGTTCCAATTTCCCATAAAAATTGGTGGCGACTCCTTACAAAATGCAAACGCTTGTTTTCGAGCCCCTTCACTCCCAAGCGCCCCCGTGGGCGGCCCGCTGTCCACAATAAGGCCTTGTTATTTTCAACTGAAACTGTCTAAATTAAACAGAACTGAAATGAAGTAAGAGTTAATTTGTGAAGAGAAGAGTTAACTGAATTGAACTGAACTTAACTAAATAGAGTTGTACTGAACCTGAATAAGCTGAACTCCCCTTTATACTAAAAGAATCAGAGTTCTCATAATTTTCCTGCCTAAATTAATTTGGCTATAATTGGGCTTTTATTATAACATATCTGTTATTGGGTTTCATTATATTATATCTACATCTGGATTATAATGAACTTTCCTTTTCCACCGATTAATACAAAATATTAATTGATGGGGCATATTCTGCACCGCTGACCAAGTCAACATATTGAGCAAAGTCAAGGGTATCCACAGCAAAGTCAACGACTTAGACAGTCTAGCCGATGAAGCCCATCGGCCTGTCACCTGGGTCTCGGCCAGACAACTAGCCAGCCGGGACACATATCTGCGTACTCATATCCAAGACCCTCGGCGGGCCTGCCACAGGTCCATCGGCCGAGGGTATAACGGTCTTTTCACCTGATAGCCACTTGGCCACTACGTGACAAAAGGTGAATGCCTATAAATACTCCTCAATCTTCATTGAGGAAAGGATCCATAAATTGACCTAATAACCACTATTCATCTGGTAATATCTTGCTTATCTCTCTACAATACACTCTTAGCCAAGTTACAACAACTTCTCTCTAAGTTTACTGACTTGAGCGTCGGAGTGAGTACGCTCGGCCAAAGCCGAGCCCTCAGTTTGTTCATCGTTTCAGGAGACCGCAAGGAGGATTCAAGCAAGGACATCATTCTACTAGCTACGAGTGGTAACAAACACCTGCTCTGGAATTAAACCCGGAACAATTGGCGCCGTCTGTGGGGAAGGCAAACTAGAAGCTAGTCACATTCATTCCCAAACAACAAAAACAAAAACACAAAAAAAAAACCCACCCAAAAGAGCTAAGATGTCGAAACAACAAGTAGTCGTGACCGACGAAACCGAGCTACACCAAGATGATACGTTTCACCATTCTGGAGTAGTGCAACCCTCCACCGGCGGAGTAGTCCAACCGGAATTCGGAATGCCGATAATACCGGACACACCGCCGTCCGCCAACCAGGTCACCATCATGGGACAGGTGGTTGACGTAGCAAAACTGAAGACACTCCTGGACCTAATTGGGAGTACACCAGCTCACATAGGCACGCCGACACGAGCGGCGGAAGCCGTCCAGGAGGCCAGGGCCCAGAACGTGACTCCAAGAAACTTGAACGGAGCACTAGGGGAAGCAGACCCTACCAAGACGCCGGAGGAGCCCAAAGTGGTCGTGGTAAACGTAAGTCCTTCTCGCACTCGGGAGAGGACATCGCCGCCGCAACACCGACGAGGCACACCCCGGGAGAACAATGGTGGCCCGACTCGGGAGAGTCGGAGAAGAAGCCCGAGCCGGAGAAGAAGTCCTTCTCGCTACGAGGAGAGAAGCCGGACTAGGAATGCGAGGAGTCGGTCGCCGCGTGTCATCCGACACGTGGTCAAACAGACCCCTCGGTGATTATGTCTCGGACACCGCCGTGCCAACCAAGTCGAAGTTGCGGCGTTCACATACAAAGGAGACAACGACCCAACCGACCACGCCGAGGCTTTCGAGTCTTACATGTCGGTATGGGAGCAGCCTGATGAGGTCCAGTGCCGAGTTTTCCCAACGACTCGCATGGGATGGCTCAAAACTGGTACAAGGGGCTTCCCGACGGTTCGGTATACTGTTTTGCCGACCTAAAGGACGCCTTCTTAGCCCAGTACTCTTGCAACAAAAGGACGGTCGTGGAGACGTCGGACCTCCTAACTATCAAGCAGGAGGAGGGCGAGTCTCTACGAAGCTATATGAAGAGGTTCGACGGCAAGGTCCAGCAGATTCGGGAAATCAATCCCGAACTGGCGGCTTTCGCACTGATGAAGGGCCTCCCAAAGGGAAACTTAAAAGACGAGCTCATCAAGCACGGGGGCCTGGGCCTAGACGCCGCGAGGAAGATGGCCGACCAGGCCATCAAGGTGGAAGATTACCACAAGACGGGTAGGCCCGGCGAGGCCGAGCCCTCAGAGAGAAAAAGCCGCCGGGATGATAGCCCGGATGAGAGGCGCCGTGACAATAACAGGTCACGATCCGATGATAAACGCCGTGACAATAACAGGTCACGGTCTGATAGATCTGCCAAGAAACAGGCCTCGACGGGCGCCGGCGACAGTTCGGGAATGTTTTACCAAAGGCATTACCATGACAAAACCCCTCTGGTCGCATCGGCCGCCAAGGTCTTCGCTCTAAGCAGAAGCGAGGGCCAGAAGTGGGAACGGCCTCCCAAGCCAAAAGGAGACGGTGACTCGAACCAATACTGCGAGTACCACGGCTGCGCCGGCCACCTCACTGACAACTGCCGGCATCTGAAGAATGCCATTGAAGAGCTAATCCGGAAGGGGAGCCTCGACAAGTATGTGGCCAAAGGCCAGAAGACTGACGCCAGCGGCTCAGATAAGAAATCCGTTTTTCAACGGATAGGAGTTATCCATGTAGTCATCGGAGGTAACGAGAACGGTGGGTCGGCTCATGGGCACAAACGACACCTGAACGAGCTGTATCAGGCCATCAACTTTGTGCCCAACGCAGCAACCACCGCCTCCAGCATTCCCGATATGACTATTGGAGGGAAGGACTACGAGGGAGTCATCGCCCCTCACAGCGACCCACTCGTAGTCAACTTGGACATATCCAACCACCTAGTGAAGAGATGTCTGATAGACACAGGCGCCTACACGAACATCATGTTCAGGGAGTGCTTCCACAGCCTCGGCCTGAGAATCAAGGACTTGAGCCCCTGCACCCATCCACTATACAGCTTCTCCGGGGCTGGCCTGGTACCCCTGGGTTCAATCAGACTACCGGTGATGTTCGGCGAGGGGAATGCGGCCAAGAATGTCCTAGCCGAGTTCGTCGTCATTAACGGCTCGTCCGCCTATAACGCCCTGATAGGCCGAGTTACTCTGAGCGATGCCGACGCAGTGATGTCCATCCGGGCCCTGACACTAATGTATGTCTCGGACCGGGGGGAAGCGCATAAGCTCGTCTCCAAAGACGAGAAGGACGAGGTGGTCAACATCCAGATATCTGCCAGAGGATGCAACATGCAATCCCTCAAAGTGGCGAAGCAGTCGGAGAAGGGGAAAAGCTCATCCTCACAACCGAAGGGCGACTTTATGGATGCAACCGATGGCTGACGGGGGAACAGCGCCTCTAATGAGGCATTAGGAAACTGATAGACCTTGTAAAGCGCGGAGGTGTCCAAAACATTTGTGGGCACCCCGACGCATGTTAAATATCGAATGTAAAATCAACCTAGTCTCCCATGAAGATGTCCATTTTCCCCATAAATCACCGGGCAGGAAGAAAGAAGCGACGCCGTCTCATATCGTCAATTCGACAAGAGCGGCGATCGTTAAAAAGCCGACGCGTCTCTCATCTGTCGATTCGACAAGAGCGGCGATCGTTAAAAAAAGCGACGCCGTCTCATCTTGTCGATTCGACAAGAGCGGCGATCGTTAAAAGCCGACGCCGTCTCATCTGTCGATTCGACAAGAGAAGCGATCGTTAAGCGACGCGTCGTCTCATCTTTGTCGATTCGACAAAAGAGCGATCGTTAAAAGCGACGCGTCTCATCTTGTCGATTCGACAAGAGCGGCGATCGTTAAAAAAGCGACGCCGTCTCATCTGTCGATTCGACAAGAGCGGCGATCGTTAAAAGCGACGCCGTCTCATCTGTCGATTCGACAAGAGAGCGATCGTTAAAAGCGACGCCGTCTCATCTGTCGATTCGACAAGAGCGGCGATCGTTAAAAAGCGACGCCGTCTCATCTTTGTCGATTCGACAAGAGCGGCGATCGTTAAAAAGCGACGCCGTCTCATCTTGTCGATTCGACAAGAGAAGCGATCGTTAAAAAGCGACGCCGTCTCATCATCAATTCGACAAGAGCGGTCGTTAAAAAGCGACGCCGTCTCATCTGTCGATTCGACAAGAGCGGGATCGTTATGAAGCCGACGCCGTCTCATCTGTCGATTCGACAAGAGCGCGATCGTTATGATGAAGAAATGTAGCGCTGTGGCGATCACCCCAAATAGTAGGCGCTTGGCGATCACTTAAAGTGGTAGACGCGCGTAACACGCTATCCGACGCCTGACCACACTTTGTCATAGACAAGAGCGGTGGTCCCCATGAAGAAATGTAGTCTTTGTGGCGGTCACCCCAAATAGTAGACGCTTGGCGAGTCACTTAAAGTGGTAGACGCCGCGTAACACGCTATCCAGACGCCGACTCTTCTTCGTCGTACCGACAAGAGCGGCGATCTCCATCGAAAGCGAACGCGACGATGATCGCGGCCATAGATTGATCAACAAATCAAAATGCCTTAAAAGCGTTAAAAACAGTTGAGATACACACTCTAAATCGCCTCGGCCAAACCAAGGCTCAAACAAAAGAGACGCTCAATTAATAACGTAAGAGGACAACTCAGACAAAAACGAGAAAAGACCTCGGCCAAGCGGAGGCAAAGTGGAAACACTAAATACCGTTGAGACGCTCAAAAAGAAATAAGGTGAAGACCTCGGCCATGCCGAAGGCAAAAGAAACGAACTCTTATTAATAATAACGGTTTCTGGGGCGAAAAGAATGGAGATAATGTACCGTCCCGTTGGGATAAACCAAAACACAACCTACCAAAGGATACAAAATACAAGGAGAAAAGCAAAAGCTACAATTATCATTTGAAGCACCAAAGGATGGCGGGGAGGAAGGGCTTAATGATCGGCCCCGAACAGTGAAGCAGATCTCTTTGTAAACTTGTTCTCATCAAGCAAAGACACATGATGGTGTGTGAGGAGCTGAAGCAGATCTGCTGTAAACTTGTTCTCATCAAGCAACCTATGCCTGGTGCTGCTTACCGTCAGTAGCGATAGCCGCATCTTCTTCAATAGGCAACCCAGCAGCTTTCCTAGCAGCCTCGGCTTTGGCCTCGGCGTCATCGCCCGCCCTCATTTTCTCGGCTTCCTCCTTGGCCACCTTAGCCCTCTCAAAGAAGAGTCGCTTTCTCCGCGCCGCCTCCTTCTCAATCTTTGCCTTCACCGCCTCCTTGGCCTTCTCCACCATGGCGTTCTCCTTAGCCTCGAGCTTGTCATCAAGCGACTTGTCATATCTACCCCACGGAAAGGAACCGTCAAGAGGGAAAAGCTCCTCGATCACTTCCCTAGCAGCTCCTTCGGCCAAGTCCCGGAATTCAGCGCACAGATTGGGGAGCATGACGGTTTGGAGCATCTCAATGTCCGCCTCCTTCTGCTTGATGATGGCCTCTTTGCCCCGAACCACCTCCGACTGGGCCTTAAACAGGCCCTCGGATTCATTCCTCTGCTTTGGAGATAGAGGTCGGCACGCCCTTGAACATGGTTACACTTCTCCGGCGAGCTTCGCAGCCTCGGCTGCCGCGCAGCCTCGGCCTTGGCTCTCTCAAAGAAGGACCTCTTTTCGGCGTCCTCCCCGAGTTTTCTCTCGGCCCAAGAGCGCCTTCTCAAAGCATCTCCCTAAGCTTCCGCTCATTGAGGAGACCCAGCTTTGCCGACGCAGCCACCTGCTTAGCGGCATTACGCTCATGAACAGCTCGAGCCACGGCCTTCTCCCCGCTCCATGAGACGAGCGGCGGTAACCACGTTCCACCTTGCAAGCTCCCTAATTAGCTTCGTGCCTTCCTCTATAAGCTGGGAGACAGAAGCCTTCTGGGATGAAGGGACGGTGGTAACAATTTGACCCCCAACCTGCGGCTGGGAGGAGGAAGCCTTCTGGGATGAAGGGTTGACGGTGACGCCTTGATCACCAACCTGCGCAGAGGTCCCCTCCACGCGCCCAACGAGAGCGGCCGCTGCGGCTGGCCTACACAAATTTAATAAAGACGTCAGTATCAACGTATATCGACATGTCAGGAAGCCTGTCATCAGGAGCACCCAATGACTCGGCTAAATTTAAGCCACGGAATGAATAAATACCGTGCTTCGCCTTCTTGGCCGGAGGAGGCACTTCCTTGCCAACGGTAGAGGCTGCCTCCTTCCTCTTTCGGATAAGGGGAGATTCCTCCGCATCGGAGTCCCCCTCAGAAGGAATATCAACAACCTCCACCTTTTTAGAAGGGGGGGTGGGAGTTGGAACCAGCGTCGACGCCCTCGCCGCCGAAGACACTGTTTTCCGCGTCCGACGAACAACGCCGCTAATAACCTTCGCCTGAGCCTCCTCCACGCTCAAGCCCCTCAGCCGCTGCTCCATAAGATCACCCGGCGACCTCCTACGGTCGTGGGTTTGAGCCTTGGGATGCAAGTTGGCAACGGTCCCATCTTTGTGCAACCCCATTCTCTGGAGAAGATCCTCAGACAAGCCCTTTCCAAAGTGGTCTGCGAAAGAAACAAAGCAAGAGTTAAGTAGAGAAAATAAACCGGAATTCGAAGAGCAAGAGCATTAAGAGCGGCGACGGGCCTCACACCGACCCCACTCACCCTGTGCTAGGGCCGGTATGAGGCCGACATGGCAGAGCGGCTCATCCTGAAGGATGATCTGCGTCGGAGGAATCCATCTTTTCGGCACCCCACTCTTGTCCACCTCAAAGAGCCTCATTGCCAGCCTCTCATCGTCCTGGAGATAGACATTGCTAGCATCCATTTTGAGCTTCTTCCGGAAACCCATCTATCGTGCTCGCCCGAGTCTCACACCGCAAGTTAACTCGGTCTTTGGAAAAAGGAGGCGGCGGATAGTCATCCGGCACCTTAACATACACCCACCGGCCTTGCCGATCCTTGGAAGAAGAAAGTTTGTTGTGAAACATAACCGGCTCCATCTCCACACTTTGTACCATCCGACGCGGCCAGAAAATGGTTTGAGATGGTGAAGCCGGCGGAATAAATTTACCGTTGGGGCCTCTCCCTTGAAGAGACAGAGCCAGACAAAGCCGATTATGGTCCTCATAGCCAACGGGTGCAGTTGTGCAACGGCAACGTTCATGGCTCTAATAATGGCCATAACGTACCCATTCAGCGGAAACCGGAGCCCGTACTCCAAATGCCGCATATACACGCCAGTGTGGCCCGGTGGAGGGCAACAGACGGCCTGACCCTCCTCAGGGATAACAATTTTATATCCCCTACCGAAGAGAAAATGGCCCTCGAAAAATTCCTCGCCTGAACAACTGGCGAGCTTATGAGCCCAAGCACGGTCAAGACTGACCTTACAGGCATCGCCGTGATCCAGGACGTACTGCCTCCCTTCATTACGACGAGGCCTTTCCACTTCATCACCGAAGTCATCACCAAAATCGCCATAAGAATCAGAGTCCTCCCATTCCTCAAGAATTTGAGGATCAACTTCAGGAGAAGGAGACCTAGGGCCCCCCGACGCGGGTTTACTAGGTCCAGCATCAGCAGAAGACATGCTCACAACAAATTACTAACGAAATAAAAGAAAATGTTTGTTTACCTCAAAGAAAAACACTCGCCGGATCGAAGACCGAAGATTGGAAGAATAGAAAGCCCTTGAAAGTTTAAAGAGAGGAAGATTTTGGGAGAATTTTTGAAAATTTGAGGAAATGAAAGTAATGGCCAAAATCACGGAATAATTGCCCTATTTATAGGGAAAAGCCCATGAAGAAGGACCAATCAGGACACAGCCCATGAAGCGTCAACCAATCGAGCGACACACGTGCGGACATGCAACCACGGAATGTCAATCGTTGCAACAGTTGAATGTCAATCGATGCTACAGTTACCAAGCGTATTCAACACGCCCATTCACATCTCTTCGCCTGTTCATCTCCCTCAACAAATTCCTAGGCGCCTGCTCTCCGCCGGCTACATGATGATCCAAGCCATGAAGCACGGCCGGGGCAATCAAAAATAACCTAAGCACTCTCGGCCCTGGTCTCGGCCAGCGTCACATTATTTCCCACATCGGATACCCTTTACGCATCCATGTGGAGGGGGGATATATGGTGCGGCCTAACAAGAACCACGCCGATGCTTCAGAAGAAGCCGATACCAAAAATTTTGCAAAAATACTTGCGCAGAATATACGCTCAACATACATCGGAGCCCATACCACGGCATAGACTACGCTGGGGGCAAATTGATGGGGCATATTTCGCACCGCCGACCAAGTCAACATATTGAGCAAAGTCAAGGGTATCCACAAAGAAAGTCAACGACTTAGACAGTCTAGCCGATGAAGCCCATCGGCCTGTCACCTGGGTCTCGGCCGGACAACTAGCCGCCGGGACACATATCTCGCGTACTCATATCCAAGACCCTCGGCGGGCCTGCCACAGGTCCATCGGCCGAGGGTATAACGGTCTTTTCACCTGATAGCCACTTGGCCACTACGTGACAAAAGGTGAATGCCTATAAATACTCCTCAATCTTCATTGAGGAAAGGATCCATAAATTGACCTAATAACCACTATTCATCTGGTAATATCTTGCTTATCTCTCTACAATACACTCTTAGCCAAGTTACAACAACTTCTCTCTAAGTTTACTGACTTGAGCGTCGGAGTGAGTACGCTCGGCCAAAGCCGAGCCCTCAGTTTGTTCATCGTTTCAGGAGACCGCAAGGAGGATTCAAGCAAGGACATCATTCTACTAGCTACGAGTGGTAACAAACACCTGCTCTGGAATTAAACCCGGAACATTAATTATAATAAATTTACAATTAAATTTCAAATTGAGTTAAATATCATTTTTATTACTATTTTCTTTAATGTTTCTATCTAAAATACCGCGCATTTGCGCGGGATCTATACTAGTTAAGTTCAATAGAACGTGGTCTTTAAGTGTTACAAATCCTAAATTGGGAAATGATATATTACATAATCGCAAAAACCGGGTAAATTAATTTGAGAATAATAATTTTAAATTTGGAAAATTTGCATAACTTGACAACTATTAAAAAAAAAAGCAAGCAATATAGGTTGATTTATAATCATTCTAGTTTCCTTATCTTATCAAAAAAAAAAAAAAAAAAAATAAAAAAAAATTAAAGCAAGCAATATCTGCTGCTCGTACAAGCATCATTCATTATCAACTGTGTCCTATCTTTTATTAACAACTTTAAAAACACTTATTAACAACTGTGTCCAATCAAGGCAGTTCAACACAATGGGAGAGGAATTCGAAACTACGAGTATAGACAGTAGAGTAGCGTAAGTTTTTCCTTATACAATAAGCCTGCCTAAACATCTTCGCTAGGCACATTATTTCCATCATGAATTACTTGAGATTAGAATCCTAAAAAGTATGCATATAAACAGACTCATGACAACAATATCATCTGATGCAAGTGTTGTTCAGCTGTTATGGAGAAAAGAAGCCCTTGTCACTTCAGGACTATAGTGGCAGTTGTGGATGCCATCGGGAACCTCGACACCTGCTTAGCAAATTCGAGCCTGTCTTTTCCATTCAGTTCATTGAGCGGGATGATTACCACTTTGTCCAACACAGGGGCGCTTTTGAGTAAGAATTCAAGAAGTTTAAGCTGTGAACTGCAGGGCTTCACATCGCCATGGAGAGTGATAGTTGTAAGTTTTGGCAATACACAAGGCGGGAGTTGTACAACGACTGCAGCAGTATCACTTCCTCGTGTGCGTAAGATGAGTTCTTTCAGCTGTCCTGAACTTCTAATCAACTGATAAAGACCTAATAGACAGCCTTCCGAGAACATGAAGAATTCCAGGATTATACAATTCCATTTAGTTTGTAAAAGCTCTATATTTTCAATTGCCATTAAGAATGCCTGAAATGGAAGTAGATAGACATTAGTAATCTCATTAAATTTTCGGTATCTAGTTACGTCATAGAGAAGTACAGCAAATCATGAGCTGCAAATAAAATGAGGGTAGAAAGTATCATAATCCAAGATTGAACTTAATTCCTTACGAGAGTGCATGGTAAAAAACTCCAACAGTAACCAAAGTCATCAGTAATCGCCTAATAAGAAACAAGCTCGCATTAGGTAGCTTGTGTGAGTAAAAAAAATGCGGGACCTCACTCGTAACAAGTCAGAAAACTCACAACACTTGAAAATGAAAATTATTTACAAATTCCTGATACTGTTATTACTGCGAAATTTCAAATACACAGCTGACATGATATAGAAGATCCAACTATCGTCTATCCAAGTGTCTAAGGTTGATGGTATGTTTCAAGAACATCATACAGGCATATTCCGAGCATAGGCAACGATATAGGAAAATCTTTTCAAAACAAGAGCATGTGATGTCAAACCTAACATATATTACCGAGTGGCTCAAATCTCATGCATATGGCAGGGGTAAGGGCATCGGATATATGCAGAATGAACCGTTATGTTACCAAAGTCAAATTCCAAAATACCCATAATGAAACATACAGTTAAAATATCATATTTGCAGCTACAGATCAAGTAATTGTTCAGGATTAGTTCACAACAAAAAGAAGCCAGCCCGGCCAGTTTAATGGACCATTTTGATCTAATTCATCATAACGCATGCAGAACCTAAGAAAATTGAGTCTTTCACTTGAATGAAAATGGAAATAATATCTGCGAACACAAATCAACAAAAAACATAATGTTCTGCAGAAGAAATAACACAAAAAAAGACTTACCACAGAAGCATTGAAGGATAGTTGGAAAACTTCAGCAGCTTTAAACTTGCCCAATAACATTTTCAGAGCTGAAACTTGTTCATCAGTGTTTGTAGCATACAGAAAATCCTTGACATTGATATATCGAATCGATGAAACATCAATCACCTCAGGTAGATGATTGAATATTTCCAACTCCAGATTTTTATGGTTAGGGCAGTAAAGCAAACAAGGATTATCAGGATTTCTAAGAAGAAGAGATAATGTATCAATCTTAGGATCACTAAAACACAGTTTCTGTATCACAGATGGTCTCAGAACACACAGTTTCCGTAAAGAAGGGCACCCAGATACAAATCGATGAAAGGCCTCATCAGTCATAATGATTTGATTAAGCAATAGGTAGTTGAGAGATTTCAAGTTAACATGAACCTGTGTATCAATTCTGCAGCCACTAAGTCCAAGTGTATCAAGATAGTCACTGGTGAGATTGGGCAACATCAAATGATCTTCCATAAACTGGCGGTCAGATCTAGTAAAGAACATGATCTGCTTTGCTTGTCTATCCAGTGCAAACCTCAACCACATCTTCACTTCATCAACAATGTTCAGGTTATCTTTGTGGTTACTGAACTGAATAGAAAGCCGAAATGTATCGATAGATAGTCTCTTGTGTAACATCAGGACATTGCGTACGAAAATTACGAACCTTCCACACTTAATT
Source organism: Silene latifolia (assembly GCF_048544455.1). Taxonomy (NCBI): domain Eukaryota; kingdom Viridiplantae; phylum Streptophyta; class Magnoliopsida; order Caryophyllales; family Caryophyllaceae; genus Silene; species Silene latifolia. The sequence continues at coordinate 14,249,350 of NC_133533.1, read as the reverse complement.
GAATCATTCATCCAAAGACCATCCCCAAACATCTGATCAAGAAAATCAGCATCTCCAAACCAAAGGGTATGGACCCATTTCCAAAGGTTTCCGAATCGAGGACCAATTAAAACAGTTCTGACAGCCTCTAAAGTGGGCATAAGGGAAAGAATGTGCACAATTAGTTCATCCGGCAACTCACTCAACCTATCACGATCGACATCAATTTCTGGGTTCTTGGGCATTAATTCCATGATTCTCAACCAAAGATAACCTATCAACAAATGAAGGACAGCAACGCTAAGATTACTAAAACACAATAAACGGAGTACAATTCTTGCAAATTTCTGAATCAAAGATTCTCCTCTCTGAACTCTGTCAATAAACAGAAACCCATTACAACGCAAGACTCAACAAACCACTAAAGGAGGTTACTTGGTAAAGAGATGAGAAAAGGTTGATTTCGAGTGTTTAAATTGTTCGTGTTTAAACCCAGATTACTATGTGTATATTAGTGTGTTTGTATTATGTTTGATATGAATGAACGAATGTAAGAAGATGAATGTTTAGAGAGAGAAGTAAGAAGAGAAGAAGAATAAGAATTTCTGATTATAATTCTGTAATGAACTGAGTACAATGAGCATCAATATTTATAGTTCATGATATAACAAACTTGTAACAGATTCTTTAACCCAAGGTTAACTAACTTGAGTCTTAACTACCATCAAATTATGAAATTATGTTATTATGGCACTGATAATAAGGTTCAGGAAATCAATCGAGAAACCCTAAAAATACTATAGGAAACCCTAAATTGAGAAAGGAATCGAATTAGATATTTTTATTGAAAGATTGTTGTGGAAAGATTACAGTGAGAAGACTATAGAGAGAGAAACGTAATTGTAGAAATGATAAAAGCTAATGATTTTATACACTTTAGCTCTATGTAACTAACTTCCCTCCCATCTATAACTACCCATAACAACCTAAAAGACTGGCAGTTAGTTATTGTACAGCTAGTTATTGACAGCTGCACATATTATGTTATTGACTTCCCTGTTGTATAGCTGTACACATATTAATCCACTCCCCTTAACAAACAGCTTGTCCTCAAGCTGAATCCAAATTGAAGTTAAGAAATCGCTTCTTAATCTTATCATAAGATTCCCAAGTAGCATCCTCCACTGTAGAGTTGGACCAGTGCACCAACACATAAACTACCCCTACCCTTCCTTTCTTCATCAATTTCTTATCCATAATTTCCACAGGTTCAGCACTAATCTGTTGTAACTCATCCACCTCTGGTAGTGAACTCAACATTGGAACTGGTCCTTCATGTTTTTTCAACAAAGAAACGTGAAAAACTGGATGTATCTTGGCCTGGTTTGGAAGCTCCAATTTATATGACACTTGGCCTATTCTTGCTACCACCTCAAAGGGACCAAAGTATTTGGGAGATAACTTGGCACAAGTCCTTATTAACACCGATTGTTGCCTGTATGGCTGTAGCTTGACATAAGCCAAAGCACCAACTGCTAGCTCCTTTTCCAACCTCCCTTTATCAGCCAATTTCTTCATTCTGTCCTGAGCTCTCTTTAAATGAAACTTCAACATTTTGATACATTCCTCCCTAGCACTCATACTTCTATCAATTACCTCCACTTTACTATACTTCATAACATATGGTATGTGTAAAGCCGGAATTTGCCCATATACTATTTCAAAGGGAGAAGCTTGGGCTGCATAAAGAAAATTAGTATTGTACCACCATTCAGCCAAAGGAATCTATTTGGCCCATTCTTTAGGTTTTTAACCTGTCATACATCAACTGCTGGCCTATCACCCCACCTAAAGCATCAACAACTCTATTTTCCTCTCCTTTTCTGTCTAATCTCATAATACAGGCCCATTAGTTTGGGTAAGAATTTACTTTGGAAAGGAGTTATGATTTTCTGCTCCATCCAGTACTTAAACTAAAATGGTCAGTCTTAATTACAAATGTTTACCAATTAAGTAGGGTCTCCATTTCTCTAAAGCAAAAATCACAGCTAGTCATAAGTTGAAAAGGACCTTGTTTTGGTTGAAAAAGCTCTGCTGATATATACAATTGGGTGTCCTTCTTGAGACAGAACAACCCCCATTCAAAAACCAAAAGCATCAGTTTTAATAATAAACTCCTTGTTGAAATCAGGAAGAGCAAGTACATGGGCATTGATCATGAGTTGTTTCAAATCATGAAGTGCCTTTGAAACTTCATTAATCCACACAAAGCATCCTTTTTTAATAGGTTGGTGAGAGGTTTACTTAGCACCCCATACCAACGGATAAACTTCCTATAATATTCAGTAAGACCTAGAAATCCTCTTAACTCCTTCACAGTAGAAAGTTTACCCATCCGTTTGAAGATGATAAGCTGTTAACATAGTTCAATAAAGCCTCCTAATTTCGCGACCATACCCGTCTTACGGAGGACCAATTATATTATATATCTCCGCGCTGCTGCCTTTCGACACCGGCAACCACCTCAGGTACTTCCTTATACGCCTCATTTTTTTTGTTGCTTAATTGGGGTGTACTTAATTTGCCTTTTCAACTCCATTTTCTTTGATTTAGTTTATTTTTTTTTTGTATGATTTCAGTTTATTGGTAGCCATCTCGAATATGTTCACCAAATGTTTGATGAATTGCCGCAACTAAAACTATGCATGCTTACAACTGTCCCATATAAGTTTGTCTTCTTTTTGTGTGTGTGTTCGTAGTTTTACTAGCTAAGCAATTGTGTGAAATTGTGATCACTGAAAATCGTGTTGATCATTTCAATGAATCGATGACATTGTTTGAAAAGCAATAAAAAATGAGTTAGCAATTTAGTTAAGAAACCCCTTGTCGCATTTTCATGTCTCATAGAAAAGATTGGTGTCCACTGTCCATAATAGTAGGATATTGTCCGCTTTGGGCCAAGCCCTCACGGATTTATTCTTGGGCTCCTTCCCAAAAAGCCTCGTACGGGTGATTGGAGATATTTACTTATGACAATTGCTTTTACAAATATGCTCGCCAACTGTTTGATGAATTGCCGCAACTAAAACTGTGGATGTTTACAACTTTCACATATGAGCCGGTCTTCTTTTGTGTGTTCATAGTGTATTAGCTAAGCAATTTTGTGATCATTGAAAATCGTGTTGATCATTTCTCTATTTTTCGGAAGGATATTAACCAGCATCACGCATCAACGATGAGTCGATGATATTGTTTGGAAAGCGACAAAAAATGAGAAATTTAGATTAGAATCCTCTGTCGCATTTTCATGTCTCACCGTGTGTCTTATTACCTTTTGTTCAAACACATAATCCTTGATCATAGAAAAGATCGAGTATCCTTGAGACACAAGATAAAACACAAAACTGGGACAAAGGATTCACTTTCGTTTTTGCTAGTTATTAATAACAAACTTCAAAATGTGAACAAGAAGAACAACACACTTCCCGTTCATGTCTTTATTATTTGATTCGACAATACATTACCAGCCTGTGGAATGAGGTAGTCGCGTCTGTGTTTCAGGCTCTTATACCCCATTTTTTCGTTATCACTAAAACCCGCATGACTGTTGATTTTTCTTGAATCAATGGATATTCTGTACTTAGGGTTTTGTTTGGATCCTAGCTTTTGCCTTGTTTCACCATAACATTTAGAAGGGTATTATTACTATTAGGGCCTCGGTTATGTCGGAATGAGGTACTCACTATGTTTCTTTAACTGATTGGATGCGAACTTCATTGTTTTTTTTAGCTGATTCTCCTCACAATCGAATCGACCTCACACATTGGCGATGTAACCATAGTTTCAGTTATCTTTTTAACAAATTGAAGTACCAAACTAAGGACTGCTTTTTCTTAATGGGGTTTAGTAGTTTCGAAATAAATCAAATAATGCTTACTTGACTGTTTATCTTTTTTTTAACATTCAAATATTGGTTAGTGGTATCTTGGTCTGCTAAAACAGCCTATTTATAGGATTCAAGATATCCTTTTATGGTTTGAGCCGTTACGTTAAAAGATTTATTATAGAGATAACTTATGGTAGTGTGGAAATACCAAGGTCATTATATTTGACAAATTGAACGCGATAGTTGCTGGTCTTTAAATTGATAAGAGTTTCATCTGCTAAAATAAACTAAATTGGACTTTGTTTTACATGTTCTGATTTTATTCTGGTTTGCAGATAACACTATGTAAATTCGACATTGAAGCAACTGCTGTATTGGGGGAAGGTTTATGCGTACATGGTCTCAGCATCTTTGGACTTCCCTTAGAGGCCATAGTTGATAGCCGCTGTTAGAGTCACTCAACAAGCACCTTCCCTTTTTTCTCTTTTACAGTTGTTACATTTCTTTCCTCACTAACCCGACCTCCCTTGAAATCTATGGCTTGGCACATATTTACCGCCTTCTGCAAGGTTTACCAAAAACCCTTGTCTCCCAAAAATGTAACTCTGAGCGGTCCCATTTTCCCTGCCTTCCCGGCCTCTTCATATTCTACCTCCTTTCTCATCACTAAAACCACTAAAAAATTCAAAAAGAAACGTAATAAGCCCAGCGCTCGAACAACCCTGGTTCAGCACCAATCCTCTCTAGTTTCCCACTTTGAACGAATCGTGAACCGTGATAACCATTTTCGCTTTCTCATTCGGTCCAAACAGTACCTAACCAAGCGACGTGAACATATCCTCCTCTTGGATAATGCTGGAAAACTCTACCGGGAACTTGGATTTCCCCGTAGCCGCAAGGTTACCAAGTTTGTTGCCAAACAGCCTCTCCTCTTTGAAATTTACCGGCACAATGACAACAAGATGTGGTTGGGATTTACCGAGTTCATGGAGGGATTACTTGAGGAAGAACAAAAGATTACGGAGTCCATGGAAATGGAGAGGGTAAAAGTGGTGAAGAAGTTATTGATGATGTCAAAGGAGAAGAAAATGCCTTTGAGCAAGATTTACCATTGTAGATTCTTATTTGGCATTCCTGATAATTTTAGGGACTGGGTTTTGAACTTCCCTGAGGATTTTTGGGTTGTTAACAGTGATGATGGGAGTCGTACTCTTGAATTATTGAAGTGGGATCCTTCATTAGCAGTAAGTGCCCTAGAGAAAGAGTTCATGGTTGATGAGGAAAAAGTGAAGAGGGCATTTAAGTTTCCTTTGAAACATGGGAAATCCTTGGATTTAGATCATGATGAGGTGAACCGATTAAACTTGTTGAATACGTTGCCACTGGTTTCGCCTTATTCAGAAGGGTGGAAGCATGAACTGTTTACATTGGAAGCAGAGAAATACAGAGTTGGCATCATACATGAATTTTTGGGATTGACATTGGAGAAGAAGGCGTCGATACATCATATAGTGGAGTTCAAGGAGGAGTTCAGTCTCACTAAGCATACTTACCAAATGCTTTCGAAGCAGCCAAGGGCATTTTATTTGGCTGGTACTGAGATGAATTGGGTTGTTTTCTTGAAGGATGCTTATGACGAGAATGGCCATTTGATAGAAAAAGATCCTCAAGTGGCCTTTAATGAGAGACTTTATACATACGCTCAGATGCAGCAACCGCCTGAAGAATTGAGTCAGACAAGCAGAAATGAAGATTAATGGAGGTAAATAGGTAATATCTCAATTTTGTCGGCCCATATGGTACAAAGTACAGTATACCCAAATTGTTACTATATTACTTGTATAACAGTACCGTTTTCATAACATGCAATAATGAGATTACTGTAATACTCCGTATTTAAGACATTTTACATTTGAGTACGGTTTAACGTGTGCATTTTTGACTGTGCAACTTACTGCTTTAGACTTCCTAGTTTAACACTTTAACCTTGAACTGTTTGGCTCGTTTTTATTGCATAATAGGTTGAAGGGAGGACCTTTCAGGCTCTGATATGAGACATGGTATGTCAGGAGCAATACCAGGTCATCACAAGTGCCTACTGCAGGTAGCCCTGGGTGCTCTTCTAGTGTATGATGTGACCGAGTCTACCATGCTTGACAATGTGACCAGGTGGCTCAAAGAACTTAGAGACCACGCCGATGCCAACATTGTTACCATGCTTATTGGGAACACGACTGATCTCAACGATTCTACGAGCTATTGCCACAGAGAATGCTCGGAGTTTTGCAGGAGGAGAGAGTTGCTTGCATAGATACATCTTCCCTTCAAGACTTAATTTTGGAAAGGCCTCGTTTTTTGTATTGTTTATCAACCAACTAAAATGGTTTTGACTAATCAATCAATCATCAATCAATCTATATAAAAGAGATTTTTTTCGGAGCACGTGGAAGTCTCCCGCCTCTTTAAAACGCTAAAAAAGAAAATGAGAAAAGAAATACTATTAGTAACATGACTTCGATAAATATAAAAAAAATAAATAAAAAAAATGATAAAAGAAATACTATTAGTAACATGACTAACATAGATATAAAAGAATCAATCATCAATCAATACATACATACATATGTATAAAGCAGGAACTTTTCGAACGATATTAGAGAGTAATTATTTTAGAATAGCAATATTAGAGAGTCTTAACTATTTTAGAATTCCTAACAATTAGCTTCGAGCAATATTAGAAAGTCCAACTATTTTAGAATTCCTAACAATTAGCTTAAGCGATATTAGAGAGTCCAACTATTTTAGAATTCCTAATAATTAGCTTTCAAAACAGATTTAATAAAATTAATCCTAATAAAAGTAGATTTTTTAATATTTAAAACAAATTTTAATATTTAAAACAAATTTTAATAAAGTAACTTTTTTAGGATTCCTAACAAGAGTAGATTTTAAAAAGATTTAATAAAATTAATCCTAATAAAAGTAGATTTCTTAATATATAAAAGAAATTTTAATAAAAAAATTCTAATATAGGTAGATCAAACATATTTTAATAAAATTATCCTAATAAAAATAGATTACAATTATCAAATACTCCCTTTGTCCGGTTATTGGTTTACCATTTTCACTTTAGGGTGTCTCATTTATTTATTTACCTTTCTATAATGGGGGTGGTTTTTATAAGTATTTGATCATTCATATCCACAATGCTCCACTTGTTCATTTGATAACACTAACCACAATTGGTCAATTCCATGCCAAAATCAAAGGCAAACAAATGATCTATTGGTTGAGCAACAAAATCGAGTTGAGATCTTTATTTTTGCTTTCTCTCTATTTTTTATCCATTTTACTTAATAACTAACTATTCACCCCCTTTTTTGGTGACAATGGACCCGCAGTCGTTACCTTTGGTGCGTACTGGGTAAACCCTCGGGTGTACGTGATAGCCTGCAAACCACGTATACCAGGTAAGCCACCCGATGAGGATGACAGACTCGAAGTCTATTAGGGATGGATTCAGGCCAAGAATGCTCCACAAGATTTTGCTTGAGGCTTGAAACCGGGTCTTTTGAGAATTTCACTCAAATTTTAACCACTAAACTCTACCTTTACCCGAGGGTAACTATTTACCCCCTATATCACTGTCCTATTACTCGAGAAAATTGAAATTACGACCCTTTCAATTGTTTCGGGCTATAATATGGACCGCTAAAAGGAAATGAAGGAGCCCAATTTCTCTCCATTTCCTAAAAAGAAATGGAGAGGCAAGTTCCTATTGATGGGGCATATTCTGCACCCGCTGACCGAGTCAACATATTGAGCGAGGTCAAAGATATCCACAGCCAGTCAACGACTTTAAACAGCATATCCGGTACGGCCTATCGGCCAGTCACCCGTCTCTCGGCTCGCTAACTAACTAACCGGTAGGAGACACATCCGCGTACTCATATCCAAGACCCTCGGCATGGAGTCAATGGGCCCTTCGGCTGCCATGGGTCCCTCGGCCGAGGGTAGATCAGTCTTTCCACCTGCTAGCCACTTGGCCACTTGGCCACTACGTGACAAAAGGTGAAAGTCTATAAATACTCCACCTCTCTCATTGAGAAGGGGATCCAGAATCTAACCTAAGAACCACTTAAATTGGTATTATCTCTCTCATCTCTCTACAATATTCGTCATCAAGCTACATACTACTTAATCACAATAAGTTCACTGACTTGAGCGTCGGAGTGAGTACGCTTGGCACAAAGTCAAGCCCTCGGTTTGCTCATTGTTGCGGGGAGAGGCCGAGGAGAGCAATCAAGGCTAGAAGAGGCATTATTCGACAAAGCTAGCGTGGTAAACAAACCTACTTCGAATTCATACCCAGGAACAATTGGCGCGTCGTGGGGAAAGACACTAGAAGCTAGTCATTCCCAAACCAAAAAAAAAACCCACCCAAAAAGCTAAGAAGATGTCAAAAGAACAAGAGGTGTTCGAATCAGAAGAGCCCCTCCACCCGGATGATACCGTCCACATTGCGGAGGTTGTGCGGCCCTCCACCGGCCGGATAATTCAACCGGAGTTCGGGATGCCAATAATGCCAGATACGCCGCTGCCCGCCGACCAGTCACCGTCGGGGCGTGTGGTTGATGCAAAGAAAGTGGCGACTCTGGACACGATTGTCGGTGCGCCGGCTCACTCGCTTGTCACACCGACAAGAGCGGCGGGACCCGTCCAGGAAGCTAGGGCCCAAAAGGTGACTCAGAAACACGAACGAAGCACTAAGAGAGGCCGAGCCTACCAAGACGCGGGGAGCCGGAGTGTCGGTGGTAGAACTAAGCCCTTCCCGCACTCGCGGAAGGACGATGTCGCCGCGACGCCCACGAGGCATGCCCCAGGACGAGCGAAGGAGTCCGACTCACCGAGTCGGAGAAGGAGTCCGACTCACCGAGTCGGAGAAGGAGTCCGACTCACCGAGTCGGAGAAGAAGTTCGACTCACCGAGTCGAAGAAGGAGTCCGACTCACCGAGTCGGAGAAGAAGCCCTTCCCGCCACGGGGAGGGGGGCCGGACTAAGGATGCGAGGAGCCGATCGCCGCGTGTCATTAGACACGTGGTCGACAGACCCCTCGGTGCCTACGTCCTAGAGACCAGTGCCGCCAAAGCTAAAGCTACCATCTATATCATACAAAGGAGAGGGCGACCCAACCGATCATGCCGAGGCTTTCGAGTCTCACATGTCGGTGTGGGAGCAACTGACGAGGCAGTGCCGAATTTTCCCAACGACCTTGGTTGGAATGGCGCAAAGCTGGTACAAGGGGCTACCCGATGGGTCGGTATACTCCTATTCCGACCTAAGAGACGCGTTTTTGGCCCAGTACTCTACCAATAAAAGGAGAGCCGTCGAGACATCGGATCTCGACCATCGAGCGAGGAGGGGAGGCGAGTCACTCCGAAGCTATGTGAAGAGGTTCGATGCCGTGGTTCGGCCAGATTAGGGAGCGAGCAGCGAACTAGCGGCCTTCGCGGCGATGAAAGGCCTCCCGGAGGGGACTTGAAAAACGAGCTCATCAAGTGCGGTGGCACGAGCCTTGAGTCCGCCAGAAATTGGCCGACCAGGCCATTAAGGTCGAAGACTATCACAAAATATGGATAGGCCACGGCGAGGCCGGGCACTCAGAAAGAAAGAGCCACCGGGAGGACAAGCCGGATGAAGGGCGCCGTGACAATAATAGGTCGCGGACCGACAGGCCCGCCAGGAAGCAGAACCCAGCGGACGCCGGGGAGTTCAGTCCGTACTACCATAAGAAGTACAAAGATCACACCCCCGGTCGTATCGCCGCCGAGGTCTTCTCCCGAGCGAAAAACGAGGGCGAGGAAGTGGGAAAGGCCCCCAAACCTAGGGGGGACGGTGACACGAGCCATCTTTGTGAGTACCACGGCCACACCGGTCACTTAACCAACGATTGCCGGCATTTGAAGAATGCCATTGAAGAGCGATCCGAAAGGGAGCCTCGGCAAGTATGTTCCGGAGGCAAAAGACTAACACCGGTGGCTCGGATAAAAAATCCGTCTTTCAACGGATAGGAACAATTCATGTTGTCATCGGGGAAACGAACGGCGGATCCGCTCGCGGACACAAACGGCACTGAACGGATTGTATCGGGCCGTCAACTTCGTGCCCACTCGGCGGCCCGCGCTTCCAACATCCCGAACATAACTATTGGGAAGGAGGACTACGAAGGAATCATCGCCCCGCATAGCGACCCACTCGTAGTCCACTTAGACATAGCCAACCACCTGGTCATGAGATGCCTGATTGACACGGGTGCTTACACGAACATCATGTTCAGGGAGTGCTTTCTAGGGCTCGGCACGAAAATTGCGGACGTTAGCCCGTGCACCAACCCATTGTACGACTTCTCCGGGCAGGCTTGGTCCCCCGGGGTCTATCAAGTTACGGTGATGTTCGGCCGGTCCGACGCGGCCAAGAATGTGATGTCCGGAGTTCGTGGTCATCGACGGCTCATCCGCATACAACGTTCTCATCGGTCGTGTCACCCTGAGTGAGGTCGATCTTTGTAATGTCCATCCAGGCCCCGACACGATGTATGTCTCGGACGCGGAGAGGTTCATAAACTCGTCTCAAAGAACGAAAAGACGAGGTGGTCAACGTCCAAATATCGGCGAGGAGGATGCAACATGCAATCCTTCAAGGTAGCAAAGAAAGAGGAAAAAGGGAAGAACCCATCCTTACGACAGGAGGACGAACCGATGAGCACCAACCACGTCGGCATGGTCGAAGGGGCAGAGACCGAGCAGATAGAGATTGATCCAGGACGCACCGTAACTGTCGGTGTCGGCCTGGAACCAAAATTCAGGGCCGATCTCCTAGACCTGCTGAGGAGGAACAAAGATGTCTTTGCGTACTCAGCCGCCGAGATGCCGGGGAGTGAGCCGAGAGGTGATCGTTCACAAGTGAACGTGCTCTCCAACGCTCGCCTGTCAAGCGAGAAGATGAGAAACTCCTCGGCCGAGAAAGATGAGGCCATCAAGGCCGAGGTAGACAAACTATTAGAGGCGGGCTTTATCATGCCTTGTACTTACCCCGAGTGGCTAGCAAATGTTGTAATGGTGAGGAAGTCATCGGGGGGTGGAGGATGTGTGTGGATTTTACAAATCTTAATAAAGCATGTCCTAAAGATTGTTATCCCTTGCCTCGAATAGATAGCTTAATAGACGCAACGGCGGGCTACACAATCTTGAGCCTGCTCGACGCCTTTTCAGGATACCATCAGGTATTCATGGCGGAGGAAGACATGCCTAAATGCGCATTCATCACCATACACGGCACCTACATGTACAAGATGATGCCGTTTGGTTTGAAAAACGCCGGCGCGACTTACACAAGACTGGTGGACAAAGTATTCCAAAATCAAAAAGGGCGAAACATTGAGGCTTACGTCGACGATGCTATTGTCAAGAGCAAGTCTGACGGCGAGCACCTAGCCGATTTACACGAGACATTTTGTTCACTAAGAAAATACAAGATGAAGCTTAACCCTACAAAATGCAACTTCGGTGTCCGGGCCGGCAAATTCCTCGGCGTACTTGTTAGCGCCAGGGGAATTGATGCCAATCCAGAGAAAGTCCAAGCAATTCTAGACCTGCCGGAGCCGAGGAATCGCAAGGAGGTTATGATACTGACCGGGAGGATGGCGGCCCTTGCCCGCTTTATCTCTCGATCGGCCGACAAGAGCACCCCATTCTTCAAAGTGCTAAAGGGGAATAAAGACCTGGCAGGGGGGGAGGAAGAGCACGGCTTTCAAACAAGCGAAAGCCCATCCGCAAACTCTCCCGACCGTCCGGCACCGACGCACTGGGGAAACGCTATATCTATATCTAGCAAGTAACCTCGGCCACGGTCGGTCGTAATCGTCGAGAGAAGAAAAAAACAAGAAAGACCAATATACTTTATCACCATACACTGTTGCCCGCCGAGAGAAACTACCCGCTGATTGAAAAAGCAGCCTTTGCCGTGGTTGTTGCCGCAAGGAAGTTGAAACCCTACTTCGACGCACATCCCATGACGGTCTTAACCGACCAGCCGTTGGAGAAAGCACTTGAAAAATTCGAACAATCAGCAGACTTATCAAATGGGCGGTGGAGCTATCCGCCCGGCATTCAATACAAACCAAGGCCTTCGATAAAAAGGCGGCGCGGACTTCTTGGCCGAGTGCACGTATCGGGAAGAGTCATGTCCCGGCATGTGGGAGGTATATACCGACGGATCCTCCACAACGAACGGCTCGGGGAGCCGGCATCCTTATCATCGGCCCAAACGGGACGAGTTCGAGTACGCTTTGAAGTTTGCCTTCTCAACCTCAAATAACGAATCCGAATATGAGGCAGTGATAACCGGAGTTGAGTTAGCCAGAGCCGCCGGGGCAGAACACATCACTTTGAAAACAGACTCTCTCTTGGTGACTAACCAATACGAAGGAGAGTCTGGCTCGGGACGATGGGATGGTAAGATACCCGGAAAAGGTAAAAGCCGAGACCTCAAAATTGAAGTCATTCAAAATGCGACACATCCCCGTGTCCGAGAACAACCGGGCCGACGCTCTCTCAAAGCGCGGTTCAACCATCGGGAATATCACCGAACCGTGCTAGTGGACATCGGGAACGCTAAGAGCATTGACGAAACCATCGGCGTGGTGTGCGACGTAGAAGCCGAGACGACATGGATGACGCCGATAAAGAGGTATAAATCGACACATGAGCTACGGAGGACCGCAATCTCTCACAAAAGATAAAGAGGATCGCAGCAAGGTACTTGGTATTTGAAGGAGAGTTATACAGGAGGTCCGTGACAAGGCCACTCTGAAGTGTGTCGGTCCGGCCGATGCAGAGCTAATCTTGTGAGAAATACACGAAGGCATCTGTGGTCATCACATGGGGGCAAGAACACTAGCCCACAAAGCTCTCCGAGCGGCTATACGGCCCACCATGCTTGAAGATTCCGAAACAAAACAAAAAATGCAACAACGCATCGGATGCATGCTCGGTGATACATGCACCTTCCCGAGACTGCGTAGGTGCTTAGTCCTCTTCCTTTTGCACGGTGGGGAATGGATCTACTAGGGCCATTTCCGACGGCATCCGGAGGAAGAAGGTTCCTAATCGTCGCCGTCGATTACTTCACCAAATGGGTTGAGGGCATGTAGCGATACACGCCAAGACCGCGACGGCCGTAAGAAAGGTGATCCGGGAAAACGTCATAACTCGTTTTGGGTTACCCCAAGTCATGGTGTTCGACCATGGCCGAGAGTTTTGGAGTGATACAATAATGAGCTGGTTGGAAGAACTTGGCATCAAATTTGCATACTCCTCCGTCTGCCACCCCCAGAGCAACGGGCAGGCAGAGGCAGCCAATAAAACAATCCTCAACGGCTTGAAGAAGACAGTTGAAGACCTCAAGGAAGATGGGCGATGAGCTACCCGGCGTCTCGTGGTCCCTTCGAACCACGGAGAAAGAGGCAACGGGGCGATCCATTCCACTTAGTCTACGGGTCCGAAGCAGTCCTGCCGATTGAAGCAACGGTGCCAACATTCAGAACGGCTACTTTTAACCCGGATGAAAACGAGGAAGGCCTAAGAACCTCCCTAGACCTGGTCGAAGGAAGCCGAGATGCAGCACGCCTCAACTTAGCGATATATCAGAGCCGAATGAAAAGGGCCTACAACCGAAGGGTCCACAAAAGGGATCTAACGGTAGGTGACCTGGTCCTAAGGAAGTCAGCCGCCACCAATAAAGGAAACATTCATGGTAAGTTGACGGCCAACTGGGAAGGTCCCTACAAGGTAGTTGAAGAAATGAGGCCGGGTACATACCGGCTGACGGACATGGGGGATGTACCTCTGATGAGCCATTGGAACACCGACAATCTCAGAAAATACTTTGTATAGCAGCGGAGGTGCCCAAAACAATTGTTGGCACCCCAATGCATGTTCATATCTAAATAGGAGTCATCCCCATTTTCCATCAAAGTGTTAATCCCCTCCATAGTCATGTCGAGGAAAACACAACGGCGGTCACCCCAGTAAGAAGGCATGCTAACGTATGTACACAGCAGACAGAGCCAAAACCTCGATCACCTCGGCCTTTAACGGGAGTGACGGGGGGACGAGCCGATATGCTAACATATGTTCAACGGCGGTCAAAACGTAAACTCCGTTGCCCCGGTAACTGACCGGGAAGAGACGAGTGAAACGCAACTGCCCTCGGCAAATTAAGACCGAATCTAAAGACGTTAAACACAGTTGAGATACGCATTCTAAACTGCCTCGGCTAAAGCCAAAGGTAAAAACGAAAAGCGCTCAATTAATTAACGCAACCGCCCTCGGCAAATTAAGACCGAATCTAAAGACGTTAAACACGGTTGAGATCGCATTCTAAAGCGCCTCGGCTAAAGCCAAAGGTAAAACGAAAAGCGCTCAATTAATTAACGCAACCGCCCTCGGCAAATTAAGACCGAATCTAAAGACGTTAAACACAGTTGAGATACGCATTCTAAAGCGCCTCGGCTAAAGCCAAAGGTAAAACGAAAAGCGCTCAATTAATTAACGCAAGAAGACAAGTGAAGGAATAAATCAAAGGCCTCGGCCAAGCCAGAGGCGAAGCAAGCAAATTCTCATTAAGAAAAAGATAACGAAGTTACAAGAAGGAGAAATACAGACGACGGCCGTCCCCTTTGGGATAAGCCAAGATTCTACCTACCAAGGTTTTACAAAATACAAGGAAGAGTAAAGCAAAAGGTTACGGACTGGTTCTTTGAAGCGCCAAAAGGATGGCAGGGAGAAAAGGCTTAATAGTTGGCCCCGAATAGTGAAGCTATCCGAGACGCCGGGTGAGCCTGGTGATGACCGCCCGTCTCCCTATGCCTGTTGCTGCTTGCCCTTGCCGCCATCAGCATCATCCTTGGTGGGCGGCTTAGATGCAATCTGGGCAGCCTTAGCATCCTCAGCTTCCTTGGCAGCCTTAGCATCCTCGGCTTTCTTATGACCTTAGCATCCTCGGCTTTCTTGGCGGCCTTGGCATCCTCGGCTTTCTTGGCGGCCTTAGCATCCTCGGCGGCCTTGGCCTTAATGGACTCTTCTCGGCCGCCCTCGTCTTCTCAAAGAAGAGCCGCCTTTTCCGCGGCCGCCTCTTCCTCCTTCTTGGCCCTCGCATCCTCGGCAGCCTTATCCGCCGCAGCTTTCTCGTTAGCCTCGAGCCTATCGTCGAACAGCCCGTCAAATTTTGGCCACGGAAAGGAGCCATCCGGATACAGCTCCCCAATCACCTCCCTGAAGGTTTCTTGGTCGGGTCCCTATATTGAGCACACATGCGGGGGATAATCTTCTTTTGAAGCATCTCAATATCCTTCTCCCTTTGGGCAAGGATAGCACTGGTACCCCTATGTGACTCACTTTGGAGCCAGTCGCCCTTTTCGACTCCTCCTTTGGGCGACAACAACGTCGTAGCCGCCCTTGTACTGTCCCGTTCCTCCCGCAACTTGGCGGCGGCGAGGTCAGCAGCCTCTAACTTGGCCTTCTCGGCCGACAGCAACTTCTCAACTTCCTCCACACGCGCTCGTGCAGCAAGGAGATCAAGCTTAGCCTTCCGGCTACCCCGCTGCGGCGACAACATCAAGCTTTCCGTTCTATCAACGGTCCCGTCTTGGCAGGGCCTCTTCTTGCTCCCTAATACGAAGGCCGGCCGATTCGGACCACTTCCCAATCCTCTTGCTCGGCCTTGTACCCTCCGCTATGAGCTGGTCGTTGGATATCGACGCGAGAATAGAGTCGGCGGTGGCATTTTTCCGCCCCGCACAGGCCTCTCCTCAATTTGCCGCTCGATGGTGGGGGAGATCGTGCGCGGTTGATCTACAAAAATTCAATCAAAGAGTCCACGTCAACGTTCACGGACATACGGAGAGCCGGTCATCGGGTATATCTAATGAGCGGCTAAAACTGAGCCGCAAGTTAGATGCATACCGGAGGGCTTGCTCTTCTTGGCCGATCGACCCGCTCCCTCGGCGCCCTCGTTAGCATGAGCTGTGGCAGCAAAAGCATCGGCGGTAGGGGTAGGCCTTTTCCTCTTACGCCTAAGTGGAGATCCTCAAAGATCGGAATCCTCCCCGTCGACAATATCGACGATTTCCACCTTCTTCGGACGGCGGGAGTTGGAGGCGGGCGAGGTTGACACCGTAGCCGCCGAAGACTTGGCTTTTCGGACCCGGCGCGGAATGGCAGCAGCTACCTCGGCCTGAGCCTCCGCCTCGTCCAAGCTCTTCAGCTTTTGATCCATGAGGTCAGTAGGCGACGGACGGCGGTCATGTACATCGACCTTCGGATTCTTCTCCTGCACGTTACCATCTTTGTCAAGTCCCATCTTCTTGAGGAATTGCTCAGACAGAACGGAGCCAAAGTTCTCTGTAAAAGAAGCAAAGTAAGAGTTAGACAAAGGAACAAGTCAAGGCACAAAAACAAGAACGCTAAAACAGAAATGGGCCTCACACCGGCCCCACTCACCCCGTGCTAGGGCCGGTATGAGGCCGACGTGGCAAAGCGGCTCATCCATCTGGATGACTTGCGTCGGGGGCAACCAAACTTTCGGCGTCCCATCGTCATCGACCTCGAAAAGCTTCAATGCCCGCTTCTCGTCCTCGTTGAGACAGACCTTTGCGGCGTCCATCTTATTCTTGCCCTTAGGGATCATCTTCTCACGCTCCCCCCTACTCTCGCACCGCAAGTTAACGTGGTGCTGAAAAGACCGAGGCAACGGATAATCACGGGACCTCGACATACACCCACCGTTCCTTCCAGCCCTTGCAAGAGGTGAGCTTAGGCACGGTGAGATAGCCTGGCTCAGTCTGGACGCTATACCACCCCCGGCCACCTTGAACATTCATTCGAAGAAAATGAATTCGGCGGAATAAGTTTACCGTTGGGATCACCCCCCTGAAGAGACACAGCCACACGAAGCCGACTATAGTCCTAACGGCCAAAGGGTGAAGGCCGCGCCGCAACGTTCATCGCTGAATTATAGTAGAGACGTACATATTGAGAGGAAACCGGAGACCATACTCCAGGTGCCTCATATATACGCCGATGTGACCCGGGGGAGGGCAACAGACGGCGGCTGACCCTCTCCGGGGATAACAATGTTGTACCCCTGGCCAAAAAAGAAGTGATCTTGAAAAATTGAGCGAGCGGCGGATGAACTTATCGATAAAACCACGATCGGCGCCGTAGTACGGGCATCATAATGATGCGGGGGTTGACCTCTCCCCACCGGAAGGATTCCTTTCCTCATCATCATCAACATCGTCATCATCCTCCCCTTTGCTCCAGGACTTTGCGGTCAACTTCGGGAGAAGGAGACCTAAGGCCCCCGACCTTAACGGAACGGCGGCTACCGCCTCCTCCTCATCAAAACGCGCCGGGGAACCCCCCGGTGCACGGTAACTGGGACCGGCGTCAGCAGAAGACATGGTTCACAACAATTACTTAAAACAAATTAAAAGATGATAAGTTTTTTTTGGTTTACCTTGAAGAAAAGTGCTACGCCGACGTAAAAATTCTGAAGATTGGAAGAGAAAGAAACACTTGAAGTTCTAGATCTAGAAAGAAGAAAAATTTTTTGGAATGAATGAAATTAGTAACCAATTTCACTTCAAAGATCTGGTATTTATAGGCCAAGGCCCACAAAGGAGGACCAATCAAAGCGCAGCCCATGAAGCGTCAGCCAATCAACGAAGAGACACATGTCAGGCATGCGTACACGGAATGTCAATCGACGCAACAGTTGAATGTCAATCAATGCAACAAAGTAACAAGCGTCTTCAACACGCCCCTTCATATCCCTTTGCCTATTCATCTTCCTAAGCAAAATCCTAAAATATCTGTTCTCCGCCGGCAATATGATTAACCAAGCTAGGTAGCACCGGCCTGGGGCAAATCGAAAGCACACCGGCACTCTCAACCTTGGGTCCGCCGGCCAGCAGCATCTTCTCTTCCACATCAAATGTCCAATACCCATCCATGTGGAGGGGGGATATGGTACGGCCTGTACAGAAGTAAGCCGAGGAAGAAGAAGCCGGGGCAGAAAATTTTCACTTGCGCAGAATATACGCTCAACATACATCGGAGCCCATACCACGGCATAGACTACGCTGGGGGCAAATTGATGGGGCATATTCTGCACCCCATTGACCGAGTCAACATATTGAGCGAGGTCAAAGATATCCGACCGATCAACGACTTTAAACAAAGATATCCGGTGACGGCCTATCGGCCGATCACCCGTCTCTCGGCTGCTAACTAACCGGCGGGAGACACATCCGCGTACTCATATCCAAGACCCCTCGGCATGGAGTCAACTGGGCCCTTCGGCCTGCCATGGGTCCCTCGGCCGAGGGTAGATCAGTCTTTCCACCTGCTAGCCACTTGGCCACTTGGCCACTACGTGACAAAAGGTGAAAGTCTATAAATACTCCACCTCTCTCATTGAGAAGGGGATCCAGAATCTAACCTAAGAACCACTTAAATTGGTATTATCTCTCTCATCTCTCTACAATATTCGTCATCAAGCTACATACTACTTAATCACAATAAGTTCACTGACTTGAGCGTCGGAGTGAGTACGCTTGGCACAAAGCCAAGCCCTCAGTTTGCTCATTGTTGCAGGAGAGGCCGAGGAGAGCAATCAAGGCTAGAAGAGGCATTATTCGACAAAGCTAGCGTGGTAAACAAACCTACTTCGGAATTCATACCCGGAACACCTATGAATGGTCCGGATCGTATTTTGGCAACATCTAACGGTTATAAATTTACGCATAAAAATAAAGGAGAAATGAGAATGAAGGGGTAATTATTATTTAAATAGATTGTGAGAGGAAATGGAGAGAAAGGAAATGGAGAGATCCATTTCCGAAATGAAGGGGGAGGAAATGGGGATGTTCCCATTTGACCAAAAAAAAAACACACTTGTTGAATTCTAGAGTGAAGGTGAAACCCTGGTTTGCATTCTGGGTTCAAATTCAGAAATTTTAGATAATCTGTTCATCATAATCTGTTCATTTCAATCAGGTATTTGTTGTTACATTTCTCCTCAATTCGTTTCATCAATTTCTTCGTTTTCTTCACCCTAAAGTAGTACTCCGTACTTAATCACTTCATTCATGATTCTCTTGTCTAATTTTGTTCGTAATCAAGTATTATTATTCATCCTTTGCTAGTTTGCTTCCTCTTTCCCGGTCAATTATTTACCGTTTTCATTTTTGGGCTCATTTACGGAGTACTTAGGTTGCGTATTTTAGTTCAGTATGTTTTTCCCTTATTACATTACCAAAGAGAGTCTCATACAACCCATGTGCAATTTGTTTCATACTTGGTCTTTGTGCAAAAACCAAACGTAAAGAATTCATCGGGACAAAGACATTAACAATTTGAATTTGAGACGGGTTTTCTCGGAAATTTGAGCTAAGTTTTTGTTATACAATTATTGTTAGGATAAAAATCGAAAACCATGGAATCAATGTCCAAGAATAGTACCAGTTGTGAAAGTAATGATGGTATTGAAGATAGGTTGAGTGGTTTGCCTGATGAATTGATTGTGCATATACTTTCATTTATGCCTACTCTAGATGCTGTTAGAACAATGTTACTTCGCCGATTTCAAAACCTGTGGACTTTTGTTCCTGCTCTTAGATTTGATTTTCATGAAATGATTTGTATCGATGATAAACCACCAAGCACTCATGTGGCTTTTTCGAGTTTCACCTGCTTTGTCCGAAATGCGCTGTTGCTTAATAGAAGGTCCACCATTGATACTTTTCGCCTTTGTATTGGCGAATTGGGAGAAAAGTCGAAAGATACGAAGATAATTGGTGATGTTCGAATGTTGCTGAGATATGCTGTTGAAAGAGAAGTCAAAGATCTCTATTTCCATTATAATGCTCCTTTTTTCGATCCACCTGGTTGCGTTTTCACAAGTCAATATCTTGTTACGCTTACACTTGCTGGCTGTACGCTTAAGCATTATGAGCATCAGTCTCAACCTCAAATGGTAAATTTAAGAAAATTATCGCTTCTATATGTTTATGGAAGTACTAAGGCTTTCAATCAGTTGATATCTGGATGCCCTTGTCTACAAGAATTATTTATTAATACCGCTTTTGGTCCAGAGTTGTTGAGTTTGAATATTAATTCTCCAAGTGTTCGTAAGCTGTACCTTCGCGTGTACGAAGGAAGTTATAATCTTAATTGTCCCAGCCTGAAAATTCTGGATATCGCAATATGTGAAACACATGTTATACTGAACATGATTGGTGTCATATCTCTTCAAGAAGTGAATTTCAAGGATTTACCACGGGATTGCAATTCTGGTGGAATTAATGCATATTTTAGGCGAATTCAAAATGCTGAGCTTATTTCATTGTCATCTGTAGCTTTTAAGGTATGATTTACGTATTTGTTCGAAAGTTACTGAACTTCTATACATTTGATTAATCTGTTTCTTTCAGCTAATTAAGCATCATTCATATATTGATTCCATACTGATCGTGAACTTTTATACATTTGACTGGAACAAACAATGGGCGAATCTGAAAAACACGTAGTAACCCTCTTTCATTACCAGTTGTTGAATTCTAGAGTCAAGGTGAAACCCTGGTTTGCATTCTGGGATCAAATTCGGAAATTTTGAGATAATTTGTTCATCATAATCTCTTCCAACAAAAGAATCCCTCTTTTCAATCAGGTATTTGTTGTTACTTAATCACTTCATTCATGATTCTCTTGTTTAATTTTGTTCGTAATCAAGTATTATTATTCATCCTTTGTTAGTTTGCTTCCCCTGTCCCGGTCAATTATTTACGTTTTCATTTATTATTGAGTGGTTTGCCTGATGATGTGATTGTTCATATACTTCCATTGATGCCTACTCTAGATGCTGTTAGAACAATGTTAGTTCGCCGATTTCAAAACCTGTGGACTTTTGTTCCTGCTCTTAGATTTGATTTTGATGAATACTCTGATGAAATGATTTGTATCGATGATAAACCACCAAGCACTCATGTGTCTTCTTCGAGTTTCGCATGCTTTGTCCGAAATGCGCTGTTGCTTAATAGAAGGTCCACCATTGATAATTTTCGCCTTTGTACTGGCAACTTGGAAAAAATGTCGAAATATGTGAAGATAATTGATGATGTTCAAAGTCGAAAGAGATGTCAAAGATCTCTTTTTCCATTATAATGCTCTTTATTATTTCGATCCACCCTGTTGCGTTTTCACAAGTCAATATCTTGCTACGCTTACACTGCTTGGCTGTACGCTCAAGCATTATGAGCATCAGTCTCGACCTCAAATGGTAAATTTAAGAAAATTATCGCTTCTACATGTTTATGGAAGTACCAAGGCTTTCGATCAGTTGATATCTGGATGCCCTTGTCTACAAGAATTATTTATAAATATCCCTTTAGGTCTAGGGTTGTCGGGTTTGAATATTAATTCTCCGAGTGTTCGTAAGCTGTACCTTCACATGTACAACAGAAGTTACCAATCGTTGGTTGGCGCAGTGGTAGCATGGGGCTGCGCTTGGTAGGGAGGTCTGCCGATCGATCCCCACAACTGCGATTGAGAGGGGTTTAAATACCGTAATCCTTGGACACGCCCCGAAATCCGGATTAGTCGGCCCAATATGGTTCGGATTACCGGATGGTTTAGACCAAAAAAAAAAAAAATGTACAACACAAGTTGTACTCTTAATTGTCCCAGCCTGAAAAATCTGGATATCTCAATATGTGCAATATCACCTCGACCTATTCAGCTGAACGTGATTTTGGTGTCGTATCTCTTCAAGAAGTGAATTTCAAGTATTTACCATGCGACTTCAACTCTTGTCAAATCAATGCATATTTTAGGCAAATTCAAAATTGGATGAATAAAATCTTGTATTAACTAAAATTGGATGAATAAAACTGAATACAAACTCCTCTATTTTTAGTAGATTAGGCCGACTAAAATCTCCTTACATCTCTCTTGTGATTAGGAAACCGACTTCTATATGGCATAATTGCCTTATTTTGCCCTCTACTAAAATTAGGAAAGAAACAACAATTACCTTAAACTAATTAGGAAACTAATTTTAGGAAACTAAATTATGAACACAAAACTTGACGTAATTTCTAATACACGGTTTAGGAAACCGTATGGACAGCTCTAGGTTCCTTGCTCTCTCTAAGTAACCTGTGTTGCTTGCTCTTTCCGAGTATGCTCATGCATCAACATAAATAAATTATAGAATAAGAGATTGTCCACTTTTGAAAAAAAAAAAAATTAATTCATATTCTCTAATAAATAAGTTGTTCTTTATAAAATAGTTGGTTTTACTTTAGATGGACCATTTTGGTCTAAAGTAATAAGACGGAATTTTGTAACCATTTTACAGCTAAATGTGACCACTATTGAAAAACAAGAAACCATAAACTGTAACACTTATTAATTATTATACCACTAGTTTAGATCCCGTGCAGTGTATGCACGGTATATATAGAGTTTTACTTTTTTTAATATATTATTCATGAAATTTATATTAACTACTTTTTTTTTATGTTTCTGGTCGTTATATTTTGATTTGAAAAATCAAAATCAAAATCGTATCAATCATGAAATGAGTATTTCAATTAAAGGTTTTTTTTTTTTTTTTTTTTTTTTTTTTTTTTTTTTTTTTTTTACTGAGATATTAATGGTGTGATTTTATAAAATTGTACTGATAATATATTTTTAGTCGTAACTTTTTATCATAAAAAATCAATGAATTTTTATCGTATGATTCTTTAAAAAAAATCCTTTTTATATCTTAAAAAAACTGGAGATAAATTTGTATAGAACGTGAAATACTAAATGACATAAATATATAAATCTAAAAGATTATGTATATTATAATTTATAGCCCATCATACTTATAGAATATGATAAAAAAACTAAACCTTATTTTAGGAAATATGTTTAGGCTGGAAAATTTAGAGTTTCACCTATTCTTTTAGTAATTAGGGGATTGTGGTTACATTTAATCATAAAATGATCACATATGCTCGTAGTCGTCTAAAACAAGAAATTTGCGTTTATAAAATGGGTGAGAGTCTCGTGGGCCAAATAACCAAATTGGTAAAAAAAAAAAAGGGGATAAGTGATAAATTGGTAAAAAAAAACTAAGCAAATTGACAAATTGGTAAAAAAAAAAGGATGATAAGTGACAAATTGGTAAAAAAACGTTTCTGAGGATAATTTAACTGAAAATAAAACACGGTAATATTACAAATATTTTTTATTTAACGTGAATTTTGGTTTCCAAATAAGTAAACATTTTCTATCAAATATTTTTATGTAAAAGCAACTTTATCATTGTTTGTCAAATTATTTGCGTTTATTCGACAAAAAACATGATGAAATATTTTTATGTAAAAGCAATTTTATCATTAGGCCAAGTTTAAACTTTTTTTTCCATTCCTCCTTGCCAATCCGCCATGTCCTTCCTCTTTGTCTAGCCAAACAAACTACGGAGTATTAGACTTTGGAAAGGTTAACATGACCCGAAAGTTAACTCTAAAGTTGATCTGATTCGAAAGAGAATTTTTTAAAAAAAATGTTAAAATGAGGTCATAAATCAACCTAAGTATTTAGCGAAATGGAATTTACGGAGGAATTAGAATAAGAAACAGTAGATGGATCCATTCGGAAAGTTTTATAAGATGGTTTTATGGTAGGAACAATCCGGTAATAAGTTAGTCTAAATAATGTTTTATTTTTCGTCAAATTGTCCTCCGAAATGTTTATTTTACCAATTTTCCGTCAAATTGTCCTCGGAAATATTTTTTTACCAGTTTGACGCTTACCATCATCAACTTTTTTTACCAATATGTCACTTTGCTAAGTTTTTTTTTTACCAATTTATCACTTAGCCCATACTTTTTTTACCAATTTGCTCATTTGGCCGAGTCTCGTGCAATAATTACGTAAGACACGAAGACGTGACCTTTTCGTAAAATGTCCATCAAAATATTTTGTTACGGAGTACTTCCTCCATTCAACTCCACTCTACCATATTTCTATTTTCATCCATTCAACTCCACTCTACCACTTTCCAAAAAAAGAATGCCAAATAACCCTTTTGTCCTAATGACAACATCTTATTTACACAAATTGCCACTAAATAGCCCACTAAGTTTAGCCAATAAGATTTAATAAAGCAATTTGCACAAATCCATTTGTACTTTAATTACTTGTTTATTGTTACCTTAATACTTGTGCATTTTACAAATTGGTAGAGTGAAGTTGAATGGAGGAAGTATTACTGAAGAGTCTGAAGTCAAGTGTTTAAAGACTGTTGATTTGTGACTTGACAGTTGACAGTGTAATTAGACTCTTAACTTTCCTCCCTCTTAAAAATGACCTTTTTACCCTAATTTGTCATCAAAAACACCAATCTCCATTAACGATAGTTCCCATCTCCATTTTTCTTATATCTATAATCTACAGGTATGTCACTTATCTTTAATTTGATTAATTTTGCCCTTTTTTATTGTTTGTTCATAACTTTGCATGTTGATTTTGAATTTCATCCCTTACTCCCTTTGTCCCGGTCAATCATCTACGTATTTAAGTCAATTATTTAGGTTGTGTTATATAGTGTACTCCGTAGTATTTTTCCCATATAACAAACCAAAGAGAGTCTCTCACAACCCATGTTCAATTTGTTTCGTACTTGGTCTTTGTGCGAAAAGCAAACTAAAGAATTCACCGGGACTGAGTGAGTAACTAACAATAAATTTGAGATGGGTGTTCTCCGGAATTTGAGGTAAGTTTATGTTTTACAGTTGTTAGGATAAACTTGAGAACCATGGAATCAGTTTCCAGGAAGAGAAGTTGTGAAAGCAATGAGGATAGGTTGAGGGGCTTGCCTGATGAAGTGATTCTCCATATACTATCATTTATGCCGACTCTAGATGCTGTTAGAACAATGTTACTTCGGCGATTTCAAAACCTTTGGACTCTGGTTCCTGCTCTTAGGTTTGATTTCAATGAATACTATGGTAGAATGGTTGATAAACCGCCAAGCATTCATGTGGCTTTTACGAGTTCTGCCCGCTTTGTTCGAAATGTGCTAATGCTTCATAGAAGGCCCACCCTTGATACTTTTCACCTCACTATCGATGATTTCCATGAAGAGTTTCGAGATCCAAAGATAAATGGCGATGTTCAGATGTGGCTGAGATTTGCTACTGATGAACAAGTCAAACATCTCTATTTCCGCTGTGTCTCTTATTATTTAGGTCTGTTCCGGGTGTAATTCCGGAGCAGGATTGTGACCACTTGAGCTTGTAGAATGATGTCGTCGCTCGTCTCTTCCTTTCACTCTTTCCTCTAAAGATGAACAAACTGAGGGCTCGGCTTGGGGCCGAGCGTACTCACTCCGACGCTCAAGTCAGTAAACTTAGAGAGATAAGTTGTATGTTTAACTTGGCAAAGTATATTGTAGAGAGATAAGAGAGTTTTATACTAGATTTTCCAGTTGATTTCTCAATGAGAGATGTGGAGTATTTATAAACTTTCACCTTTTGTCACGTAGTGGCCAAGTGGCGTAGCAGGTGGAAAGACTGTCTTACCCTCGGCCGAGGGACCCATGATAGGCCGGCAGGCCTGGTTGACTCCATGCCGAGGGGACTGGATGTGAGTATACGGATATGCCTCTCGGCCGGTTAGTTGCCGAGCCGAGACCCAAGTGACAGGCCGACAGGCTTTGTCGGTTAGGCCGTTTTTCTTTTGACTTGTTGTCTTTTAGCTTTGACCTTGGTCAATATGTTGACTTGGTCAGCGGGTGCAGAATATGCCCCATCAATTTGCCCCCAGCGTAGTCTATGCCGTGGTATGGACCTTCGATGCGTGTTGAGCGTATTCTGCGCATGTCGAACTTCTTCCTCGGCTTGGTCCTGTTCAGGCCGTACCATATCCCCCCTTCACATTGTTGTGTAATGGACATCGAATGTGGAAAAGGAAATGGCGCTGGCCGAGACCAAGGTTGGGGGTGCCGTTTGCTTTTGATTGCCCCCGGCCGATGCTGCCAAGCTTGGTTGATCAGCTGGCCGTTGGCAAGTAGATACCAAGGAGCGTGTCGAAGAAGATGGGTCACTGTATGTCGATTGACATTCTGCGGCTGCATGCTTGACACGTGGCCTGGTGTTGATTGGTGGACGCTTCATGGGCTGTGCTCTGATTGGTCCACCGAATGGGCTTTGCTCTATAAATAGAGCAGTATGCCCCTCATTTTGCTGCGCAAACTTCTTTTTCAAGAAAAATTTCCTCTCTAGTTTTCGAAGAGTTTTCTCTCTATAATTTTCGAAGCGTTACTCGGCGTAACACTTTCTTTCAAGGTAAAAACAAATTCTTCCCCAACTTTTATTTGTTAAGTATTCGTTGCCACCATGTCTGCTGCTGACGCTCCGCCTAGTACCTCAACCCCGGGGGACGAACCGTCGCGTCCCGCTGAACAGGAGCCACTAGTTGTCTGCCCGGTAGGGTTCGGGGGTCGCAAGTCGTCTTCTCCTGAAATCGACGAGAAATCTCTCGAGGATTTTGATGATGATGAGGAGGAAAAGACCCAATCTGATTCAGAGAGGCCGCATTACTTGTGGCACGGCGAAGCCTGCTCGATTAAACCTGATCTCGTTTGGACGAACAAGTTCGCTCGTGCCTCCGGGCCTGAACTTTTCGAAGACCACTACAACTTCGGCAGGGGGTATAGAATTATTGTCCCTGTGGGTGATCAGCGATCTGTTGCCCTCTCCCGAAGGTTGTATAGGCGTGTATATTAGACATCTGGAGTATGGGCTCCGTTTTCCTCTTAATGAACACGTCTCGGCCATAATCAAAGCCATGAATGTCGCCGTGGCACAACTGCACCCGTTGGCCATTAGGACGATTATTGGCTTCGTATGGTTTTGTCTCTTTAAGGGGGAGGCCCCAACGGTGAACCTTTTCCGCCGGCTCCACCATCTTCGGCTGTCTACCCAAGGCGTCATGGGGTGGTACAGCGTGCAGACCGAGCCGGGTTACAAGACCGTCTCCAAGCTGACATCCTGCAAAGACTGGAAGGGGCGGTGGGTATATGTCGAGGTTCCGGAGGACTATCCCATCGCCCGGTCCTTCGGCGCCGCGTCAATTTGCGTTGTGAGAGTCGGGGGAGCATGAAAGATATGTCTCCCGTAATAAGATTAAGATGGACGCCAAGAAGGTTTATCTTAATGACGGCGAAGTGCGGGCAATGAGCATGTTCGAGGCTGAGAAGGATGGCACGCCGAAGGGATGGATGCCTCCGACGCAGATCGTCCTTCAAGACGAGCCGCTTTGTCACGTCGGCCTCATACCGACCCTCAGCCAGGGTGAGTGGGGTCGGTATGAGGCCCCCTTTGCTTTTATGCTTCGATATTTGAGCCTCGGTTTACTTCTTTTGCTTAACTCCTGCTTTGTTTCTTGCAGATCGATTTGGCCGGGATCTCTCTGTCTCCATCCTAAGCAAGTTGGGACTTGACCAGGACGGGAGAGTTGTTGAAGCGCACCCTAAGGCGCGTCGCGTGATCGCAGCGGGCGCCGCACGAACTCATGGAGCGGCGTTGAAAGCAATGGACGTGGGGGCGACTCAGCGAGAGATTGGCGGTAACGTGCGCGCCGGAGACCAAAAGCAACGTCTTCGGCGGCTACGACGTCAACTCCAACTCGATCTCCAATCCCCATAGTCCTAAAAGATAAGGAGGTCGTCAATGTTGACGAGGACCTCACCGTTCTGGGGGTCCTCTTCCTTCACATAAGAGGAAAGAAACAACGCCTGCTGCTGCTGTTACCGAGGCAGGGAAAGAGAAGGGGTCAGCCAGCCCTCTATCCAAGAAGGCTAGGACTGGTACGGATCTAACCCATGGCTCGGATTTAGCAGGTTCCTTATGCATTCCTGATGACAGGCTTTCTGATATGTCGATGAATGTTGACATGAACGCTTTGTCTGGGTTTTTTCTAGATCAGCCGTTGCCAGCTGTTGCTTTCACTGAACGGCAATTGGGGAAGCAGCCTGTGCATATGGGCGACAAAAATGTCGCCGTCGACACCTCGTCCAATAAGGCTTCCTTCGTTCAGCTCAGGGCGGACGGCATGAGGTTGGCCAAAAGGCTGGTGAAGTGGGCTGACGTTGCCGACACTCATCTTATCGAGCAAGAAAAGCTCGTGGCTCAAACTGCCCCTACGCTCAAACGGCTTAAGCTTGAGCTTGCCGCTTCTAGGGAGAAGGCCGAGAAGGCGAAGCAGGACTTCCTCGCTGAGCGAAAGCTTAAGGAGGACGCTGAGAAGGTGGTCCTGGCCGAGAGAGCTAAGGTTGAGTCCGCGTTGGCTGATGCCGCTAAGTTGCGGGAGGAGAGAAACAAACTTGAGGGCGGTTATAAGGCCATGGTTGAGCAGAGGGAAAGATGGAAGACCCTGCATTTGGCCGAGGCGAAGGAACATAAGGGCACAAAGGCTATCCTTGCTCAGAGGGAGAAGGATATTGAGCTGCTGAAAACCGTCATCATCCCTGAAATGTGTGCCGTCACGGGACCAAGTCGAAGATGCTACAAGGGATGCGATTAAGGAGCTCCTTCTGAAGGCACTTTTCCGTGGCAAGATTTTGACAAACTTCGGATGAGAAGGCGGTGCGAGGAGGCCAAGGCCGCGGCCGAGGCGAAGACTGCTCAGGAAGCTGCGGCCAAGGCGGCCCATGATGCTAAGGTGAAGGAGGCTAGAGAGGAGGTTGAGAAGGCAAAGGCACGTGAAGCTGCCAAGTCGTCCTCTGGTCCGTCCACCGACGGTGATGCTGCTGCTGCTGCCGGTGGCGAGCGACAACAAGCATAGGGAGACGGGCGGTCGTCACCAGATTCACCTGGCCCTTCGGACAGCTTCAGCTGTTTGGGGGCCAACTTTTGAGCCTTTCCTCCCTGCCATCCTTTTGGCGCTTCATGTCTTAATGTTGTAATTTTTGTTGTTCCTTCTTTTTTGTTAAACTTTTGTAGGTTGAGCTTAGGCTATCCCTATGGGGACGGCCGTCGACTTTATTTTGTCTCACTTGTAAACATTTTCAATGAAGTTTGTTTATTTGTCCTCGGCTTGGCCGAGGCTTTGATCTCATCCTCCATTCAGTTGTCTTCTTACGTTTTTAAACATATTGAGCGCTTTTTTCTTTTTACCTTCGGCTTAGCCGAGGCAATTAGATTGCGTATCTCAACTGTACTTAAACGTTTTTAGCATATTGGTCGTGCCCTCTGCTGCACCTGAACAGGCCGAGGTAGCAAGATTCACGTTTCCCAATTTGCTCAGCAACATGTCGGCATGTCGGTCGCTTCCTCCTCCGCTCTCGGTCTGGCCGAGGCGGTCAGATTTGCGCTTCCCAACTGCTGTTGTAAACATGTTAGCATATCGGTCGTTTCCCCCGTCACTCCCGGCTTTGGTCGAGGCAATCGAGGTTACGGCTCGACTGCATTCGTATCTATAGATATATTGATCGCTTCTCTGCCACTCCCGGATTGGCCGAGGCAGTCAGATTTGCGTTTCTCAACTGTACTTATACGTTCTTAAGCATGTTGGTCGCTTTCGCGAGTATCAACTGCATTTGTAGTGACTGCCCGTCTTTGGCCGTGGCGTCTACTTTGGTACGACTACGGAGGGGACAAGCATTTCGATGGAAAACTTGGATCACTTTTCATAAGATATAATCACGCGTTGGGGTGCCCACAACAGTCTCGGACACCTCCGCCGCTATACGAAATATTTCCTAAGGTTGTCTGTGTTCCAATGGCTCATTAGAGGCACACCCTCCATGTCTGTCAGCCGGTATGTCCCCGGCCCCATTTCTTCAACCACCCTGTAGGGTCCCTCCCAGTTGGCCGTCATCTTACCATGAATGTTTCCTTTGTTGGTTGCGACCGACTTTCTCAGGACTAGATCTCCTACTCTCAAGTCCCTTTTGTGGACCCTACGGTTGTAGGCTCTTCTCATTCGGTTTTGATATACTGCCAAGTTGAGCCGTGCCGTATCTCGACTTTCTTCGACCAGGTCTAGGGAGGCTCTCAGGCCTTCTTCATTTTCGACTGGGTTAAAGGTTTGCGTTCTGAATGTCGGCACCGCTGCTTCAATTGGCAGGACGGCCTCAGACCCATAGACTAGGTGGAATGGACTGTACCCTGTTGCTTCTTTCTCCGTGGTTCGAAGGGACCACAGGACGCCGGGTAGTTCATCAGCCCATCTTCCCTTTAGATCTTCAACCTTCTTCTTCAACCCGTTCAGTATTGTTTTATTAGCTGCCTCCGCCTGCCCGTTGCTCTGAGGGTGGCAGACGGAGGAGTATGCAAATTTGATACCGAGCTCTTCCAACCAATTCATCACCGTGTCGCTCCAAAACTCTCGGCCGTGGTCAAATACAATGACTTGGGGTAACCCAAAACGAGTTATGATGTTCTCCCAAATCACCTTTCTTACGGCCGCCGTGGTTTTGGCAGGTACCGCGACAGCCTCGACCCATTTGCTGAAGTAGTCAACGGCGACAATCAAGTACTTCCTTCCTCCGGAGGCCGTCGGAAATGGTCCTAATAAATCCATCCCCCACTGTGCAAATGGTAGGGGATTAAGTACCGGTTGCAGGTCTCGGGAAGGTGCATGTATTACCGGAGCATGCATCTGACAATTCTTGCACTTCTTGGTTTTTGCCCTGGAATCTTTCAGCATGGTAGGCCAGAAGTAGCCGGCTCGGAGAGCTTTGTGGGCTAGCGTTCTCGCCCCATGTGATGTCCGCAGATGCCTTCGTAAATCTCTGTCAAGTATAAGCTCGCGTCGGGCCGAGCCGACACATTTCAAGAGTGGTCTTATTACGGACCTTCTGTACAATTCTCCTTCGAACACTAAGTACCTTGCAGCGATCCTTCTTATCTTCTGAGACAGACTGCGGTCCTCCGGCAACTCTTTTGTCAGCTTGTATTTCATTATCGGAGTCATCCACGTCGTCTCGGCTTCGATGTCGCCCACCATGCCGACGGTCTCAGTGATGCTTTTAGCATTTCTGATATCCACCAGACGATTCGACCGACATTTTTGATGCTTGAACGGGCAAGCTTTGAGAGAGCGTCGGCTCGGTTATTCTCGGACACTGGGATGCACTTTGTATTTGGAAAGATTTCAATTTTGAGGTGTCGCTTTTACCCTCTCTAGGTACTTTACCATCCCATCGTCTCGAGTCTCATACTCTCCTCGGATTTGATTAGTCACTAAGAGCGAGTCTGTTTTCAACACAATATGCTCCCGGCAGCGCAAGCTAACTCGACTCCGATTATCACCGCCTCATATTCGGATTCGTTATTTGAGGCCGAGAAGGTAAACTTCAAGGCGTACTCAAACTCGTTTCCGTTAGGGATGATGATAAGGATGCCGGCTCCTGAGCCGTTCGCCGTGGAGGACCCGTCGGTATACACTTCCCACACGCCGGGATGTGATTCTTCTTGATACGTGCACTCGGCCGGGGAAGTCCGCAAGCACTTGCCCCTTTATCGAAGGCCTCGGCTTGTCTTGAATGCCAAAGCCGGAGAGCTCCACCGCCCATTTGATAAGTCTGCCGGATTTTTCGAATTTTTCTAATGCTTTCTCCAATGGCTGGTCGGTTAAGACCGTCACGGGATGTGCGTCGAAGTAGGGTTTCAGCTTCCTTGCGGCAACGACGACGGCGAGGGCTGCCTTTTCGATTAGTGGGTAATTTTTTTTCGGCCGGCGCAGTGTATGGTGATAAAGTAAATTGGGTATTCTTTGCTTATTTTCTTCCCCGACGATTATAAGACGACCGTGGCCGAGG
Organism: Silene latifolia; assembly: GCF_048544455.1. NCBI lineage: Eukaryota > Viridiplantae > Streptophyta > Magnoliopsida > Caryophyllales > Caryophyllaceae > Silene > Silene latifolia. Next base: position 14,217,543 of record NC_133533.1, on the reverse strand, counting down.
TAAGCGCTAAGTATAGATATAGCGTCTCCCCGGCGTCGGCACTGGACAGGGTCGGCGTGTCGAAGGTGGGCTTTCGATTTGCCCGAAAGCCGTGCTCTGTTCCTCCCCCCAGCTAAGGTTTTTATTCCCCTTCAGCACTTTAAAGAACGAAGTGCTGTTGTCGGCCGACCGAGAGATGAAGCGGGCGAGAGCCGCCATCCTTCCGGTCAGCGTCATAACCTCTTTTCGATTTCTCGGCTCCGGTAGGTCTAGTATTGCTTTGACTTTCTCCGGATTGGCATCAATTTCCCTGGCGCTGACAAGCACGCCGAGGAACTTGCCGGCCCGGACACCGAAGTTACATTTCTTTGGGTTAAGCTTCATTTTATATTTCCTTAGTGAACAAAATGTCTCGCCTAAATCGGCTAAGTGCTCGCTGTCAGATGATGCGTGTCTTTTATATAAGGTTTTTACCTCATTTTTACACGCATTTCTGTACTATTTATGTAGCATCTAGCTACAAATACCCCCGAATATCCTACTTTGGTTCTTTTTATGTAATTTGCAGGAATTAACCGAAGAGGAGCTAAATCGAGCCTTTTACCGTCCGTTTAGCATGCATTTGGAGGAAGAGTGAATTTGGAGCGGGAATGTAGCTATTTTGGGATGCGCAAAGAAGTAAAATAGCTAGGCGAGCAAAGAAAGAACTTCAAATTGCTAGTGCCTACTTTGAAGAGCCATATCTCGAGTTCTACAACTGATATTCAGGTGATTCCAATTGGAGATGAAAGTTTGTCCTTTTAACTTTCCAACGCCACCGGAATCGCCCTATTTGCCCAAGTAACGAAGAAATGGCAGCCATTTGAAGTTCAGTGCGCAAAGCAGGAAAAGTACTCGATCGAGTAGATATATGGTCGATCGAGCACTAGCTACAACGAGGATAATAGTGTCGAGTATAATTAGATTATATCTTATGTTTATTTTATATTTAGTTAATAATAATGATACTACTTAGTATAAATAAGAGTAGTTTAGACCTAATAGCATATCATTCATTCCCTGGACTTGGTGGAGGCAGAGTAACGACGCTTCTTCTTTTCCCTCTATTTTTCGGATTAATTGTAATTTCTCCTCCCTTATTTCTCATTCATAATTAGTTTGTTCTTAATCTTTCTTACACTCTTATTTAATTTATGCATCTTAGATTAATTCTCTCTCTTATAATGCCTCTTTCAATTAATTGCTTATTTATCCTTATTAGTTTCATCATCATGTCTAGTTTTAATTATCTATTTGTTGTTATTGATAATTCAATGATCATGAGTAGCTAATTTTCTTATGCTAAGACTATAGGGGATCCATAATATGAAGGGAGAGTAATCGATTTATTAGGTTAATCTTTGTCTTGTCTTTGTTGGTTAAATGCTACAATTAATTGTAACTGCCTAATTGAGTCGACGCAATTAGACCTTTAATTCTTAGTGATCCTTGACCTGGACCGAAAGGTTGGAAAAAGGCTAGACTAGTAGCGAACAATAGAGTATTGCAGTGAGGGCGAAAGTTGAGCTGTTTACACTTTAGGGTGAATTAAGGACCGAAAGGTGACGTTCGCTACCCCTTAGACCGCATTTGCATTGACCTGAGACCTAGATTACTTGACCGGATGATTATGGTGAACCGTTGTCTTAGCTGTTCTTCTCTATCTGTTATTTCCTCCCTTTTATTTCTCTTCTCCTTATTCTCTTTAGTTTAGAAAATCATATTTAAAAACCCCCATTTCGTGACATCTGACAGATCGAGTTAAACAGATAATTAGCAAAATAGCCTCCCTGTGGAGATCGACCCTACTTGTTGCTAGCTTCTGTTAGTTGTATTTAGGTTTATTTTTGGTACGAAACGACAGTATCAAATTTTGGCGCCGTTGCCGGGGAGGCGACGCTCTTTATCTGTTTTAATTTTGTCTGTTTTTCGCCTCAAGGGAAGACTGAGTACCTTGAGGCCGTTCTAATCTTTTTCTTCAGCGCTGTTTTGATAGGCCTTACAGGTTTATTAGACAGATTTTAGGAAGAGATTGTCGAAGGGAAGGCTTGAGTACCTTCGATTCTTTTGCCAAGATGACGTCCGTCTCTCAACTTATTGCTCAGTTTGAAGCTCAAACTGAAAGATCTACTAATTGGGAGAGGAAAGAATCTTGGGGTTGTGGTAATTACTATGATGCTGCTCCTCCACCGAGGCCTAGACCACAACCGTTGCTGCAACAAGGCTACCCACTGCCTTGTTATTCTTTCTCACAGCAGCCAATTCCCCCACTTGCTAGGAATGATGAGGCTGAAGAAGTTAAGTCAATGATAAGGGCACTTGCACTACAGTATCGACAGTATCAAATTTTGGCGCCGTTGCCGGGGATTCGTTGTTGCTAGCCTGGCTATTAACCCCACATATCCAAATTCATTTTAGCCCCTTCTTACCCATTACCTCACTTACCCAAATGTAAGTCCTCGGCGTGTGTCTTGGTCATTAGTATGGTTGGAATGCATATGTACGGTTGTAGAGACTTTATTCATGTTAACTGCATGCATGTTCTTATAGGTCGAGTTAGGTGAGTGTCTTACTTATTCCTATCTTTTACATATATACTCACCTTGTTCCTGATATTGAGTGATGAGCGACCCGTGAGAGTCCGATATCTTTTGAGTCTTGCAAGGTCGACGGTTCAGTAAGTTTGAAACATTGAGTTAACTCGTTTGTACTTCTCATTTGCCACTTTGTCATTATTGCATTAAATTGGTTTTAGTGGGTGATTTGTAGCTGATGCGTTGGTCCCGTTCCACTGTTGTTTCTTAGTTGCATTCATATTTGCTTTGGGACAAGCAAATGTTTGGTTTGGGGAGATTTGATGCGTGTCTTTTATATAAGGTTTTTACCTCATTTTTACACGCATTTCTGTACTATTTATGTAGCATCTAGCTACAAATACCCCCGAATATCCTACTTTGGTTCTTTTTATGTAATTTACAGGAATTAACCGAAGAGGAGCTAAATCGAGCCTTTTACCGTCCGTTTAGCATGCATTTGGAGGAAGAGTGAATTTGGAGCGGGAATGTAGCTATTTTGGGATGCGCAAAGAAGTAAAATAGCTAGGCGAACAAAGGAAGAACTTCAAATTGCTATTGCCTACTTTGAAGAGCCATATCTCGAGTTCTACAACTGATATTCAGGTGATTCCAATTGGAGATGAAAGTTTGTCCTTTTAGCTTTCCAACGCCACTGGAATCGCCCTATTTTCCCAAGTAACGAAGAAATGGCAGCCATTTGAAGTTCAGTGCGCAAAGCAGGAAAAGTACTCGATCGAGTAGATATATGGTCGATCGAGCACTAGCTACAGCGAGGATAATAGTGTCGAGTATAATTAGATTATATCTTATGTTTATTTTATATTTAGTTAATAATAATGATACTACTTAGTATAAATAAGAGTAGTTTAGACCTAATAGCATATCATTCATTCCCTGGACTTGGTGGAGGCAGAGTAACGACGCTTCTTCTTTTCCCTCTATTTTTCGGATTAATTGTAATTTCTCCTCCCTTATTTCTCATTCATAATTAGTTTGTTCTTAATCTTTCTTACACTCTTATTTAATTTATGCATCTTAGATTAATTCTCTCTCTTATAATGCCTTTTTCAATTAATTGCTTATTTATCCTTATTAGTTTCATCATCATGTCTAGTTTTAATTATCTATTTGTTGTTATTGATAATTCAATGATCATGAGTAGCTAATTTTCTTATGCTAAGACTATAGGGGATCCATAATATGAAGGGAGAGTAATCGATTTATTAGGTTAATCTTTGATCTTGTCTTTGTTGGTTAAATTCTACAATTAATTGTAACTGCCTAATTGAGTCGACGCAATTAGACCTTTAATTCTTAGTGATCCTTGACCTGGACCGAAAGGTTGGAAAAGGCTAGACTAGTAGCGAACAATAGAGTATTGCAGTGAGGGCGAAAGTTGAGCTGTTTACACTTTAGGGTGAATTAAGGACCGAAAGGTGACGTTCGCTACCCCTTAGACCGCATTTGCATTGACCTGAGACCTAGATTACTTGACCGGATGATTATGGTGAACCGTTGTCTTAGCTGTTCTTCTCTATCTGTTATTTCCTCCCTTTTATTTCTCTTCTCCTTATTCTCTTTAGTTTAAAAAATCATATTTAAAAACCCCCATTTCTGTGACATCCTGACAGACTGAGTTAAACAGATAATTAGCAAAATAGCCTCCCTGTGGAGATCGACCCTACTTGCTGCTAGCTTCTGTTAGTTGTATTTAGGTTTATTTTTGGTACGAAACGACAGTATCATCAGACTTGCTTTTTACAATAGCATCGTCGACGTAAGCCTCGATGTTTCGCCCTTTTTTATTTTGGAACACTTTGTCCACCAACCTAGTGTAAGTTGCGCCAGCGTTCTTCAAACCGAACGACATCATTTTATACATGAATGTGCCGTGACTGGTGATGAATGCGCATTTAGGCATATCTTCCTTGGCCATAAATAGCTGATGATACCCTGAGAAGGCGTCTAGCAGGCTTAGCATAGTGTAGCCTGCCGTGGCGTCAATTAAACTATCTATTCGAGGCAAAGGATAACAATCTTTAGGGCACGCTTTATTAAGATTGGTAAAATCAACACACATTCTCTACGCCCCTGACGATTTCCTCACCATTACCACATTTGTTAGCCACTCAGGGTAAGTACAAGGCATGATAAAGCCTGCCGCTAATAATTTGTCTATTTCAGCTTTGATGGCCTCATCCTTCTCGGCCGAGGAGTTCCTCATCTTCTGCTTGACCGGCCGAGCGGTGGAGAGTACGTTCAGCTTGTGAACGATCACCTCCCGGCTTACGCCTGACATCTCGGCAGCTGAGTATGCGAAGACATCTTTGTTCTTCCTCAGTAGGTCTAGGAGATCGGCTACGAATTTTGGCTCGGTCGACAAACCGATTCGGTGCGCCCTGGGTCAATTTCCACTTACTCGGTCTCGGCTTCTTCGACCATGCCGACATTAGTATTCATCGGTTCGCCCTCCTACTGCAAGGATGGGCTCTTCCCCTTCTCCGATTTCTTCGCCACTTTGAGGGATTGCATGTTGCACCCCCTGGCAGACACTTCGATATTGACTATTTCATCTTTCTCGTCCTTTGAGACGAGCTTTTGTGCTTCCCCCCGGTCCGAGACGTACATCAATGTCAGGGCCCGGATGGACATCACTGCATCGGCCTCGCTCAAAGTGACCCGGCCTATGAGAACATTGTAGGCAGACGAACCATCGATAACCACGTACTCAGATAAAACATTTTTAGCCGCATCCGCTTGACCGAACATCACCGGCGATCCCCGATTGACCCCTGGGGGTACCGGCCGGCCCCAGAGAAGCTGTATAGCGGGTTAATGCGGGGCTCGGGTCTCCAATCTTGAGGACCGAGATTAAGAAAGCACTCCCCGAACATGATGTTCGTGTAGGCGCCTGTGTCAATCGGGCACCTTTTGACCAAGTGGTTGGCTATATCCAGGTGGACTACAAGCGGTCATTTGTGCGTGGGCGACGACTCCCTCGTAGTCCTTCTTTCCAATGGTTATATCGGGGATGGTGGAAGCGGGGATCGTTGTTTTAGGCACAAAGTTGATGGCTTGGTATAACTCATTTAGGTGCCGTTTGTGCCCATTAGCTGACCCACCGTTCTCGTTTCCCCCGATGACAACCTGGATTACTTCCATCCGTTGGAAAAGCGATTTTCTATTCGCCCGTCGGCGCTTGTTCTGGGCCTCCGGCTACATACTTGCCGAGGCCCCCTTTCGGATTAGCTCTTCGATGGCGTTCCTTAGATGTCGACAGTTGTCGGTTTATGGCGGTGTGGCGTGGTACTCGCAAAAAGCGGCTTGTGTCACCGTCCCCCTCGCCTTGGGGGCCTTGCCCACTCTGTCCATCATTCTTGCTTAGGGTAAAGACCTCGGTGGAGAGGCGACCGGGGGGTGAGACTACTGTACCGTTTCTGGTAGTATGGTCCCGAACTCCCCCCGGCGCCCGCCGAGTGCTGTTTCCTAGTAGATCTCTCAGGCCGTGACCTATTCCCGTCACGGCGACCTTCATCTACGTTGTCCCGGCGGCTCTTCCTCTCTGGGTGCCCAGCTTCACTGTGGCCTACCCAGGTTTTGTGATAGTCTTCCACCTTTACGGCTCGGTCGGCCATCTTTCTGGCGGAGTCTAAGTTGAGGTCTTCGCACTTGATCAGCTCGTTTTTGAACTCGCCTTTCGGGAGGCCTTTCATCAGCACGAAGGCCGCCAGTTCGGTGTTCAGCTCACGGATCTGCTGAACCTTAGCGTCGAATCTTTTCACGTAGCTTCGGAGGGACTCGTCTTCCCCCTGTCGGATAGTTAGGAGATCTGATGTTTCCACGGCCCTTCTCTTGTTGCAAGCATACTTGGCTATGAAATTATCTCTCAGGTCGGCATAACAGTATACCAAGCCATTAGGTAGCCCCTTGTACCAACTCTGAGCCATCCCATGCAGGGTCGTTGGGAAGACTCGGCACCACACCTTATCAGGCTGCTCCCATACCGACATGTACGACTCGAAAGCCTCGGCATGGTCGGTCGGGTCGCTATCCCCTTTGTATGATAAGGGCGGCATCTTCAACTTAGTCGGCACAGGGATCTCGAGGACATAGGTATTGAGGGGCTGTCTGACCACGTGTCGAATGACACGCGGCGATCGACTCCTCGCAACCTTAGTCCGGCTTATCTCCCTCTGGCGGGAAGGGCTTCTTGTCCGACTTTGGTGAGTCGGATTTTTTTCATTCCTTCGGGGCTGGCCTCGTTGTTGTTGTGGCGCGCATTTTGTCCTCCCGCGAGTGGGGGAAGGACTCAGGTCTGCCACTGGCACCACGGGCTCTGCTGGCGCTCTAGCACGCCCAACTCCTTGTATCGCTCCGGACAAGTTGTTCGGAGTCACTCTATGGGCCCTGGTCACCTGTGGATGCGCTGCCGTCCCCGTCGTCGTGACAGGGGTAATCAGCGTACTACCCATCAGGTCCAGGAATAGCTTTAATTTGGCCGCATCGACCACATGTCCCATGACAGTGACTTGGTCGGTAGGCAGCGGTGTTTCCGGCTCTTTCGGCATCCCGAGCGCCGTGTTAGTGACTCGGCCGGTGGAGGATCGCCGATCTCGGGAGTACGGAACGTGTCATCCTGGAAGAATGCGGTTCCTTCACTCACGATTTCTTGTTGCTTTGACATCTTCTTAGCTCATTTGAATGGTTTTTTTTTTTTTTTTTTTTTTTTTTTGGTAATGTAGGTGACTAGCTTTTAGTACGTATCCCCACAGACGGCGCCAATTGTTCCGGGTGTAATTCCGAAGCAGGATTGTGACCACTTGAGCTTGTAGAATGATGTCGTCGCTCGTCTCTTCCTTTCACTCTTTCCTGTAAAGATGAACAAACTGAGGGCTCGGCTTGGGGCCGAGCGTACTCACTCCGATGCTCAAGTCAGTAAACTTAGAGAGATAAGTTGTATGTTTAACTTGGCAAAGTATATTGTAGAGAGATAAAGAAGTTTTATACTAGATTTTCCAGTTGATTTCTCAATGAGAGATGTGGAGTATTTATAGACTTTCACCTTTTGTCACGTAGTGGCCAAGTGGCGTAGCAGGTGAAAAGACTGTCTTACCCTCGGCCGAGGGACCCATGACAGGCAGGCAGGCCTGGTTGACTCCATGCCGAGGGGACTGGATGTGAGTATACGGATATGCCTCTTGGCCGGCTAGTTGTCGAGCCGAGACCCAAGTGACAGGCCGACAGGCTTTGTCTGTTAGGCCGTTTTTCTTTTGACTTGTTGTCTTTTAGCTTTGACCTTGGTCAATATGTTGACTTGGTCAGCGGGTGCAGAATATGCCCCATCAAGGTCCACCTCGTTTCGTTTTCACAAGTCAATCTCTTGTAACGCTTACACTCTCTGGATGTATGATCGAGGAGTATGAGCAACAATCTCAACTCTACATGGGAACGTTGAGAAAATTATCACTTATATGCGTTAGTGGAAGTACCGAGGACTGGTTATAGATCGTGCTTTAGTATCAGGGTTATTGTGGTTAGATATTAATGCTCCAAGTATTCATAAGCTGTACCTTTGCATGTTCAACCACCACTGTACCCTTAATTGCCCCAGCCTCAAAATTCTGGATTTTGCTGCAGTTGAAACAACACCCGACTTTCAGCTGCGTGTGATTGGTGTTATAACTCTTCAAGAAGTGAATGTGAAGCTTTTTCCATTGATAGGCTGTTTGGGTCTTGTTCACACATTGTATCGACTAATTATAACTGCTGAGCTTTTTACGCAGTCATGTGAAGCTTTTAAGGTACGATTTACTCATTTTTTTTAAAGTTACTGACCTTGTATGTATTTGATTAATCTTTTTCTTTCAGCGAAACACTTTGCATACAATTTACCACATAGTTAGTTAAAATACGCAATCAAAAACATCTTTCATTATATAGTATTTTGATGTTTTAACCTTAATGAATCGTTTATTTATTTGGTTGACTGAAACAAAAACAAAGGACGAATCCGGAAAAGACATAGGCAGCCTCTTCCAATACCAGTTTTTTTTGCATGGGAAGTCTGTAATGCAGATTAATTGTTAGACTCATCCCCTTTTCAGTTTAAAGATTTTTATTACTATGCGAAATTTTAGAGCTGAAAATATCGTGTGCTAAAAATATATATAATCAAGTTTAATTGCAATCCAACCTCCTTTGCCTTTTCTACGTTTAAAAGAGCTGAAAATATCGTGTGCTAAAAATATATTATCTGTGTATAATCTTATGCAGGACACTACGAAGGCGAGTAGCCAAAATATTTGAAATAATTTTATAAAATGTTGAATAAAGACTAATAGGGCGAAAATGGTTTGATGTTTGAGGATTATCAATTTTAGGAATCAAAGTTGTGAACGTGTGATTTATTTCTTTTAGTAATTTACTAAAATGGAAAAAAGCTAAAACTGCTTTAGTCAAAGAAATTTCTAATGTATTCCAATATTTTTGAAAGAACTGTGCAGCAAATCTATCGGTAACTGAACTTCTATTTGCAGCCAAATTAAACACAGTTTGTTTAACCTCTTCCACACTAATATTACTTGTAAAAAAATATATTATCTTCGTCTGTAATTAATCCACTAATAGACTTAAAATCCTCATCTTCGTCGAAAAATAAACCTGATTTTTTGTAAATCTAAGTTTAAACTTGTCAGATATTTCATTCTTAATAAGGGCTTGGTCAGTAATACAAGAACCAGTCTTTATAAACTGCATAATGCCATTTCTGTAACACCCCACATAACAAGGTGCCTTACCAAGGACAACCCTAGCATATGAAGTTGCTACCATCTCGGTTGCCCGAGGTAAATATATCAAAAGTAACCATTCAAGAACAATTATTAAAGTATAAAGTTTAGTGAATACATCGTTTCAACTGAAAACCAAAGTAACAGTATATAAATCCCAATACATCAAAACAAGGTATCTAAACTCGTGACAGCGAAAGCTAGACTCAAAGTGATGACATCCCATTCTCGTCCATGCAGCTAAATGTAATCATCACCTGTCACAATCTTCTCACCATCCCCGAATGGATAACCACAGTTTTATAAAACACAACGGGGTTAGTTCTCTAAATAATCAAGATAAGCCAATCGCAAAAAAAACAACCAAGGCAAAAAACTGTCCAACCATTCTCCAACTCCAATCATATCTCATATCCAGCTACACACTTAAGCGTGTAGCCCTGTCAGATTACCCACCGCAACAGGTAATCCATACCGCCAGTGGGGGAGCGCAGCCATGCCCACCTAAGCCCCGCTCATCGCAACGAGCAGCAACCCATGTCCATTAATGTGCACATCTCCTTTGTGACGGGAACCACAAGAGGCGAATCAAGGGCGTAAAGCCATTCCCGAAAATGACTCTACTCAGCCGAGGACGCACCTCGCAAACATCGAAAAACAACAACAATTCCAACAACCGAAAGGATAATGCCAACAACGATACTAATCATGCCAATACCACAATAAACCATCTTAAATTAGTTAAACAGACAACTGAGTAGGGAAACCGTAGTTTATCACGAATCCGAATCACAAGTACACAACAAAAGCTAGAATTTTTCTTCTACGAATCTTTCACCTAATAACAATCACAACAATTCTAATCATAAACATGCCAATCTACCTTTTCCCCAAATCTAATCATTAAGGCAAAACCCTAAAAGACAAATCTAATCAAAAGGCACAATACTAGTGACTTACCGACGAAACTTATGCGAAAGAGATGAACGAAAGCCTCACGAATGATCAATTGCCTTGAAAGTGATTAAGGGTGATTAGAGGAGTGAAAAACGTAGTTAGGTTTTGGTAAAAATTAATAGAAACTTTTAAATGCGATTTATATAATCTTTAATCACCCTTAATCAAATCACGGAAATTAATCCTGTCAGACCGATTATTCGGTCGAATATCCTAGACAGTAACCTGACCAGACAACACACGACAGACTACTCGGCAATGGGCGAATCTGAAAAACACATAGTAACCCTCTTCGTGGTCAGTGATATGAACTTTGTATTTCCGTCAATTGCGCTTTGTTGTGTTGTTAGTTTATTGCAAAATTTATTCAGCAAATATCTATATGTTGATGGATATTTGTTGTCTTCTTATTCAGAAAATATCTTCCATAGAGAAAATGGAATTCTTACAAAATAGATGGAAGCGTATAGTTTCGCATCCGTAGTGAAGTCATGAAAGATGCCTCCAAGTTATCTATATGTTGATCAAAAGTTGGATCAACTTGGAAGAGCTCATAATATAATATACGCAGAAGAATCATCGGTAGGTGAGTTTCGTAAAATTGGTTCTCCTACTCCAATTAATGGACTTGTAGCATTGAGCCTTGTTATCAAATGTATGGCAGGGTAATTGTGAGTTATTTAGCCCGGGGTTATCTACTTGTGTGCTGCCACTAATTAGGACGGTCACCATTTATGGGAATCATGGCTATGAAAAATGGTGTGAAAGTCAGCTCCAAGTAATAGAATTTTTGCTGACAAACGCAGTATGACGAGAGAAATTAGTAATTACCTTTGGGGAGAATAAATTAACAACGGTCGAGAAGGTTGATTTGGTTAAGCAAGTATCAACATTCAGGAGAGCCTCCGCAAATGAAGCTGTCATCTTTTACATGAAAATTGTAGAAAGGCTGCATATGAATTAGGAAATTGGGGCCTCGATGAAAAAGTAAATGCTCTAAAGGGTTTATGAAATTAGTTGCGGATCTTAGGCTTAGTAAGGCCGGGAATCCGGGATGAAGTCTCCAACCATTTTGATTTTCATATATATATGATGATGATAGTATGATACTTGTATTAGAAGCAGGTCTTGCTTGCTTTAATGGTTGTGCAATTACGCAACTGTTGTATGTAAGAAGTTCCAGGTTCAAACCTACGCAAAAGTTATCTTATGATTTGCCTTTGGTAATATTGGCATTTGCAGTTAATGAGAAATGATATTCGGCTATGCACCCATGGCTTCCAACGATTAGATCTCAAACACGTTTGATGACAGGCCAAACAAATGCATTGTGTACTAAATAAAATGTATATTTAACATAATTAGATTCCACGAAAAAACAGAAGCTTATATAAAATGACCGTCTTTTGTCTTACACAGAGTACATCAAAAGTTACCTATGTTATTTACTGGAACAGTCATCTTTTTTGAGGGGCATATGCTATACTTGTTAGGAAAAGATTACCCTGGCAGTTGGCGAGGCCCCCGGGAAGCTCGAGACATACTTAACAAATTCGAGCTCCTCTTCTTCCTCTAATCGATCATTCATGGGGACAATTATCAATTTGTCCAAGGCAGCTGCACTTTTGAGCAAAATTTCTACAAGTTGAACCTGACTCTTCCATGATTCCCGATAGCCATGCAGAGTGATGGTCTTAAGTTGTGGCTTCACATAAGGGGAAGGAAGGTTGATATGGAGCAAATCAGCACTACTGGCTTTGAAATCCTGATATTTATTATTTATAAGAGAAAAGACTAGCCGTTAATAATTGCAGGCAAATGAATCAATTTAAACTCGCATGTTTTTACAAATGAATCAATTTAAACTCGCATGTTTTTATATATTTTAATTACAATGGTGAAGCGGCCATACAGTACTTACCTGTGTGGTGTATATAATGAGTTCCTCCAAGTGTTGTAAACTATTCATCAAATGGTAAATTCCTAAGAGGCAGCTTTCGCAGAAATCCTGTAATTCAAGAACTATACGCGTCCATTTACATTGCAAGAGCTGCAAATTTTGTATTGAATGGAGGAATTCCTGAAATATATAGAAGAAAATGAACATTATGAGGTAACAAGCAACACAGAAAGATTGACAGTTTATGTTCAGTTTAACTTAGATCCGGCTCTTTTGGGGTCACTTGACTTTATGTTGTTGGGCTTTAATTAGTCGGTGAGTATTCCGAGAAAAAACTAACAGTTTTTAGGAAGGTATGAGTTCAAAGAAGGAATCCTAATGCCCTTAAAGAATGAAAGGCGTCATAAATCGAGTTCAAACATACCTTAGAAGCATCACTTGACAGTCGAAAAACTAGAATACCTTGAAACTTTCCAACTAATACTTGATTTATTGTACGTAAAAGACCGTTACTATCCGTAAAAAAGTTTAAATATTTGATGTAGATATTGTTGACAGCTGAAACATCAACGATATCTAATTGCCATGTCTTAATTTCCAAATACAAATTTTTAAGGTTGGGAAAGTAAAGCAACAGAGGATTTCCCCATTTACGGTCGTCATTCGTAAGAACAAGAGATAATTTATCAATATTTGGAGCACTTAAACTTAGATGATGTTCCATTGGATTCGAAATAACAAGTTCCTGTAATATAGGGCATCCACATATAAATCTTTGGAAAGTTTCATCACTCATCCAAACACGGTTAAGTGACAACTTCTTTAGGGATCCTAACTCGACTTGAAATTCTCCCTCGAATTTGCAAAAACCGAGTTCAAGTGTAACAAGAAATTGACTTGTGAAGTTCGGCAAGATGGAATTATACTTGTATTTATTATGAGATATACTGATTTCCTTGGCTTGTCGACACAATGCAAACCTCGACCATATTCTTCTATCAAGATCAGCCCTTTCTCTTTCACAAGACTTGAAATCTACATCTATGTTAAGATGAAATCTGTCAATAGAGAAGTTTTGGTGAAGCATCAGTACATTGCGGACGAAACGATAAAACCACCGAATATGTTTGCCACAGCTTTTCTCACAACAAAAGTTGTTAAGATATTCAGCCATGTCAAACTCAAGGGTGTGAATAAAGGTCCAAAGGTTTCCGAAACGACGAAGTAAAACTGTTCTAACAGCATCAATGATAGGCATACATGACAGAATGTGTAGAATTAAATCATCTGGCATCTCACTTAGCCTATCTCGGTCGACATTAATATTATCCTCTGACGAACATATACGATTTTGGATCCCTGATGTCATGGTTTTTAAGTGATAACCTGATAACAATTTCAATTTCAATCTCAATAAAAGAAATTTATAGTCAGTCATTCAGATATACAATTGGCCTTATGATCTGACACGGTTTTATATAATAATATATAGAACAATTTGTCATTAGGAAACACAATATTTCTTAGTTTGGGTATAGATAGGTATTAGGATTAATATTAAGATATCTACGTATAAAAGCCAGGTTTTTTAAAGGCTTCTGATTGGCCGATAAAATTCAGAAAAGTAGCTTTGTATGGGTCCCTCCATGTTTTACATCTCATTTAATTCGCAAAATCTTATTTCAGACGGACACTTTTCCCGTCTGAAATAAGACCAATAAAATGTTGTCGTTTTTTTAATAAAATGTAAGCAGCGAATCACAAAATGTTATCACTAGAGGTGTCACTTTTTACCCTGAAAATAGTGGGAAAAATAATGGTAACATGTTATCAGAAAAATACAAACATTTTACTATCAAATGATAACATGTTGTCCGTCTTATTTCAAACCAAAAGCAATGATCTGAAGCAAGACGCACTGCATTTAATTACCCTCACCCCTCTCTAATAAATTCCTACTCTTATTCTGATTATTCAATTGTCAATTCTTAATTACTCAAATTCAATAATTAGTGAGATAATAATTGTAAACCAATTATCACTCTCCAACCCATTTTAAATAATCTTCGTGACTTTAATTTCAACAAGTCACCTGTTACATAAAAAAAACAAATTAAAAAAAAATATAGTTTTATATTCAAAAGAAAATGATGTTTAAAAAATAGTACGGAGTATAGTTATAAATATAAATTTCTTAAAAAATAATATCTTAATAAAAAAAATATCAGTTATCTAAAAATATTATGTGTATAATATTTTTCTTTGTTTTTTATATCAATTTAAATGTATTAAAATCATGTTATATTCACTAGATACTTTTATTCAATTTAATTGATCATGAATTTAAAATTTATTTTATAAACATATACTTACATTTTGCTTTTATCTTTACGGCTGACAAAAAAAAAAAACTTATATTTTGCTTGAATATATTCTCATTGTTGTTTGTTTTGCGATGTCAATATCATACTCATTTAAGTGCTCTTATATACAATGATAAATTAATAACGCATGTTATTAATTACGACCCGTGCATTTTCTGCACGGGTTTAAAACTAGTTATTATGTAATCTCGACCCACATATTGTGAGCCCGTCTATTTTATTAGTAATATGGTTTCTATACAATTTTCCAAAACAATAAAAATTGTGTGAAGTGATAATGGAAATAAGTTTAATTGTATGGCGGGATATTTTTTTACCTATGGGATTCATTTTCAAAAATCGTGTGTCGGCACTCCTCAACAAAATGGACGTGCTAAGTGTCACGGTCCGCTACTTTTGCCGGACCGTGGCGCGCACCTTTGCCTTCTCTCAAGGCAAGATGCAAGCGACAAGGCTCTACGTACTAGTGAGGGATCGCCCACTAGCACGATACACGGGTCTCGGGGTGTGAGTCGGGATCCTAGTGTCGATCCCACAAACACGGCTTGTTAGTAAAGTGAAGGCTAAGAGTCGTTCACAACAAAGCAACAACAAGCAATACGAAGGCACAAGGTAGGAAGTAGATTTTCATTCACTAGTACTCCCTAAAGAGGGAAATTTGATATTTACATCCTGGTAGCAAGGAAACATTGATTTTACAAGTTTAGTTAGAATAGCGATATACCTATTTATGGAAACCTATTCTAAAACTACTAAGAAAATACTTACTACAAATGTACAAGGAAAATGAAATTACATAAGCATAAAATAAATCTAAGGGCTCAAGTGTGCGGATCGTCACACTCTCCCCCACCTAATCTGTTGCCGCCCTCGGCAACACAAAAAATCTTGAAACGGTGCTTGGTGAGACATCCTCGGTGAGCTACGACTGTCCATGCGGTGTTGGGGATTGGCTTGTACAACTCGGCTTGAATGTGCGCTTCGTCCCAAACAATGACTGGCCTCTTCGTCCCTTCAAGGATAGGCTGGAGTTCCTTGACATAGAAGCTGCCGAACATCATGTTCTCCAAGTCCACCACGTGCTCCTTGTCTCTCGGGAACGCCCACTTTGCCGCTGCTTGAAAAGTGCTCTCTCGGGCTTTCTCCAAGTACTGGCCCCAACGGACCTTCGTCTTGTCTCTCGTCACTTCAGCACCTGCATTCAAGGGAATGTGAGATCTCCAGGACGCCGAATCAGCATTTCGGCGCGGCCCCCTGATGGTACGAGGCCTTCTCTCTTGGGTCGACTGACCCGCAAACCAGGACGTCGATTCAGCACATCGACGCGGCCCCCTGATGGTACGAGGCCTTATCTCTTGGGTCGACTGACCCGCAAACCAGGACGTCGATTCAGCACATCGACGCGGCCCCCTGATGGTACGAGGCCTACTTCTTTGGGCATCTCGGCCCTCATTGTCTACTCCTCGGTGAGAGGGTAGACTCTTCTTTCGTCCCCCAGGCCACTTAGCATCGTAGTTAGCCTGGGTCTTGTTCGCCCTCGGCTCCACCGAACCTTTAGGGAATCTCCAAGGTCGCATCCCTTGTTTCGGCGTCGGTATCACCCTCATAGCCGAAATTCGATACTGCCCCTTGTCTTCGTCGCCGTCTACCGTATTCACTACGATAGACCCCATTAGTAGCATCGATCCGTCACTTGGTTTCAATACTACCAATGCTTTCTCGGAAGAAGCGCATCCCGAGTACTAACTTGAAGTCATCCAGTGGAACGGTGGTGAAGTCGAGCTCCCCTGCCCACTCACCCACTTGAACCGCGACCTTCTTAGCCACTCCTTGGACGCGTCTCATTTTCCCATTGACCGGCTTCAGGCAGCTGTTAGCATCCCGCATAACTAGCCCTAACCGATCCGCTTCCTCTTTCGTAACAAAGTTATGGGAGGCGCCCGAGTCGATCAAGGCTCGTGCTTGCTTCCCATTCACCATCAAGTCCACGTACATGAGCCCGTTGGATTTCTTGGCGGAGGAATCTTCGTATTTCCCCATCGCGCTGATCCGTTGGAGTGAGCCCATCCGTGGTTGGTCTTCACCATCACTCGAGTCTTCGTTACACTCTTGGTGATAGTCGGCCAACGCCCCATCAAGACGTTCTTGAGCCCCTTTCGGCATTTCCTTGAACATGGCATTGAACTCCGCTTTGCTCGGACAATCGGCCATCTTGTGAGGACCCTTGCACACAAAACACGCGAACGGTCTCTTCGTCGTGGAAGCAGTAGAGTTTCCCGCCTTAGAAGACGAGCTTGAGGGCGAGTTTGTAGTGCTCGCCGATTGGGCTTGACTTCCTTGCGAGCGGAACCGACTGTTCCCAACTGAAATGGCGCTGTTTTGTGGCCTTTGTCCATTGTACCCACTTTGTAATGCGCCCATATTCCCCGTTGGTGCCACAACTCTTGGTGTCTCTCGCTCTCCGTGAAAGTCGAGTAGGCGCTCCGCAGCCGAAATGGCCGAAGACAGAGTTTTGGGATTCTGCCTCATGACCTCTTGTTGTGCCCACCTCTTCAACCCGTCAATGAACTCGAATGTCCTATCCGTCTCGGACATTTCACTAATCTCGAGCATGCACGCTGAGAATTCCCTCACATATTCCCGGATTGATTTGGTGTGCTTGATTTCCTTCAACTTCTTCCGAGCAACAAACTCCGTGTTCTCGGGGTAGAAGTGATCCTTCAAGATCCTCTTGAAGTCGGCCCACGATGTCACCGTAATCGTGCCCGCATCGATTTCCTTGTACCTAGCCCTCCACCACATCTTGGCATCGTCGACTAGATACATGCTTGCCGTGACAACTTCCGCGTCTTCGTCGAGCCCACTTACTCGGAAGTATTGCTCCATATCGAAGATAAAGTTATCCACCGCTTTCGAATCCCTCGCCCCATCGTAGGCACGAGGTGGAGGGGCCTTCACCTTATGGTTCCCCACAGATTTCCCGTCATTGGCCACCGCTTTCACGAGCGTGGCACACGTGTTCTCTAACATCTCAACCTTCCGATGCAGATGATTGATCTCTTCCTCCCGATCCTCGGGGATCGCACCACTGATCGCTTGGATGCGGGTATCCATCCCGTCTACCTTCATCTCAAGGTCACAAACCGTCTTTTGCAACTCCTCGAGGCTCGCAGCCATCCGCATCACGATGTCCTCGAGTTTGGGAAGCTTGACGTCGATTGCGTCCTCTAAGGCATCCACTCGGTCCTCGATTGTTTCGCCCATTTTCTCGATCTCGATAAACAAATGCGGCTCGCAGACGCCCGTCCGAAGACCAGGCTCTGATACCAAATGTCACGGTCCGCTACTTTTGCCGGACCGTGGCGCGCACCTTTGCCTTCTCTCAAGGCAAGATGCAAGCGACAAGGCTCTACGTACTAGTGAGGGATCGCCCACTAGCACGATACACGGGTCTCGGGGTGTGAGTCGGGATCCTAGTGTCGATACCACAAACACGGCTTGTTAGTAAAGTGAAGGCTAAGAGTCGTTCACAACAAAGCAACAACAAGCAATACGAAGGCACAAGGTAGGAAGTAGATTTTCATTCACTAGTACTCCCTAAAGAGGGAAATTTGATATTTACATCCTGGTAGCAGGAAACATTGATTTTACAAGTTTAGTTCAGAATAGCGATATACCTATTTATGGAAACCTATTCTAAAACTACTAAGAAAATACTTACTACAAATGTACAAGGAAAATGAAATTACATAAGCATAAAATAAATCTAAGGGCTCAAGTGTGCGGATCGTCACACTAAGCGCAAACACTGTGAGCTCCATTCTCTGCTTGTGCAAGCAGAGAAGGACATGAGATTGAGTGGGAGTACAAGGAAAGATGTGCTTGCGATTAATGTGAAGGGGAAAAAGCAGTTTAAGAGGAATGCAGGTAAGAAGCCCGTTCAGGTGGAGGGCAAAGGTAAAGCAATTGCGAATTGCTCTACCAAGCCAAAATCCATAAAGGGTAATCCTCTTAAAGATACTTGTAATTATTGTAATAACAAGGGACATTGGAGACGTAATTGTACAAAGTACCTGGATGACATAAAAGCTGGCATTGTGAAGCCGACATTCTTAATTCTTAATGTTGCCCGGGCCCTTCGTTTTCAGGGCAATTTGCCAAAGTCCTATTGCGGTGAATGTATCCTTATAGTTGTCTGTCTAATTAATCGTACTCCGTCCCCTTTAATTGACAATAAGACCCCGCATGAATGCTTGATTGGTGTGAGCCCGTCCTACGACAATTTACGAGTCTTTGGTTGTCTTGCTTTTGCACATAATCAAGCCACTCGGGGTGATAAATTTGAAAAACGGGGTCGTAAGTATATTTTTGTTGGTTATCCACACGATAAGAAGGATTGGAAGTTATTTGATCTTGAGACGGAATCCTTTTTTTGTCTCGCGTGACGTTGTTTTTCACGAGTCAGTCTTTTCATTTGCCTCTAAATTCTTTTAATTTCCTTCCTCTTCATTTTTTATCCATTTTCATTAATGGCTTGAGTATTACTAGTTTAGACCCTGTGCACTACATGCACGGTATATAGAGTTTTCTATATTTATAAAATCTTATATAAAATAGGTTAGCTCATAATTTTTTCACATTTCTCATCAATTTTGTTTTGAGGAAAAAAAAATTGGAACTGGAAATTAATCAACAGAATTGAGTAATAAGCCGAAATATATTTAAAGAAAATCCCTCTTTCAATCAGGTACCGCATTTCTTTCTCAATTCAAGTAAATTGATTCATTTTGTTCATTCTAGCTTATGCTTTAATCACTGCATTCATGATTCTCTCCTCTGATTTTGTTCGAAACCAAGAATTACTGTTCATGCTTTACTCCCTTTGTTCCGGTCAATTGTTTACGTATTTCATTTTTGGGTGTCTTATTCAATTATTTAGGTTGCGGTATTTAGTGGGCTATGCTTTTCCCTTATAACATTACCAAATAGAGTCTCGTACAACCCATTTGCAATTTGTTTCATACTTGTTATTTATGTAAAAAGCAAACGTAAAGAATTCACTGGGACGGAGGGAGTGACAATTTGAGATGGGTTTTTCTCTTAAATTTGAGTTGGGTTTTTTGGTTCACAGTTGTTGGAATAAAACCAGAAAATATGGAATCAATGTCAAAGAAGAGAAGAAGTTGTGAAAGTAATGATGGTATGGAAGATAGGTTGAGTGGTTTGCCTGATGAAGTGATTGTGCATATACTTTCATTTATGCCTACTCTAGATGCTGTTCGAACAATGTTAATTCGGCAATTGCGAAACCTCTGGACTTTGGTTCCTGCTCTTAGGTTTGATTTCAATGAATACTGTGGTAGAATGGTTGATAAACCACCAAGCACTCATGTAGCTTTTTCGAGTTTCGCCTGCTTTGTCCGAAATGTGTTGTTGCTTTATAGAAGATCCACCATTGATACTTTTCACCTTTCTATCAGGAACTTGGGAAATATCTCGAAAGATGCAAAGATAATTGGTGATGTTAGAATGTGGCTGAGATATGCTATTGAAAAAGAAGTCAGAGTTCTCTATTTCCGTTATTCTGCTCCTTTTGATCCACCTCGTTGCATTTTCACTAGTCAATCTCTTGCTACACTTGCACTCCTTGGATGTACAATCGAGCACTATGTGCACCAATCTCAAATCCACCTGGGAATGTTAAGAAAATTATCGCTTATAGGTGTTAAGGGAAGTACTAAGAGTTACGATCAGTTGATTTCTGGATGTCCTTCTCTACAAGAATTGGTTGTATCTGCCAGTTCAGGGTTTGAAATCTTGAATATTAATGCTCCAAGTGTTAGTAATTAAGCTGCGCATTTGCGTGTTAAACAACCGTTGTTGTTGTACCCTTAATTGTCCCAGCCTGAAAATTCTGGATATTGGTGTATCTGAGAAATCACCGTGTTTTCAACTAAGCGTGACTGGTGTTATCTCTCTTCAAGAAGTGAATGTTCACAGTTTACCAACAAGATACTATTCTGGTGAAGTTCAGCCATTTTTCAAGCTACTTCAAAATGCTGAGGTTTTTACATTGTCATGTAAAGCTTTTAGGGTCCGTTTGGATTGAAGGAATTGGAGAGAAGGGGAGGGGAGGGAAAGGGAGAGATTTAATTTCCTCTGTTTGGATAAAAAATATGGGAGAAAGGAAAAATGGAAGGGGAGAGAAATGAGAGGACTTATTTTCCCTCCTATAAAACAAATTATAATCTTTCCAAGGGTGGCAAGATTTGGAAAGAAAACATTATTTGGACTCTAATTATACCACCACCATCCTTCAATCCTCCATC
This sequence comes from Silene latifolia, assembly GCF_048544455.1. NCBI lineage: Eukaryota > Viridiplantae > Streptophyta > Magnoliopsida > Caryophyllales > Caryophyllaceae > Silene > Silene latifolia. The sequence goes on along the minus strand of NC_133533.1, from coordinate 14,196,591 downwards.
CATTCTTCATCTCCCTCCTTCCTCCCCTTCCATTTCCCTTCATAATTTTTGTTATCCACACCCACATTCCATTTGCCCTCCCCTTCTCTCCCCTCCCTTCACCTCCCCTCACTCCCCCTCCCCTCCCTTTCCCTCCTAAAATTGTATCCAAACGGACCCTTAAGGTACTATTTACTCGTTCGTTCAGGGTGTGTTTGGATTGAGAGAATTGGAGGGAAAAAGAGGGGAGGGAAATGAAGGGGTTCAATTTCCTTTGTTTGGTTACAATATATGGAAGGAGGGAAATGGAGGATTTAATTTCCCTCCTTTAGACCAAATTGGAAATAGTGTAGTTCAGATCAATTAAAAAAGACACTCTGTATTCGGGCCATAGACACCCGTTGTTGTTGTTGTTGTTGTTGTTGTTGTTGATCACTACTGTTGCATTATCACCTATTTGCCTAGTGTTTTGCACAAGTAGATTGAGTTGTGTACCATGCTTGTTTTTTTCAACTACCATTTGCTCTTAGCAAAGTCCTATACATACGAAGTGCTTAGAAATTCAATTAGGCGACTGTGCTCTGTTGCCTGTGACAAAAATTGTGCTTCCGCCAATGAGCTGCTTGTGGTGTTAGTTTATTCCAAAATCAATGTAAGAATTGCAGAGAATAAAGCAACACGATCAGCACTTGTTGTCTGCTTATTCAGGAATTGTCGAATTCTTCCACAGAGAAAATGGAGTTCTCACTAAATACATGGAGGCGGATAGTTTTGCACCTAGAGTGGAATGTTGAAAGATGTCTGGAAGTTATCGTTAAGTTGATGAAAAAGTCGGTCAACTTGAAAGAACTCATAATATATGCAGGAGAATCTTCGGTAAGTGACTTCTAGTGTAATTGGTTTCCCGACTCCAATTAAGAGACTTGTAACATTGAGCCTTCTTATCTAAACAATGGCAGGGTGACGACTGTGAGTTACTTTGCCCAGAGTTAACTGCTTGTGTGCTGCCACTACTTAAGACGGTCACCATTCATGGGAATCATGGCTACAAAAAATGGTGTGAAGCTCAGCTCCAAGTAATAGAGTTTTTGCTGAAAATTGGTGTCGTATTGGAGAAATTGGTAATTACCTTTGGGAAGAATAAATTAACAACGGTCGAGAAGTTTGATTTGGTCAAGCAAATATCAACTTTCAGGAGAGCCTCCTCAAATGCAACTGTGATCTTTGCTTGAAGAACTAAGAAAGGTCACTTAGGAATTAGGATAGCTTGGACAAGGAAAAATGAACTGTCGTAATGATGTCTGAAATTAGTGGCGGATCTTAGGCTTAGTAGGGCTACAGTGAATACCCGGCCATTTTGTTTTCTATATATATCTTGATGATGCTTGTATGCGCAGCAGATATTGCTTGCTTAAATGGTTGTAAAGCTATGCAACTTTTTGTATGTAAGAAGTTTCAAGTTCAAATCTCGTTCTAGTATGTTTTGCTGAAATTCCGCCACTGCCTGAAGGTACTGCATGCCTTGGGTATCCTGGGATTTGCATTTGGTAAAATTGGCATTGCGGTTAATGAGAAATGAAAATCAGCAAAAGCTGGTACTTTTGAAAACATGTAACGACCACAGCTCTGCACCCATTGCTGCAAATTTGAGCACTTAGTTTTACGAGTACTTGTATAGTTGTATACACAATTTTTTGGATGATTATTCCACTAATGGCAGATGGGTTCTTATATAACAAAGGAATATGAGTCACTATAGGGAGAACTACGGAACTGCCCTCTAGCTAAAATTTGGTGTGTATGACTATAGATTTGACAAAATTAACATGAACCAGAGAAACCAATCAAAAATATTTGAATTGATAACCAAAGGAACACCCGATATGAGTAACCTGAACTGTATCCGAAAACCCGACTCCATCCAAATGGAACCAATATTGGACTTAATTCGACAATACTCGAATCATAATATATCTGAACTGATAAAAACTAAATCATAATATTTTAATTGTTTTTCATTAATTTTTTATTTATTACGTAATATTATTATGAATAATTACATTCAAATACTTCGTAGAAGAGAGAAGTTACATTTAAGTTAATTTTTTGACCCTCATCTCAAGAAAATTATGACAGTAAAGTTATCGATCCGGTTTGAACCATACCCGACTATAACTAGAAAAACCTGATTAAAGTTACTAACCGAAATAAACCCGATCAAAATTGAAATTGAACTGAAACAGAAACTAAGGTTAACCCGAGTTAAATCGCTCAAATTGGTTCGGTGTATAACCTGATCTGAAAACCCAAAGTTGTTGTGTTGTTGAGTTCTAGTGCCAAGGTGAAACCCTAAACGTTGGTCTGCATTCGGGGCTCAAAATTCAGAAATTTAGCAACTTTGTCCATCGTAATTCATAATTGCTCTTCTCAATCAATCGGTGTTGGAGTATAAATCCACTTGTGAGTCCCACATCGGTGAAAAAAGAGAGAGATTATCTATCTTATAAGGCCTAGGGGTGTTTCTCCCATTGCCAATTGGTTTTGGGAGATAAGAGCATTCTTGGGCTTGTGATCTCGTGTTTATTAATCGGGTATTCGTTGCATTAATCCTCAATTCATGATTCTCTATTTCTCTTGTTTTTATTTTGTTTTTAACCAAGTATTATAGTTCAACATTGACTCCGTTTGTACCGGTTAATTATTTACGTATTTCATTTATGGGTGTTTAGTCAATCGCTATCTTCGTCCAAATCATTTGTTTACCTTTGAATTAAAATACCCCTCTCAAACCATGTGCAATTTGTTTCGTATTTAGTCTTTGTGCAAAAAGCAAACGTAAAGAATTCATTGTGACATGGGGAGTAACAATTTGAGATGGGTTCTCATGGAAATTTGAGTTAAGTTTAAAATTTACAGTTGTTTTTAGGAAAAAAAACTTGAGAAGCATGGAATCAATGTCAAAGAAGAGCAGAAGTTGTGAAAGTAATGATGGTATCGAGGACCGGTTGAGTGGGTTGCCTGATGAAGTGATTGTGCATATACTTTCATTAATGCCTACTCTAGATGCTGTTCGAACAATGTTACTTCGGCGATTCCGAAATCTCTGGACTTTGGTTCCTGCTCTTAGTTTTGAATATTATGGATACTATAGTAGACTGGCTGATAAACCACCCAGCACTCATGTGTCTTCTTCGAGTTTCGCCTGGTTTGGCCGATATGCGATGTTGCTTAATAGAAGGTCCACCATTGATACTTTTCGCCTTTGCATTGGCAACTTGGATAAAAAGTCGACAGATGCAATAATTGGTGATGTTCGAATGTGGCTGAGATATGCTATTGAAAGAGAAGTTAAAGATCTCTATTTCCGTTATGAAGCTCCTAATTTCGATCTACCTGGTTGTGTTTTCACAAGTCAATATCTTGTTACGCTAACACTCGCTCGCTGTATGCTCAAGCATTATGAGCATCAATCTCAACTTGAAATGATAAATTTAAGAAAATTATCGCTTCTACATGTTTATGGAAGTACCAAGGCTTTCGATCAGTTGATATCTGGATGCCCTTGTCTACAAGAATTATTTATAATTACCACTTTCGGTCAAAGGTTGTCGAGTTTGAATATTAATTCTCCGAGTGTTCGTAAGCTGTACCTTCACATGTACAACACAAGTTGTACTCTTAATTGTCCCAGCCTGAAAAATCTGGATATCTCAATATGGGGAATATTACCTATTCAGCTGAACATGATTGGTGTCATATCTCTTCAAGAAGTGATTTTCAAGGATTTACCATGGTATTGCGATTCTGGTGAAATTAATGCATATTTTAGCCTAAGTCAAAATGCTGAGCTTATTTCATTGTCATCGGTAGCTTTTAAGGTATGATTTACGTATTTGTTCGAAAGTTACTGAACTTCTATGCATTTGATTAATCTGTTTCTTGAATTTATTCAGCAAATATCTATATGTTGATGGATATTTGTTGTCTTCTTATTCAGAAAATATGTTCCATAAAGAAAATGGAACTCCCACAAAATAGATGGAAGCGTATAGTTTTGCACCCACAGTGGAACCGTGAAAGATGCCTCGAAGTTATCTGTATGTTGATCAAAAGTTCGATCAACTTGGAAGAGCTCGTAATATACGCAGGAGAATTGTGGGTAAGTGAGTTTAGTATGATTGGTATTCTCCTACTTTGATTAATAGACTTGTAACATTGAGCCTTGGCATCTAATGTATGGCAGGGTAAACGTGAGTTAGTTGGGCCAATGTTATATACTTGTGTGCTGCCACCACTTAAGACGGTCACCATTCACGGGAATCATGGCTATGAGAAATGGTGCAAAGGTCAGTTCCAAGTAATAGAATTTTTGCTGAGAAACGCTGTCGTACTGGATAAAATGGTAATTACTCTTGGGAAGAGTGAGCTAACAACCGCCGAGGAGCTCGATTTGATTAAGCAAGTATCATCATTCGGAAGAGCCTCCGCAGATGCAACTGTAATCTTTGCTTGAAGAATATAGATTTGCTTAGTATGAATTAGGATAGCGGGGCCCGATGGAAAAATGAACTCTCCATTTTGATTTTCATATATATATTTATATATATATATATATATATATATGACAATATGGTGGTATAAGGCTAATAGCCAAGAATTTATGTGATAATATCATAAAAGAAGAATTTGATGAATTCCAAATATGGAAACAAAAAGAACTTAATATAAGTTCTCCATCTTTCAGAAAAATTATGGAAGATTCTCTTGATGAAAAAGAGAAAATGGTGAAATCACCAGAGGAAAGGGAGATAATTATACTCCAAAATTCTGACAAAAAATGGGAAGATAATCCCTGGTTATTATATAACCGTTATTTAACAAATAATCAGTATCCTATGGAGACTTATAAAAGTCAAAGTTTTTATGAAGGAATCCTCACTGAAAATGAATGCAATTTTAAGCATTTTGAGGATCCAGGAAATCTCTGGAAATTTTCAAAAATTAATATCAAAAGGATAATATCCATTGAAGAATGGGGAATAACTCCATCTACTTCCAAAACTTTGATAAACAAAAATAATATCAAAATTGAGTACAATTACTGGGATTATATCCAGGCTTTTGACAAAGTTTTCTTATATGAAAACCCTACAAAATGGCTAATAAAAATTTACCCTGAAGTTTTTGATCAAAATCTACCAACTTGGTTAATTAAATGGTGGCAATTTTATGGAACTAATGAAAATATCCTGCCACAAATGTTTAAAGATCTTTATGATGAATGGAAAGAATTACTTCCAAAAACTAGTCAGGATGATATCCCTGGCATTATTCAAATGAATTTCTTTATTGAATTTTCTATTCCCTGGATTTGGAAGTTCATCCCCAAAACGGGTTAGACTGAACACAAATTATTTTGTTTAAAAAGAGAATCATATTCTCGTTTTTGGGATGCAATGTTAAGACAAGATAAAGACACCATGAGTTAAAGTGTATATACACAATAAATTTAATTCAAGACAAGATAGATAGTCTAATTATCTTTAATGCTGAAGAATCTGGAGAATTGGAAGAACGCCAACCATCTGGAGAATTATTTCAAATAGAAGACAAAACTAAAGCTGAAATTATTAGCCATTATTCCAAATTGGCAAAACAGGCTTTAGCTCAAAAACAAATACATGAGGATAATAAATCCCAGACAAGTGATATATCAATGACAACGTCTACAACATCCAATAGCAAGAACAAATTTGACATTCTTCAAGATGCTCAAGAAATGGAAGCAGAGACAGAAGTCCAATTATCAATAGAAAAAGAAATAATCAATAAGCATTCAAAAGCCAAATCAAAAGATGCCAAATCAAAAGACAAAGAAAAGATAGTGGAATAATATGTCACTCAGAAGACGCATGCAATAATAATGGATCATTATCAATAGTTCTAGCACTAATAAAGTGAATAGTTCTAGCACTGATAAAGTGTGGATATAATTCAAAGCTTTTATAAAGCTTACCGTATAATTACTGTTTGTGAATATTTTTACTTTAATGTTTTGCCTATAAAAAGAGGCATAGGTTTTAGTTGAAGGTAGGCTTCTCCTACCCCTCTCTCTAAGCTTTCTTTCTCCCCCTTGTAAATCTTCTTTCTTAATTAATAAAATATCGTCAACCGTTCGTCTTCTATTCTGAGCACAATCTAAGTTTGTAAGTTTTCTTGTTTTTAATTTTGTTTTTAATTTATATATTTTTACTCTAAGGATGAGCCTAATAGGCTAAATCCTTTGTTGAATTATGACAACACTTGATTAAGTTATATATGTAACCATGGATGTGACATTATCTTAAGATAGTTTTATTACCTATCAACATAAAATAAGAAGGTTTAGTGAGGGTACACATTTTGTTAAATCTGAATTGATAACTGTGAAAGGAGAGGCACCGTTTTGCCGTTATGCCGTGGTTAGGCGCTAGGCGTTTTTTTTTGTCATCTCCGAGTTGTTACCAGTTCAGATTAAACACTTTCGTGGTAATATCCCAATCACTTATAATGAGCACTTGGGTGTGCGTCCTCGTTCTTATACTATGTTGGTACCAGTCAAAGATCCTCCTAATTTGGTATCAGAGCCATGGAAGTATATATAATTTATGATAGTTAAGTCATAATTCAACTTTCTTATCTTATGAGTTTACAAGTTTTTAATACGAATAAGTCTACTGTAAAGAACAGTATGACTGAAGAGGTTGAATATCCTCAGAATTTAGATTTGCTAAATAAATGGACTATTCCAGAAGTTAGCAAAAGAACTATTTATAATTATGGATTTTTTGAATATATTGGGTTAAAATACAGAGTTAAAACCACAGAGGAATCTATTTCTCTGAATAATGAAGAAATGTATCTCCAACTTTTAAATAATAATGACCTAAAACCGCTTAGAAAATCTAAACATCAATTTATTCATATTGGTTTAGTTCAAGTGGCTTTTAAACCTTTAACTCTGGAAGGATTACCAGAAAGTTTTATTGCAGCCTTAAGAGATGGCAGAAATTTGAATTGGCAAAAGTCAATTATTGGAGTTGTTAAATCTAGTTTGGCTCATGGTCCAGTCTATTTTGACGTTTATCCAAATTTACAATTATCCTTAACAGATACTAATATATTAGATGCTTTAACTTTGAATGTTAAAACTCATGGTTACAATTATGCTAAAGGATCTGAATTAATTTGTATTTGTTACAGGATTTATTATAAACCTTTATATACGTTAAATCCTCACTGTAGATTAACTGATAAAGCTATAAATGAAACTATTATTATTGAAACCAATTGTAACAGATCTAATATCACTACTAGAAAGGCTATTAAATGGGAAGAAATATCTTTTCCTGGAAAATGGACAATTACTCAGGCTATGCCTCCTCAACCGATTATGAAGACTAATTTACTTGATGTACAGCAAACTCTTGAAGGAGCTGTTACTTTAAATTTTGGTAACAATCATATTCGACCAAGAAGTAGTACTTCAAGAATGACTAGATCTTTTTCTAATAGGACTTTTATTTCAGCCCTTGATCAAGATTTAGATATGCCTAGTACATCTAGGTGTTCAACTTCTCAATTAAGAGATGATGAAGATCTTATTGAAACAAATGAAGATGTTTTAAGAATGCATTCTGATAAAATTATAAGACGACATCCTAAAAAGGAAGCAGACACATTGTCTCAAATGAGTTATACTGATGATTAATACAACCTTACTAGATTTTTCTTCTGGTTCAACAACCAGAAAATTAATTAGTAATGAATTTCAATCTCCTATTTGGGAAAAATTTAGAACTTGGTTTTTTCATAATTTTGATGAAGAACAGCAAGATATCTTACAAGATGAGTTTTATGAATACTGCAGGTCAGTAAATGAAATTATTTATTTTGTCCCTTGGTATTGTTCAACTTATTTATATAATCATTTGACTATCCTTGAAAGAAATTTTGAACTTCTCAATGGGAATGAAGTTAAGGGGGTCTATCCTCCCCTTAAAAAGTTTAAATTAGATGGGTGTTCTTACATGCCCCTTTCAAAAATTTATGAAAATGGAACTATTACAACAACTACTAATCATTTAAATTCTTTAATTGAGCAGAATAATTATGCTAATATATCTTTAAAAATTTTTGGTGAACATATTACAAATTTACATCATAAAACTAATAAAGTCATTAATCTTCTTAATCAAGTTATCCAGAATACCAAAGCTGAAGATCATTCTTCTTCTTCTTCACAAGAGCTGGTTCCTATTATCAAAAGTCCTCCTGAAATAAAAAATTTTAAATTTCAATCTGATATTAAAAATGAACAGCTAATAAGTAAGTTAGCTGAAAAGATTTCACAATTAAGTTTAAATACTTTAAATGAAGAATTATATCCAGATTTCAAAAATAATTTGAATATTGTCACAAGAAATAAATGGGGTCAAAAACCTTTTAATACTTTGTATTATAATAAACGACTTTCACCTGTAGATATTATGCAGGAAGAAAACGCTGAAATAATCGGTAACAGTTATCGGGGAACTGATATTTACGAATGGAATATAGATTATTTTGCTGAAAAACAAATTCATAACCATTGTCATAGAATGCTTATGTATTCTCAATGTTGTAAAAATGCAAATAATAGTGATTCTAATGTTGCTAAAATGATAATATCAAGATTTACAAGTCAACTTAAAGGATGGTGGGATAATTACCTCACTGACGATCAAAAATTAGCTATTCTTACAACCACAGAAATTAAAAATGAAACGGTCATAGAAACTACGGTTTACACTTTACTGGTCAATACACTTGAACATTTTACTGGTCAATATGGGAATAATTATGATTCAACAAGAACTCTTTTACAAAATTTTAGATGTAAAACTTTAACTGATTTTAGGTGGTACAAAGACACCTTTCTTAGCAGAGTTATGCTTTTACCTGAATGTAATAACTCTCATTGGAAAGCCAAATTTATTGATGGTTTACCACATTTATTTGCAGAAAGAATCAGAAAGATTCTTCGAGGATATAATCCTTCTATTTATTATGAACAATATAATTATGGTCACCTTATTAAAGCTTGTACGGCAGAAGGTATAAACCTTTGTAATGAGATTAAATTAAACCAACAACTCAAGCACCAAAATATTATTGAAAGAAACCAATTAGGTGAATTTTGTGAACAATTTGGTATGGATATGCCTTCTACTTCTCGTAGAAAACAACACAAAGGTAATGATAAAACTTATTATCCTAGATATAAAAAGAAAAGGTATTCTAAAGAAAAATTAGAAGAAAAAACTCATCGAAAAAATCAGAGAAAATTTCATAAAAAACATTACAGAAAAAGAGATTATGTACCTCCAAAGGAAATAAGATGTTACAAATGTAATAAAAAGGGTCATATGGCAAACAATTGCTGGACTAAAAAACAAATCAATAATTTGGATATAAATGATGACCTTAAAGATAAGATTTCAAAATTATTACTTAATGAACAAGATCTACAAAGTGGAACTGAAACTTTGTCAGATGATTCTAGTAATTCTAGTAATAATTTAAAAATTCTTAAAGATGATTCTTTTTATACAGATAGTAGTTCTGCAACTACCAGTTCGGAATGTGAACCATGTGGACAGGGAAAAATTTGTATTAATCCCAAAAAAGATGAATTCTTTAATCTTTTATCCAATTTTCAAGATGCAAAAATTCAAGTTCTCACCAATAATAATTGGTTGGATATGTTAAAAGCTATCCCAAATGCAGAATTAAGATCTCAAATTATTAAAAATATACCTAGCACTTCTCATAATAATTTTGAAAATGACAAGAATAAGAATATTACAGAGGAAAAACCTTATTCCTTAAATGAAGTTTATAAACGTCTCCAAAATAAAAATACAACTTCTAGTCCTTCTTCTTTACAAGATATTTTGAAAGAGATGGATAATTTAAAATCTGAAATTAAACATCTTAAAACTGAAGAACAAAGAAATGATATAAGAATTTCTAATCTTGAAAAACTTTTTATTTTTCAACATAATTTGATAAATAATGATCAGGAATCTAAAGGTAAAAAGGTTGATAACCATGATATTCCTATCCCTGACTTTATCCCTAACTTAGATGGTAAAGATCAAGCTATGCAACTTGTTGATACACCCCCAGAAATAGAGAGAAATAAAAAATTTCTCCAAACCATAAATATGGTTGCTGGCCAAAAATGGTATGTTAAGATCTTACTCAGGATTAATAATCAATTTTCTAAAGAATTTATTGCTTTAATTGACACTGGAGCAGACTTAAATGTTATACAAGAAGGAGAAATTGACTCTAGATATTTTGTTAAAACTACTCATAGTTTATCCCAGGCAGGAGGAGATAAATTAGATATTGAATTTAAACTACCAAAAGCTGATATATGTGTTAATAACACTTGCATTCCTTTAAGCTTTCTTTTAGTCAAAAATAAACTCTCAGTTCCTATTATTCTTGGAACACCTTTTATAACAAAAATTTATCCTTTTACTGCAGATAATAAGAATTTAACTGCCAATTATCAAGGAAAAACTATTACTTTTAATTTCATCATGAAACCTTTTATGAAGGCTATAAATGAAATTTATAGTAAAATTTCTTTAAAAGAGAATCAATTAAGTTTTTTAAAACATGAAGTTAATATTTTGACTATAGATCAAAAGCTTAATAATCCTAAATTAAAACAAAAAATTATCGATATTGAAAACCAATTTTCTCTATCTATTTGCAATGATCATCCTAATGCTTTTTGGAATAGAAAGAAGCATATAGTAAATCTTCCTTATGAAGAAGATTTTAGGGAAGAAAATGTTCCTACCAAGGCTAGACCTTGTCAAATGAATTCCGAATATTTGGAATTTTGCAAAAAAGAAATAAGTTCTCTTATAGAGAAAAAACTTATTGGACCATCCAAATCACCATGGTCATGTACAGCTTTTTATGTTAATAAAAATGCTGAAAAGGAACGAGGAGTTCCTAGATTGGTTATTAATTATAAACCTTTAAATAAAGTGTTAAAATGGATTAGATATCCAATACCTAATAAAAAAGATTTATTAGATCGTTTGTATAAAGCTCTCATATTTTCTAAATTTGATTTAAAATCTGGTTATTAGCAGATTCAAATTGACCCAGCAGACAGATATAAAACTGCTTTTAATGTTCCTTTTGGACAATATGAATGGCATGTTATGCCTTTTGGATTAAAAAATGCTCCATCGGAATTCCAAAAAATTATGAATGATATTTTTAACAATTATAGTCATTTTATCATAGTTTATATTGATGACATTCTCGTCTTCTCTATGAATATAGAAGAAAATTTTAAGCATTTAGATATTTTCAAAAAAATTGTCATATCTAATGGTTTAGTAATTTCTAAAACTAAAATGTCTTTATTTCAGACTAAAATAAGATTTTTGGGTCATAATATTGAGAAAGGCCAAATTATTCCAATCAATAGAAGTATTGAATTTGGGTCTAAATTCCCAGATGAAATCACTGATAAAACTCAACTTCAAAGATTTTTAGGAAGTCTGAATTATATTTCACCATATTATGATGATTTGGCAAAAGATACAGCTATTTTATATGACAGGTTGAAGAAGAATCCTTGTGCTTGGTCTAATGATCACACTAAAGCTGTCAGGAAAATTAAGAGTAAAGTTATATCTTTACCATGCCTTAGTTTGGCAAATCCTCATTGGGAAAAAATAGTGGAAACTGATGCTTCAGACATTGGTTATGGAGGGATTCTTAAACAAATTAATCCCAATAATAAACAAGAATTTTTAGTCCGATTCTATTCAGGAAAATGGAATTCTGCACAATCTCATTATGCAACTGTTGCTAAAGAAGTTTTAGCCATAGTCAGATGTGTTTTAAAATTTCAAAATGATTTATATAACCAAAAATTTACAATTAGAACTGATTGTAATTCTGCGAAATTTATGTTTCAAAAAGATTTTAAACATGATGTTTCCAAACAAATGTTTGCAAGGTGGCAAGCTCATTTAGCCCTTTTTGATTTTGAGATACATTATAAAAAAGGATCTGATAATCACCTCCCTGATTTTTTAACAAGGGAGTATTTAACTCTATAAGAGTTTGTTATTTGTTTTAGGAATGGATTTTGGTCGAGGCCGTGGCCGTGGCCGCTTTTCTTATCCTTCTAATAGAGGGAGAGGAAGACAATCATCCGAAATTATCAGATATGGGAATAACCCAGGACAATCATCCGAAATTATCAGATATGGGAATAACCCAGGACCAGGTTCATCATCTGGTTATATAAGACCAAGTAATACTTTGGCACAATATGGTGGTATAAGGCTAATAGTCAAGAATTTATGTGATAATATCACAAAAGAAGAATTCCTCCAATATATATATATATATATGACTAGTAGATACATTTGGATTACTATTGGATACATGTGTATCCACTACTATTACCAAATGTATCTAATAGTACTAGCAAATGTATCCACTACACCAACCACCACCACTGCCCCACCACCGCCGCAGCCACCGCCAGCCCACCACGCCACCATCACAGCCACCACACCTACACCTAGACTACCTATAAATGTATCCACCAAACCAATCCCACCATGCCACCATCACTGCCGCCACCACCCCTACCATTGACGCCGCCACCACCAGGACCACCGTCGAGCACCCGTGACTACCACCAAACCCACCACGTCAAAACTTATCACCATAGACAACACCTCTCCCCACCGCCGCTCAACAACCACAAACCTTTTCGCACTGACACGTTACACCATCAATGCTAACCAACGCCACAATCGACACTCAACATAGGCGCGACCACCGCAGAACACCACCATAACCACCAGTGAAAATCACGAAACTGCCATATAAAACGCCATATCTTGCGCGCACTCTTGTCGTTCAAGTTACACGCCCTCGTCTCATAACGTCGTCGTTGAGAAAAAAATTCCAGATTTAAACTCCAGATCGGAGAATGAGTGATTTGGGGTTGATTGGGTAAGAGAAAAAATCTCCGTCGTCAACCCGAATTCTTTTGCACCAGAAACATTCTTTTGGTATTCCATTTAAGTTGATTTCGTGCGAGAGGTAGAGAGATAGAAGGTAAAGTTGGGGCCGGTGCCGGTGATGATGACGGATCTCTGTACTCCGGCGGTGTCACCGGTGACGTGGGTCCACCGGCAGCAAGAGTGGTGTTGATGGGAGATATTATAGGAGATCGATGTAAAGGGTAGGCATGACTTATGGGTTTGTTTTTCAAATGTAATCAGAGCCACTCATTTAGTCTATCTGGTGGTTTTTATTGAGTTCGTACAGTTCGCACCATAAAATAGTTAAACGATATATATATATATATATATATATATATATATATATATATATATATATATATATATATATATATATATATATATATATATATATCAACTAGTGGTCTTCATGGATATCCGGTTTTCTAGTTTCACTATTCCTGATCTTGGGTTACGGGCAAAATCGCCAATTTTATGCATTTTAATATTTGTTTGTATATCAATGCAGGTAAAGGATATGTCAGAGAAGATTTAGAATGCAGCCATTACATGAAAAACTTTGATGTTGGACATGTGCCATTGCGGTTACCTAGAGCAAAGCAACTGTTGGTTACTATCAATAAGAACTTCTCCACATTAGCTTTCTGTAGGCGATATTTAGATCGTATTGGGGAGACTAAATATTTGATGGCACTGAAGAATTTGTGTGATGCTGGCATTGTTCAGGTATTAAGATTTGATGTCCTCCTAACTTTCTGATAGTAGTATACTTGCTTTCTTTGTCAAGAATGCATACATCATTTGGTGGCACATCATAATTGCCATCGATGGTACCGCCAAATTCCACAAAAATTATTTATCATCTTTGCATTTTAATTTGAATATTGATGTTTGTCATACGAGATCCACTTTGGCAAGTAAAAGAGAAAAAGGGTCCGATCAATAACGCGTATGAGAAATTGCTTCCGCCCCGACATACCGGTACATGGAAAGCAATGGAGGGTCTTTATGATTACGGCAAGGTTCGAGCTATTGAGTCGCAATTTCTCAACGAAGAAACGGCAAGACCTTTTGGAAGTGGCGCGTGTTCCCCTTCAGTAAACCAGGTTGAATGCCATCCAATGTGGCGGCAGGAGAAGCCTGCACAAATTTTGTCAATCAAAAGGCATTCATTTATCGGAAGAAAAAGCGCCCGCCATCGATATTTATCCTGCAGAGATACGTCACTCTTTGAAGATTTTTGTCAATCAATAGGCATTCCTTTTCACTTTCGAGAGCCAATTAGCTCAAACGGGAGAGCATTGTGCAGTGCACAAGATGTGGGTTCAATTCCCACATTGGCTAGCAAATACCGGTGTTTCTTTTACATTCTTTTACATTGTAATTGCCATGGACTGGTAGTTTCTATGCATAAGCCTAAAATGCCTTGAAAAGGCCGATAAATATATTAAATCTCCTTCACAGACATTTTCCTTGTTTCATGCACATAGAACCTTATTTCATGCACATATAATCAAAATTAATGTCCTTACCCATGAGTAATTAGTAATATAATATAACCAATGGTGCAATCAAGAACTTTTTAATGCACATAGAACCTTATTTCATGCATATAGAACCTTATTTCATACACTTATAATCTTATTTCATACCCATTAAAATTAATGTCCCTAACCAATTATAATTAGTATCATAATAAGAACTTTTTCATGCACATATAACCTTATTTCATGCACATAGAACCTTATTTCATGCACATATAATGAAAATTAATGTCCTTAACCAACAATAATTAGTAACATAATATAACCAACTAGTGCAATGAAAAACTTTTAATGCACATAAAACCTTATTTCATGCATATAGAACCTTATTTCATGCACTTATAATCTTATTTCACGGCCATGTAAAATTAATGTCCTTAACCAACAATAATTAGTATCATAATAAGAACTTTTTCATGCACATAGAACCTTATTTCATGCACATATAACACTTATTTCATGCATGTACACTGACACTATCCTAAAATCACGGGATTTTTTATTTATTAGGTTATATGGGATTCGAACCCATACCTTTGTGCAAAATAAGCACATCGCTCTACCATTGAGCTAATAACCTTTACAATATAGATAACTTTTAAAAATGAAGATATGAAAACAGTTATTTTGATAAATCAAACATGACAATTCTACATTACATTATTACATGAAGTATCTTAAGAAAATAATGATCAAAGTGAAATCGTAGCGCTATGTAAGAAATTCGGATCATGTTGCATCAGGTCTAAAGGGCCATTCTTCTTCACTAAGTTCCGGGTTATCTTGCTCAATTCTCTTTCGACTAGACCTATGACCTCGCATTGTCATGGACATATCTTTTATTGTTGAAGAACTACTTCCATTCATCTTATCGGCCAATATCTCTATCTTATCCAAAATTCCCCATCCTATCAGTCGATTCCTCAATAACTCGAGAGTCGAAGGGTAAGGTGGGATTCCTTCATCAATCATAATCTCGAAATATTTACACGCTTCTTCTAACTTGTTTTTCTTCTTAAGAAAGCCATGAATCATGACAGCATATGTCGAAACTGAAGGATAAAAGCCCCTCACTGGCATACTATCCCAAACTTTTTCGACCTTGTCAAATCTTCCTATCCTAATCAACATTTTCAGCAGCATGTTATATGTATGCCTATCTAGCTTACAATTTTCCTTTTCCATCTTAGAATACAATTTCAGAGCTCTATTGACCTCGGTTCGATCACAGGGTAGCAGGAGAGGATCGTGGTCCTTGTGGGAACATATAGGACCACTGCAATTGTGGTCTACGTTTGCATTTACAAAGACATTTAAATGATCAATCCAACTACTGAATGATTTTGGAATAATAACTGAGCTTATCCTGTGCCTGTTTGTACTTGGGACATGGATGCCTTTGAAATGATCAATCCAACTACTGAATAACTTAAATTCATAGTTATTCTTGTCCACAAATTTAGGCATAAACAAGCACAATACAAAAAATCAACGCCATATATATGAATGTCTTTGTTTTTGATAAGGCCTCATTGAGCCTTGAAAGTTGCACAGGTTAATGAATTCAAAAGTTTGTCAAGCTACAGTCAGTTCTTACCCAACGTAAACTCGGGTGGCCTCGGGGGTATTTAGAACTTTTCTAAGTGACCACATCAAAGCTCCATAGATTCTCATCTACTGAATCAACCAGAAAGAACAATAAGCTATTCCATTCGCTAAGCAACTGAAAAAAAAAAAAAAAAAAAGCAATAAGCCAGAAATTGCTGCAATTTATTACAAGATGCCCGCCGAGTATCAACCTGATCCGCCTTGTTCAAAACAACCCGTATCTTGTCATCGTGACCACGTAAAGATGATATTACCCGCTTAAATTCATCAGCGGCGTCAAGCTTATGAGGATCAAACAGAGCGAGGATAAGGTCACATTTTGCAGCAAACCAGGACGTTATCCCAGTGAAGTCGTAACTCCTCTGTGTTCGCTGTTTCTCTCCAGACAGCACACCAGGAGTATCCACCAATGTAATATGCTCCAGAAGCTTTAAAAAGCAGAAGAAATAGAGACGGTAGACAACCGCACGGTGGTGCACTTATCACTCCTATCCTTCTTGCTCCTAGATTATATAATTCCTGAGATATATATAACAGTCGATATTATATAAACACAATAATACCGCGATTATAAAACAAATGTTATTGTTACGATGTTACCTGAACAAAAGTAGACGCCCAATTAACCATCGAAATAGTGTAGGACGAGAAATAATTGGAACGAGATTTTTGGAGGCGTGACGTCAAATAGGTGTTGGTGATGTCATTGCTTCCAAAGACAAACTAAATACACGCTTCGCGAAATGATTGAAGATGTCGTATTTTCTCCGATCGTCGCTTGCCTTAAGCTTGTTTATATATTCTCGAACAATTATAAACAAAGCATAAAAAAAACGCAACAATTCCGCTCTCCACAATCAACAATCATTTTGTGACAATACTATGATTTTCACAACATTTCTTAAAATAAAATAAAAAAATTAAAATGTTAAGGAAGAAGAATTCTTCGAGCAAAAAAAAGAAGAAGATCGCCTTCAGTAAGATCATAAGGGATGCCGCCGACGAAAACATAAGTCGAATCTTTGTAATTAGCATGCCATGAAGCTTCATCGGAAATCCCCATTCTCGCTTCTTTTGCATTTATGTTTTGTGTTCTTCGTACTAGGGTTAACGGATTCATTTAATTGAATACCAGACGATTCAATTCCAGGGATTGAGTGAGAGTGAGGAGTAGTAATCACGGATTTTAAGGAAATCTAGGGTTTTCGATTTGGGATTTTGGGGGAGAAATGGGGGGTATTTTAAACCCTAGAAATCGCGCGGGTGTGTTGAAGGAATTGTTAATCAACAATGTTCACCGCGTATCTAATTTAGTTAGATCTAAGGGCTGTGAGTGGTTTTCACAGTTCTCATTATCTTGATGGTTCTCACAGGATCCCGAATCTATATATATATATATATATATATATATATATATATATATATATATATATATATATATATATATAGAGAGAGAGAGAGAGAGAGAGAGAGAGAGAGAGAGAGAGAGGAGTTCTTATAAGTCCACAAATTTGGTTGAGTCCCTAAGTCCTAATCTTAGCCACTCATTTTTTGGATGTAACTTCAGTACTTTATAAGTGTAACTTTAATCATTTAAGGCTATTTTTTATATAAAATTTGAATTTATGGTTATTTTTTTATACAAAATTTTGAATTTATGGCTATCTTTTTAATATTTTGAATATATAAATTTGAATTTATGTAATTTTAACGATTTATGTAATTTCCACATTTTATGAGTGTAACTTTACTGTGTTATGTAATTTCAACACTTTTGAGTGTAACTTTACTGTTTTACAAGTGTAACTTTACTGTTTTAAGAGTGTAACTGTAGTAGTTTACGAATCATTTTTTATGTTAAAATTTAAAGTTATGTAATTTTTATTATAGGTTGAATTTATATAATTTTAACACTAAGTTTAATGTAATCTTTGAGTCCATTTTGAGTGTAACTTCAGTTCATTACGAGCGTAATTTCAGTCTGTTACGAGTGTAATTTCAATTCGTTTAGAGTGTAACTTCAGTTTGTTTAGAGTGTAACTTCAGTTTGTTACGCGTGTAACTCTAGTCCGTCAAGCGTGTAACTCTAGTCCGTCAAGCGTGTAACTTTAGTCAACCACCGACAATACCACCACCATCATCCATCCCGTCACCTTTTACCACCACCACCAACAGCCAAAAAAAAAAAAAAAAAAAACAGATCTAAACCATTGTCGCGGTCCCACCCACGACCCACCACTACAACCTCGGTCCACCTCTTACCACCACCAACAACAACCCAACAAAAAAAAGCAAATCTGAAAAGGAAAAAAAACAACTGCACCACCATATCATTACATTCAAAAACCACAACCACCAACAACAATAATAGCAACAGCAATACCCACCACCCAAAAAAATTCCAGATCTGAAAATAATCTCACCAAAAAAACAAGAAGAAAGGCGGAATTTCAGACGAAAGAGTGGCGGTGTCGGCGTGAGGGAGAAGGGGGTGGTGGTGTGGCTTATCAGATCTGAAAAAAAATAAATAAATAAAAAGAGATGAGGGAGGCGGCAACGTGGAGGAGACCGTGGTGGGAGAGTGGTCTAGGAGAAAGGAGAAGGGTTTGTCGGAGTTGCTGCGGCTGGGGTGGCGGCGGCAGGTGGCAGCGTGGTGGTGGTGGCATAGGAATGGTGGTGGCGGCAGTGAAGTTTAGAGAGAGATGAGAGGAAGAGAGAGAAGTGGGAAATTTGTGTTGTGAGGGAATGAAATGAGAGATTAGGGTTTTGTGGTATTTATATCACAGCCCTTTATTTTAATCTAATCCTAGCCATCCATTATTTAGATCTAAGGGTTTGGATGAGGACTCAAGGACTCACCTAAATAAGGTGGACTTATAGGATCCCTTTTCTATATATATATATATATATATATATATATATATATATATATATATATATATATATATATATATATATATATATATATATATATCAAAGGGAGCTCAGCATACACCGATATCCAGCCAGATAGATTAAGGTTTCTACTAAACAAAGAGTATACTATCATTTATTATAACTCAATGTCCACTTCACAACACCCCAAACGCCTATCTTGTGGCATAGCGGGCAAACAGAACGGACCTAAGAGAATATAATAAATGGTAGTAACAAAAGTTTAAACTATCAGCTGGACCAAATAAGAGTATCAAAGCACCAACACCATTTGTAATATTATTACCATGGTGCTTTTAATTAATTGGTTTAGTAAGACATAGTGCAACACAAAGGATTTAGCCTATAAGGCTCATCCTTAAAATAAATAAGATAGATAAAAAGAAAATAAAAGTACAGAATTAAAATACTTACAAAATCAAAGGTTGTGCTCAGAACGATATTTTATTGATTAACAGAGATGGTTTTTTACAAGAGAGAGGGAGAGAGCTAGAGAGAGGAGAGCTAGAGAGAGGGGTTGGAAGAACCTGCCTCTGTAAGAAAACTAGAGCCCCCTTATATAGGAAAGTGGGGGTACAAACAAACAAAAACGCAAACGTAAGCGCTTACGTCATAAACTACATAATTATACAATAGGGTGATAGCATTATAAAAATGCCTTACAGTAGAAAGACTATAGCATTATAAAAATGCCTACAGTAGAGCTAAGTCTTTTAACAACTGGTTTAGATAATTAATTAATTTCCTCCTTGTAAAAAGGCTGTGATTTTCTCAATTTGAGAATTGTCATCTGGGTCTTGAGCATCTTGTAAAAGAGTGCTGAGAGAATTATGGCTATTGTTTGAAGCCATTGATGTGTCACTTTTTGAGGATCTCTTATCCCCTTCTTTCTTCAGTTTAAGGGTCTTTTTTAGACCATCCATATATGCTTTGATAATTTCTTCCTCGGAAGCTTCATGGATATCCATGGATTCATCATCATCCAAAATCTCAAGGAATCGAGCTTTTTCCTTTTCCCTAAATTCTTTATCTTCAATTTCTTTTAAACTCGTATAAGAGCTAATTCTTTCTTTAAGAAGTTCTATGGTAGGAGTGCAGTTTAACTGTCCTTGGTCATTTTCTCTTATCATTGTTTCCCAAAACCGAGAATATGATCTCCGTTTGAGGCAAAAGAATCCTTGGTTATAACCTGTTACGGGTCTGGTTCTCCAGATCCATGGAATAGAGAATTCTATGAAAAATCTCATATTCTCAGGAACCATATTGTGCTTATCTTGTGCTGATGGTATTACCATCATCCATTTATCAAAATATTCTCTTAGAACGGATGGTAGAATATTTTCTGAGGTGCCATAAAAACGCCACCAATTAACCAACCATATTGGAAGGTCATGATTATAAATATCAGAATTAATTTTAATAAACCAAGTATGACTTCGTTTATCGTTTTCATAAAGAAATACCTTATCAAAGGCCTGGATATAATCCCAATAGTTATATTTAACTGGTGCATTTCTTATCACAACTGTTTTTTCTGTTAATGGAGATATTCCCCAGTCGCTCATGGATATTACCTGTCTTATAATGATTTTAGAGAAATTATAAATTTCCTTATTTGTCCCAGTAAAATGGGTGAAGGTGCAACCATTACTAGAGAGTATTGTCTCATAGAAATGTCGGGGTTTATAGGTTTCCATAGTATAACCATGTCCTCCTAAATATCTATCATAGAGTATCCATGGCTTGTCTTCCCATTTTTTATCCGATCATTGAGTAAGAGTATTACTCTTTCATTTTCATTTTGAAGCATTTCATCCTCCTTTTGGGTAGTGTTTTGAACAACTGAAGAAAATGAGGGGTTGGAAGAAGAGCTGGGAATATCAGTCTCTCTTCTTTGAATTTGCCTCCATTTTGTGAATTCTTCGAGCTCAGTTTGACTGGCTCCAGATAAGTCTGCTGCTATTAGCCTCTTATTACCATATTGAGCTATGGTATGTCGAGAACTATTTCCTCCTTTATTTGAATAGGTACCACGTCCTCTACCACCTCTATTAGAGGGGTCGCCTTTACTACGAGTAAGCATTCCTGAAAAGAAAAGAATATTATAAATATTCTCTTGTCAAAAAATCAGGGAGGTGATTATCTTCACCTTTCTTGTAAATAATTGTAAAATCGAAAGGGGCTAAATGGGCCTGCCATCTGGCATACATTTGTTTAGAAACATCATGTTTAAAGTCTTTTAGAAACATAAACTTAGCTGCTTTGCAGTCAGTTTTAATAATAAAATGTTTATTATATAAATCATCTTGGAATTTTAAAACACATTTGACTATAGCAAGAATTTCTTTTGCTATAGTAGCATAATTCTTTTGAGCATTATTCCATTTGCCAGAATAAAATCTGACTAGAACTTCTTGCTTGCTGGTGGGATCAACCTGTTTTAAAATACCCCCATAACCTATATCAGAGGCATCTGTTTCAATTATTTTATCCCAGTGGGGATTTGCAAGAGATAGACAAGGTAAAGAAACAATTTTCCTTTTAATTAATTTGACAGCATTAGAATGTTCTTCAGTCCAAGGCTGGGCATTTTTCTTTAACCTTTCATAAAGGATTGCCGTGTCCTGGGCAATGTTCTTGTAATAGGGAGAAATATAGTTTAAGCTTCCTAGAAATCTTTGTAACTGAGTTTTATCAGTTATTTCGTCAGGAAATTTTGACCCGAACTCTATACTACGATTGATAGGGATTATATTTCCCTTTTCAATATTATGACCTAGAAACCTGATTTTCGTTTGAAATAAAATCATTTTTTGCTTGGATATTACTAACCCGTTATTTATAACAATCTTTTTAAAGATCTCTAAATGCTTAAAATGCATCTCAATAGTTTTTGAGAAAACCAGGATATCATCAATATAGACTATAATAAAATCACTGTAACTATTGAATATTTCATTCATAATTTTCATAAATTCTGATGGAGCATTTTTAAGTCCAAAAGGCATAACATGCCATTCATATTGTCCAAAAGGGACATTAAAAGCTGTTTTATAACGATCAGCAGGATCAATCTGAATCTGCCAATAACCAGATTTTAAATCAAATTTAGAGAATATGATAGAATCATATAGTCTATCTAAAAGATCTTTTTTGTTAGGTATTGGATATCTAATCCATTTTAAAACTTTGTTCAAGGGTTTGTAATTGATCACAAGTCTAGGAACTCCTCATTCCTGTTCAGAATGTTTATTAACATAAAAAGCAGTACACGACCATGGAGATTTTGATGGCCCAACTAATTTTTTCTCTAATAAAGAGGTTATCTCATTCTTACAGAGTATTAAATACTCTGAGTTCATTTGACATGGTCTAGCCTTGGTAGGGATATTATCTTCTTTAAAATCATCCTCATAAGGTAAATTCACCACATGTTTCTTTCTATTCCAAAAAGTATTAGGGTGTTCTCCACAAATATCCGCGGAAAAAGAATCAGATAAGATTTTAATCTTGTCCTTTAATTTAGGATTTTGAAGACGTTCTTCAATAGTTAGTATATTAACTTCTTGTTTTAAAAACCCCAATTGGCTTTCTTTTAAGACCAAATGATCATACATTTGATGCAAAATCTTTAGATGAGGTTTTGTTATAAATTTAAAAGTTATTGTAGCATCATCATAAGTTGCAACAATTTTTTCCTTGTCTACACAAGTAAAAGGATAAATTTTATTGAGAAATGGGGTTCCAAGAATAACTTGGGTAGATAATTTGTTTTTGACTAAAAGAAAACTCAATGGAATACATTTTCCATCAACACAAATAGAAGCTCTGGGAAGTTTAAATTTAATATTCAATTTTTCTCCTCCTGCATGAGACAGAGTATGGGATGTTTTTTCAAAATACCTTGTAGGAATTAATCCTTCTTGAATAACATTTAAATCTGCACCGCTATCTATGAGAGCAATAAACTCTTTTGAAAAATAATTATCAATTTTTAAGATAATTTTGATATACCATTTTTGGCTAACAATAGTCTCAAGGGTTTGAAGAAATTCATTATTAAGATTTAAAGAGTTCATAGTCTCTTTATTCTCAATAATTTTGTTAGGTATGTCAGTATTCTTATTAATTCTTTCGGAATTTATCTCACTTTCTGGAGTCTCTTTATTTTTGGGAGCT
Organism: Silene latifolia; assembly: GCF_048544455.1. NCBI lineage: Eukaryota > Viridiplantae > Streptophyta > Magnoliopsida > Caryophyllales > Caryophyllaceae > Silene > Silene latifolia. The sequence continues at coordinate 14,173,223 of NC_133533.1, read as the reverse complement.
TGGTCTAAAAGACTAAGAATTTCAAGATTAGATATTCTGGTATCCTGACTTTTAGACTCCTTCTTTAAATTTTTTATCTCTAGTTTAAGATTTTCAATTTCAGATAAAATATCTTTTAAAGAAGTAGGGTGAGAATTTATTTGTCATGTTTTTAAAAGATTATAAACTTCAGACATAGTATAAGGTTCTTTATAATCTGTTTCCGTACGAAGACTAATCTCAGTATTAGAAGTACTAGGTTCATTACCTATTTGGTCTATTATCTTAGACCTCATTTCAGGGTCTTTGATGGTTCTAAGTAATTCAACCCATTGATTATTATCAAGAACATTTATCTGATTTTCTTGAAACTGAGATACTAGATTATAGTAATCATGATTACTAATGTTATTTTTGTTACAAGATTCTCCCTTTAAACAAGGTTCACATTCTGAGCTTTCAGATTCAGAGAGATAAGAATCATTATCCATAATCTTAACCTCATTATCAGAGCTGGAACTAGATTCGTCAAATTCCTCATCAGAAACTAGAAAAAGTTTATATAGCTTGTCTTTTATTCCATTATCAATATCAAGACTAGCAATTTTATTTTTGGTCCAACAGTCTTTAGCAAAGTGGCCAATCTTATTGCATTTATAATGCATAACTGTGTCTGTCTTTTTTATTTTTCTTATAAGATTTTCTCAAGGCTTTTCTTTCAGCCTTTTTATCCAGCTTGTCTTTAGAGTAATATCTCTTTTTTCTTTTTTTATAAGTATTGTAAGAATTATTCAAATGTTTTTTCTTCTTATGGAAAGAAACTGGCATATCCATGCCAAACTGGTTACAAAATTCACCTAGTTGGTTTCTTTCAATCAAATTCTGGCGTTTTAACTGCTGATTTAATTTGATCTCATTATAGAGATTCAAGCCTTCTTGGGTACAAGTACCTATAAGTTTACCATAAGTATAACTATCATAAGGAATAGAGGTCATATTACCTCTGAGGGATTTTTTAACTTTTTCAGCAAATAAATTGGGTAAACCATCCACAAATTTAGCTTTCCAATGGGTACTATTAGATTCGGGGAGTTCCATAACCCTGCTAAGGAAAGTATCTTTATACCACCTAAAGTCAGTAAGTGTTTTACACCTAAGATTTTGTAATAAAGTTCGGATATTTTCATGATTATCAGAATATCTTCCAGTAAAGTGTTCAACAATATTTATGGCTAGCGTATAAACTGCGTTTTCTTTTTCTTTACCATCAACATGGGTTGTAGTACTAAGAATAGCATTCCTTCCTGTGGAAGATAAATAATTGTCCCACCAACCTTTAAGTTGGCCAGTGAATCCTGCAGCTATCCTCTTGGCTATATTGACATCAGTATTACCAGAACTTTTGCAAATTGTTGAATACATAAGCATTCTATGAATTTGATTATAAATTTGTTTATCAGTATAACCATCGATATTCCATTCATAGATACATTTACCACTGTAACTATTATTTAACTGGTATTCTTGTTCTTCATGAAGAACATCTATGGGGGAAGGACGATTATAGTAATACAATCTCTGAGTAGGTTTATCAGCCCACTTTGTATCAAGTTTATTGAACTCATCCTTTATGACCTCTTTGTGGTCAGAGTTGTTATAAAAATGACTAGTAAAATCGTCACTAAGAGTTTTTAAAGATAAGCTTTCCATTTTTTCTTTAAGAAAATTTTGAACTTGTTCGCTTAATTTTACTTGTTCTGTTAATTTGGTCTCCCATTCTGGCTTTTGTTTTAACACGAAGTCCTTGATTTCAGGAGGACCTTGGATACTAACAGTTGAAGAAGATGAATAAGAGGATTACGATGAAATGTCTCCTTCAGACGTAGTTTTTTTATTTAAGAGAGAAATGATATTATCTATTTTTTCATGTAGAGAACCAATTTGTTCCCCTACTATTTTTAAAAATAGATTAGAATAGTTTTGTTGTTGTATCAAAATATTTAGATGAGAAGCTGTCATAACAGTATCTTTATTTTCAAATAATTTTGCCAGAGCAATAAAATTACAATTTTCCATCCTAAAAGATTTTAAAGGAGGGTAAATATCATTTACCTCTTCTCCATTAGACAAAATATAATTTCTTTCTAAAACAGAAATGTATTGTTCTACATACGTAGCACAAAACCAGGGTACAAAATATGTAATTTGGTTATGAAAAGTACAAAAGTCATAAAATTCCTTTTGTATAGTTGCTTTTTGATTATCATCAAAATTTTTTAGGAACCAGGTCCTAAAAATCTCCCATCTGGGTAACTTAAATTCTTCTTTAATCTCATATCTAGCTTCAGATCCGAAACTAAAATCTATTATAGAAGTTTTTCTATTCATTACCAAAACTAAAACTCATTTGGGACATAGTCTCAACATTCTCTTCATTAGAATGTCCCCTTAATATGTTATCTCTATGGAGTTTAAATTCATCCATTCTAGGTTCCTTAAGATCATCAAGAGATGAATCATCATCTCTAATTTCTTCTCTTATTTGAGAAGTCGAGTGTCTAGATGTACTTGGGTGATCTAGTATATAGTCACATGGAGATATATAAGATCTCGCAGAATTATACCTGGTAAGCCTGGAAGAGTTGTTATTAGTTCTTCCTAGTAATCTATTAGTTTGGTTATTACCAAAGTTTAGAGTATCAGATCCATCACCTGTCTGTGTTACATCTAAAAGATCTGTGTAAATAACAGGTTTAGGTGTCATAGCCCTTTCAATTTTCCAATTTTCAGGAAAGGATATTTCTTCCCATTTAATCCTTCTTCTGGTCGTTATATCAGACTTATGAAAATTAGTTTCTATGACAATAGTTTTATTAATTGGTTTGTCAGCCAATTTACAACAAGGGTTCAGAGTATATAAAGGTTTAAAATATATTCTATAACATATACAAATAATTTCAGATCCTTGAGCATAGTTATAACCATGCGTTTTAACGTTTAATGTTAACGCATCTAGAATATTATCATCACTTAAAGATAGAGTTAAATTTGGATAGACATCAAAATAAACTGGTCCATGAGCCAGACTTGATTTTATGATACCCATGATTGATTTTTTCCAATCCAAATTTCTTCCATCTCTTAGAGCTGCTATAAAGCTCTCAGGTAGGCCTTCTAAGGTTAGTGGTTTAAAAGCCACTTGAACCAGGCCAATATGAATAAATTTGTGATCTGACTTTTTATAAGGTTCTAAATCATGGTTGTTTAGTAATTGTAAAAACATCTCTTCATTATTAAGTGAGACTGCTTCTTCTGTAGTTTTGACTATCTGTTTTAAACCCAACTTTTCAAAGGTGCCTAATTTATAAATTGTTTTAGCACTTACTCTAGGAATAGTCCATTTATTAAGTAAATCCAGATCTTGAGGTATATCAACTTCGTGACTAATACTGTTTTTAACAGTGGTTTTATTGCCAAGAAAGTGTTTAACTATACTCATAAAGTTTAGAGCAGCATTGTGTTGAACTATATCTAACTATTCCAATTAATTATCACCACCATGGCTCTGATACCACAAAGGGAGCTCAGCATACACCGATATCCAGCCAGATAGATTAAGGTTTTTACTAAACAAAGAGTATACTATCATTTATTATAACTCAATGTCCACTTCACAACACCCCAATCGCCTATCTTGTGTGTGTGTGTATATATATATATATATATATATATATATATATATATATATATATATATATATATATATATATATATATATATATATATATAATGATGATACATACTTGTATGAGCAGCAGATATTGCTTGCCTTAATGGTTGTGAAGTTATGCAACTTTTGTATGTCAGAAGCTCTTAGTTCAACTTCAAACCTTGCTCGTATTTTTTTTGATGAAAATCCGCCACTGCCGGGGTACAAACTTGCGTATCCTGTGATTAGTCTTTGGTAAATTTGGCATTGCAGTTGATGAGAAATGATATTCGGAGGCTGGTGTTATTATTATCATTAGAAAAATTCTTAGTATCCTCCGAGAGGGTGGTCCTTCTTACACCTAAAGACAATCCACCAAATGAAATATTATAAAGGTTTAGGTGTAAGGAGTATCATTCTCCCGGAGGACACAAGAATTTTTCAGTCCGTTCAGTTCACTTCCGTTTAATTTAGTTTTTAGACGATTAAAAATCTTTTAATCACTAAAATTCTAATCCTTACTCTTATAAACGTGGGAACTTCATAGCACTGTAGCAATGAATAGTACCTCCCAAAACCCCCCTCTGCCTTTGGATTTCCACACTTAATATCCACCTTCCATCTCTGCTATATAGTCTCATCTACAAATTTAGGTCATCACTCCCAAGATCCGCTTATTTCCATCCATCTCCCTCTAAAAATAAACCCTCCTCAATCCTTTTACTCCATAGCTCCATCTCAGTGTTCTGTGCCCCTTCAATATCATCACACAACAATGACAATGGCGTGATGACGATGAGCATGCTGATGGTGAGTAGACGACGGCGGGACAACCCCAGATGATGCCGATGAGAACGCTTTAAGGTTACATCGTCTTTCTGCTCCTCGTTGTTCATTATTGTTGACTTTGTTTTATGAGTTCTTTTTGTTTAGCACTTTCAATTTGATCATCATTTTCCGGGTTTTTTTGGTGTCGGTGTCTTTCTTTTAGGCTTCCCATATCTTATTTTTTTAGAATAACTACCATTTTGAGTGATTTTTGGTGTGTATTCCAATGTGAGTATTGATCTTATATTTTGTTCTTACATTACAGCTTTTAGCTCGTTCTTATTGTTTATTATTTTGTTATTTCTCGGGGTAGGAATTAGATTGCCTAAAATTTAATTGGTGAGGTTTTCACTGTAGTACTGTTCTGTTTATATGGTTCTTTACGAGGTTATATGCTTATTTAATTGAATTGTGTTTTTGGTGATTCAGCCTTCCATTGGCCGGTGATTGATTTTGAATGGTATGTTAGATTTTCAGCAAAAAACATGTCAGTACGCTAGTATTGGTATCAATGTCTTCCTTTTAGGCTTCCCTTATCTATTGTTGTGTTCTTGTTGATTCAGCTTTCCATTGGTAGTAAGTTAATTCACTGTTTTGATTTGCGTTTTAATTGAATTGTGTTTTTGGTGATTTTAGGTATTGAGAAATATGGTTGCCGTTTGGTTTTGGGGGATTCTGGTTATGCTTTGATTCTTGTTACAGCACAGTTAGTGCGTCTTAAACTGTAGTGCAGTGGTCGTCATAATCTGTTATTGTGTCTCTAGGTACTCATGGCGCCCGAGCTTTAAGCGCCTGATCACCTGTGGTGGATTCAGACCCTTGGCTATCTGTGTTAGCTCGTCGCTGAATGTGATTCTTTAGTTTGTTCGACTGTTACTGTATGTGAACCTTTTTGTTTGCTCCCTTATTTCCTTTACATCACCTTCCTCGGCTTGCGTTTACATCTGGTTATTGTTGCAGTTACAGCGCGATTTGGGGTTACCCGTTTTGTTTTTGTCAATCGGCCAGGATTGCCGATCCTGCTGGCTGTTGCAATACCCAGGTACCGTATCTGTTCGTTTCATAATTATGAGGTGTTGTTTAAGTGTTTAGTTCTCCCTTTAAAGGATTTCTTTTATAGTTACAATAATCGTTTTGAATGATGGATTCAAAGGCGGTGCAGATGTCATAGGCTCACGGGTGATCACCTCTTACTCTAGAGGTGAGGCTCTCTATTTAAGCTGTGATATGTTACAGGGTTTTAAATCAATCATTTGACTACTTTTTCATTTCGTCTCAGGTTTATTCAAACAGGATTTTAGATATGGTCATTCAATTTCTCCTGCATAGATATCATTTACATGTCCCTTGGTTGTTGAATGTGGTCCTAGGCTCTTTGCTACTTTTACGTCTGTGTTTTAGGGCTTCTTTAGCTTAGTTCTTGAGTTTGTTCGGGTGGCGTGTCGAGAATTATGTGGGTTTTAAAGAGATATTGGTTGCGTGATATGTTTGGGTTTATCTCGAGTCTGTTATTATTCGAGGGTTTCCTTGGATTGGATTTGTACTTATTTTGGGGGAGTGGTTGTTATTCTTCCGTTGGTGTTTGTTTGAAGTGGGAGTGGGGTTTACTGAAATTTTGTGTTTAGTTTATGCTTCTTTTGCCTGCAATATATATAGTTGACCGTCGCTTTAGAAAGTAGCGTGGGAGATAGTTTGGGTGTTTCGGGAAGACTACAGCCTGCGTCTGTATTATAGAACGGGATAGTTGTTTGGCAATACGAATACAAATATTTCTGGCCCGTTTGACTAGCTGAGTATCCTTTGTTTGTTACTTACCTTTATTGTTGTTTTGTGTAATACTTATCACCTTGGTTTGACTCATCCGGCCAAAAGCTTGATAATGGTGATAAGCACGGTCGTTCGGAGTATTCAATACCTCGACAAATTTGAGTTTGATAGTGAGAATCCAATGTGTAATTGATATGAATAATGTGGAATTTTTCATGAAAACTCAGAAATGCAGAGACATGTGGTCTGACCGTGTCTTCGGTTTTTTTCCACATGATTTGTTTCGGTTCTTATTAATGCTCGACTTTTAGAGTGTTATATTTATGTGCTGGCCCTGTCCATAAAATAAGTAGTATCTTTCCTGCGTGCTCACTCGATCAGTTTTAGCTTTACAATCGGTTTCCTCTGAAAAGAAAAAGGAAGAGAGAAGTTGAAGCTTATAAGATAAACATTAACATTTTTTTTTTTCGCATTATGTTTAAAATTTCAGTGTTGGCAAGTGCCAAATTGTTGATTGGAGACAAGGTCACAAGGATGAATGTTATCCATCGCCGGCCAACTCTGAGATAAATGATGAAGCCAGTAGTTTCTCAGGAAATGCTTTAAACCAGCCTTACTCTGATGAAAATGCAACCCAAATAGGTGATGAGCACGGCGAAACTATTGCATTCTCTTCTCCATACATATCTGCAAAGGATGGGGAGCTGCAATTGACATTAATGCACGTGTAGAGGAATCCCATCCATTCTCAGTACATCACAACAAAGCAGTATCATTTTGGCTGCCTCCTGCTTTCCCTGGTCATGACACATGCATCACAACTGGTAAGTTATCCTTTCCCCATATGATTCTAATTACCATATTTACATTTAGTGATGAATATCTTCCTATTCAGAGACGAGTATTGTTTTTGTTTCCTATTCTAATGCTTATTCACTCTGGTTTTAATTTGCAGCCCGTCGTCATATCCCGTCAAAGTGAGAGACAGTTATCAAAAACTGTTAAAAGTGTTTTTTTGCTGAAGGAGCAGCATCATAGACCCCCTGAAACATAGAATGTAACTAATTGAGGCTTTGAATGATCGGTTATATTTTCCTAATCCGGTATCTCGTTCCCCGCGTCATATAAATGTTGACCCGAGCTTTCTTTCCATTTTTACCAGTTTTTTCTGGGAACATGGATTATTGCTTCAGAGAACTAGCAGGAGAGTCATTTCCAGATGACCATGATATTCATCAATGCCCCTTTTTATGGAATATCGACGAGCCAACAAATTTTTCCTTCGCATCTTCGCTGGACTTTTCTCTACCCGTAAGTCATGTCTTTTCGAGAAATCTGCTGGAATGATTTCGCCTTTAAAATGTTTCTTCTTATTTTGACATTGATCTAACTTAAATTGTTTCACTCATTTTGTTGCTTCCTTTGTACTCCCTTTGTCCCGGTCATTTGTTGTCCTTTTCCATTTTGGGGTGTCTCAGTCATTTGTTGTCCTTTCTATTTTAAGAATGAATTTGATGAGTAATTTGCTCCATTCACACTCAATTTATACCACTTGTCATTTAGTAATTGGCCCCCTCCCCCTTTCCTTGGTCTTTGTGTCAAAACCAAAGGACAACAAATGATCGGGACGGAGGGAGTATAATACTCCGATGCAACTTGCTTCTTACATAGTGCTAACTTGTTTCACTCATTTTTTTATTTATGACGCATTTCATTTGTTATGTTTGCGTAGGTAGGTGGAGCTTAAGGTCCGATTTTTTAAGCTGGCCCAATTTTGACGGCGTTCAGGTTATTTTATGGACATGATGAAGTTGTTCTGCTTTCTGAGAGATCATTTGTGAGGTATGAGAATCTTGAACATGGCCCAACTGCTCCTCAGTTTAAGCCATTAGCTGCCTCTCAGGTTTTGAGGTCTGTTTGGTTTTGATGCAGTCTTTGCTCTCTTTCACCAACCTTCTTAATGTGAAACTTGTTGCGGAATTTCATACTACTTGTTTGCTCTGACGCTCCTTTATTTATTGACGCTTTCCAGAAATATTGTGCATTAGGACCATGTAACTATGTTCCTATATTTTATCTGTAACACCCCGGCCCAAACCGGGTCGGGAGCGGTTACTTATGATAGCTCTCCAGGCTGTGTACATGGCCCACAGATCAACACGGGTCCTTTATAGCGCATTTTGTCCTCACTCATACGCATCCCGGGAACCTTCCCAGGAGGTCACCCATCCTAAGACTACTCCCAGTCAAGCACGCTTAACTTTGGAGTTCTTTCGCATGGATGACGATGAAAGAAAGTGCACTTTGTTGATATGAGTAGTACTTCCAATCCCTTTAAGCACTAGTCATTTAAGCCTATCACTGGACCTCTTCAATTACCGTGGGGTGTTACATTATCGTTCTTTGTTATTCTTAAACTCTGAAATGGTTCCTTTGCATTGTTGAGCGATTGAAAGACTGGTAGTACTTGATGGGATTGTGAACTGAGTTTTGTTTATTTTGATATGGGTGGATCAATTTGTTCATCAAAATTTCAGATTCTTTTTTTAAAGAGTGTGAGTGTCATGTTGTTGATGCCCATGTCTATACTCGGCTGACTAATTATTAGATTTATAGACTGTGTTAGGTAGGCTTATAACATGTCTTTAAGTTTATATATTTAGTTGGAGTTTCACTTATTAAGCTGGCGCAAGGGAAATATTAATCGATGAGTTTAATACTTTAATGGTAGTAAGTTGGTGTATAGGATGTCATTCATTTGAATATCTTGATACAGTTAAATAATTTAACAAGATAGTACTGTCCTTATTGCTTGTGTCTCTTATTTCTATTTGGTTTTGTATGTATCAGGTGAGAGGGAGTTTTGATGTTATCCTTTGTCACACTAAATATATCAACATGGATAAAGAGTATGACACTGGTTAGATAGAGGGAGGGAGGGAGGGGGACCATTCGAGTCCATTTGAAGCCTTATACTACTGCCATTTTCTCGGGAAATATTTATGCAATTTCGGTTACACGTACCTCAAAAGATAAAAAATGCTTCATATCCATTTGCGAAACTCAGGTCCATTTAAAGCTTCATACTGATATTTTTAAGGCATTGATGTAATGTTTATATCTTCTGTTAGATCTGATATTTTTCTGGTGGTAATGCAGGAGAGTTTACAGCTTGTGTGTTAATCTATAATGTCAATCAACTATGCTCGACTTCCCCATGAAGCCAGGCATGAAGGCCAAATGCTTATGGTTGTATGCGCCTACTGCTGTTCGTCTCTCCATGTGCGCTCTGCACTCAAGTCTCAAACTATTGTAATCACCTACCATAAGAACTCAAAGAGTAACTTTTTAAGCATATCATGTACTCTGGTTCGCACAATGTACTTTATTTTTTAGAGGAAGCAAGTCTCCTTTACTGGCCATGTGTTTTCGATTTATGTTTATTCTAAAGCCGGGCTTAAAGTATTTTACATAAATGTCTTTCTTTTACGCGCTTGTCTTACATGTAGTATAATAATTACTATGTTCTACCATCGTTTACACCGAGGTGAAACAGAATTATCGTTTTAATTTTGATGCCTCACAACAACGTTCTGTAAACAAATAACCAAATTGGGGTTCCGCGCCCGGTAGGGCGCGGAGCAACAACTAGTATAAATAAAGTTTACATAGTCAAACCAGTTAGTCTTCCTAACGACTAGGGCTGTTCACTCGGAGGTCCGGACCAAAGACCAGACCGAACCGGACCATTTGGTCCGATCAGACCGGACCAAATTTTATTTGGTCTGGTCCACGATCCACCTATTTACTCTACCTTCGGTGCGGTCCTAAATCAAATGGACCGCGGACCGGACCATGGACCGAACTTATATGAGAAAATAATCTTTAAAATTGTAATATTATTGATTTTATTTTCTACTTTGTTTACACGTATTATAAGATGTGTAATTATGTACTCAAATGATCAAATCTAGTAAGAAGAAAATGTTGCTTATTTTTATCGTTATGAACTTTTCAAGTTTTAATTTATATGCTAAACCATGTTAATGGCAATCATATTTGGTCCACTTTGGTCCATTCGGTCCGGTCCACACGTTTTTATGGTCCAGACCGGACCGGACCAATATTAATATGGTCCGGTCCGCGGTCCACCTTTTAGCCGTTATTTGGTCTTCGGTCCTAAGAGTTTGGTCCGGTCCGGACCAATGAACACCCCTACTTACGACGATTTTAACTTAAAACGAAAAAAAATTGCCGTTTTTATAATAAAAAATGATCATTTAATAATAAAAAGTTATAATTAAAACTGATGATAACTTTTTATCGCGGGAATCTTTACATGATGGTAATATTAACGCTATTACAATTATTCAATCCATGTACCAAAAAAAAAAACAATTATTCAATCCATTTATTTGTGCTGTTGTATTTACTCTAAAATTCAGCAATTTAGCTACTTGTTTCATCATAATCTCTTTCCACTCCAGTCAGGTCAGCAGATTCTTCATTTTGTTTACTCTAACTTATGCATGCTTAAATCTTAATCACTAGTATATCGGTTTTTCTAACGTGTGACCTGAGGACACATGTTAATGAGCTAATTAAAGAAAGATTGTTGAGAATATATCGTGAAAAATTGATGTACAAACTCATATTTACGATAATAAATGAAATAATTTCAAGAATTTTTCTCTAATTAGCTTATTAACATGATTGTATTATCTTATTTTGCTCTTAACCAAGTATAGTTCACCCTTTAACAACCACAAATGCTTATATAAGGCGGTCTAACACAGATATCCTAAAACTGTTCATTTGATAACTACTTATACAATAATATGGGTTCCGATATCCTTTTGATTGGTATCCGTTTTATACAATATTTGTGTAAGGCGGTCTTAGACAAGACTAAGACTTTCTCTGAGATTTGAGTTAGGGTCTTTTGTTTTACAGTTCTTGTTGAAATAAAACTTGAGAACCATGCAATCAATGTCCAAGAAGAGCAGAAATTGTGAAAGTAATGATGGTATTGAGGATAGGTTGAATGGCTTGCCTGATGAAGTCATTGTGCATATCCTTTTGTGAAATTCTATTGAACGAAGGAGAGGAATGAGAAGTTATTTCACATTGCATACAAGTATACAACCATCGATACATCCTAACATATATTCTCAGTTATATAAGATACAATCTTTGACTATCTATATTAGCTCCTACAAATATGGTAACCATATTATATGTTATACCTAAAATACAAATATTACATATCACAATATAAGAATAATATCAAGCATAATATAAAGTATATTCTAGATATTATTCTTTCACTCCCTCTCAAGTTGGAGAACTTGGTAAACCGAGTCCCAACTTGAATAGTAGATGGTCATATGATTCTCCTCCTAGCGCCTTGGTAAACAAGTCCGCTATTTGTTCTCTGCTTCGAACGTGAAACACGTTTATTTCGTTTGAAACCAAATGTTGTCGCACAAAATGATCAATGTGCTTTATTCTATCATGAAATACCGGGTTCCTCGCTATATGAATTGCAGCTTGATTGTCACAATACAAGCTCATTGGTTTCGTGTGGAATATCCCCAATGATGCTAAGAAAGCTTTTGATGGTGGGGTCGAACCACAAGAAGATCAAGGTCGAGTACTAGTTTATCTCAAATTATAAGTTAGCTACGTGAATCATGAAATTGGTTGATATATATTAAACTAATTAACTAAATTAATAACTAACTATGACAACTAAAATAAGAAAGCAAGTAATAGAAATAATAATGGTCTAAACAATAAAGAAAGGCCTATGATCCGATTTTGTCCACTGACACGTTCATTTACTATCATAAATCCGTCAATTAGTCGTTAGATGAAGTGTAATGGGGAAAACACCTCTAATTCAGCTACTAACTCCATCTCGGGCTCATAATAGGACACTAGTATCCCCGACTCACCTCCCTCCCGAGTTCATGACTCGGAACTCTAATTCAATACCCAAATACCCGAGCATTGATCAAGGTTATTAAACCCGCGTTGGTTTCCAAGTCATCCCACTCCCTTTCTCGAGGGTCGATTTCAAACTCGAGATTGAAGGCACCCTCCCTCGGTTCTCTCTCTCTCGGGTTAAACCTAGGTCGACAACTAGTCTAAATGAGGTGGTTTCACTCCCAACCTAATTGGTTCTCACTAATGGTCAAGGGTCAAAAGTCAATCACCAACAACAAATAAGACTATAAAAAGTCAAATCCTTCAATTTTCCCTAACCAACACTCCAACAACTAATTAAAATGAGATTTAATCAAATAACTTACACATGTCGGGGTTAAATCGAATCCTAGTGAAAATACTACTCGCTAGTCATATTTAATCTAATATAAGACACACTTATAGTTATTCTAAACATAAAATTAAGCATAATTAATAATAAAGGTGACAACTTTTAACTATTACTAATCTAATTCAAAACACATTTATAATCATTCTAAACATGAAACCAAATATGATATGACAATAAAGACATGAACTTTAAACTAATCTAATAAATATAACAATAATTGAAATAACAATGAGAAAAGAGAGAGTTAAGAAATTAATAGCAGTATTATCAATAATTGAGAGAAATGTGGATAAAAAAGTAGATTTACTCTTATATGTCCAAAAAATTAAAACTTGAACACTAATTAAACAACTACTACCTAATTTAAAGAGAGATTTTATGGAGAGAAATAAGACTAGAACTTTAAATAAATTCTGAAAATTGAGGGTCTCCCTTAATTATTGGGGTTACATTATTTACACGTCAACCATCACCCGAGCAAACCCTAATCGAGTTTTCTCAGTGGTGGCTTCGTGTGACGATCCGCACACTTGAACCCTTAGATTTATTTATGCTTATGTAATTTCATTTCCCTTGTACATTTGTAGTAAGTATTTTCTTAGTAGTTTTAGAATAGGTTTCCATAAATAGGTATATCGCTATTCTGAACTAAACTTATAAATTCAATGTATCCTGCTACCAGGACCAAACTATCAAATTTGCCTCTATGAGAGGTGCTAGTCAATGAAAAACCGCTTCTCATCCAAAAGCTTGTTGTTGCTTGTTGCTTGCTTTCAATAATCGTATTGCTTACTTTTATTGCTTTCGTGTGCCGGACTTGATAATCGTGACTAGGATTCCCGACACACACCGACCCGAGACCCGAGTATCGTGCTAGTGGGCGATCCCTCACTAGCACGAAGATCCTTGTCGCTTGCATCTTGCCTTGAGACGGGCAAGGGTGCGCGCCACGGTCCGGCAAAAGTAGCGGACCGTGACATTTGGTATCAGAGCCCGGTCTTCGGACGGGTTTCTGCAAGCCGCATTTGTTCATCGAGATCGAGAAAATGGGCGAAACAATCGAGGACCGAGTGGATGCCTTAATGGACACAATCGACGTCAAGCTTCCAAAACTCGAGAGCATCGTTATGCGGATGGCTGCGAGCCTCGAGGAGTTGCAAAAGACGGTTTGTGACCTTGAGACGAAGGTGGACGGGATGGACACCCGCATCCAAGTGATCAGTGGTGCGATCCCCGACAATCGGGAGGAAGAGATCAATCATCTGCATCGAAAGGTCGAGATGCTAGAGAACACTTACGCCACGCTCGTGAAAGCGGTGGCCAATGACGGGAAATCTGTGGGGAGCCATAAGGTGAAGGCACCTCCACCTCGTGCCTACGATGGGGCGAGGGATTCGAAAGCGGTCGATAACTTTATCTTCGATATGGAGCAATACTTCCGAGTAAGTGGGCTCGACGAAGACGCGGAAGTTGTCACGGCAAGCATGTATCTAGTCGACGATGCCAAGATGTGGTGGAGGGCTAGGTACAAGGAAATCGATGCGGGCACGATTACGGTGACATCGTGGGCCGACTTCAAGAGGATCTTGAAGGATCACTTCTACCCCGAGAACACGGAGTTTGTTGCTCGGAAGAAGTTGAAGGAAATCAAGCACACCAAATCAATTCGGGAATATGTGAGGGAATTCTCAGCGTGCATGCTCGAGATTAGCGAAATATCCGAGACGGATAGGACATTCGAGTTCATTGACGGGTTGAAGAGGTGGGCACAACAAGAGGTCATGAGGCAGAATCCCAAAACTCTGTCTTCGGCCATATCGGCTACGGAGCGCCTGCTCGACTTTCACGGGGAGCGAGAGGCACCAAGAGTTGTGGCACCAACGGGGAATGCTGGTACGTCACAAAGTGGGTATAATGGACAAAGGCCACAAAACAGCGCCATTTCAGTTGGGAACAGTCGGTTCCGCTCGCAAGGAAGTCAAGCCCAATCGGTGAGCACTACAAACTCGCCCTCAAGCTCGTCTTCGAAGGTGGGAAACTCTACTGCTTCCACAACGAAGAGACCGTTCGCGTGTTTTGTGTGCAAGGGTCCTCACAAGATGGCTGATTGTCCGAACCAAGCGGAGTTCAATGCCATGTTCAAGAAGATGCCGAAAGGGGCTCAAGAACGTCTTGATGGGGCGTTGGCCGACTATCACCAAGAGTGTAACGAAGACTCGAGTGATGGTGAAGACCAACCACGGATGGGCTCACTTCAAAGGATTAGCGCGATGGGGAAGTACGAAGATTCCTCCGCCAAGAAATCCAACGGGCTCATGTACGTGGACTTGATGGTGAATGGGAAGAAAGCACGAGCCTTGATCGACTCGGGCGCCTCCCACAACTTTGTTACGAAAGAGGAAGCTGATCGGTTGGGGCTAGTTCTGCGGGATGCTAACAGCTGCCTAAAGCCGGTCAATGGGAAAGTGAGACGCGTCCAAGGAGTAGCTAAGAAGGTCGCGGTCCAAGTGGGTGAGTGGGCAGGGGAGCTCGACTTCACCACCGTTCCGCTGGATGACTTCAAGTTAGTACTCGGGATGCAGTTCTTTCAGAAAGCATTGGTGGTATTGAAACCGAGTGACGGATCGATGCTACTAATGGGGTCTATCGTAGTGAAGACGGTAGACAGCGACGAAGACAAGGGGCAGCATCGAATTTCGGCTATGAGGGTGATACCGACGCCGAAACAAGGGGTGCGACCTTGGAGAATGCCTAAAGGTTCGGTGGAGCCGAGGGCGAACAAGACCCAGGCTAACTACGATGCTAAGTGGCCTGGGGGACGAAAGAAGAGTCTACCTCCTCACCGAGGAGTAGACAATGAGGGCCGAGATGCCCAAAGAAGTAGGCCTCGTAGCATCAGGGGGCCGCGTCGATGTGCTGAATCGACGTCCTGGTTTGCGGGTCAGTCGACCCAAGAGATAAGGCCTCGTACCATCAGGGGGCCGCGTCGATGTGCTGAATCGACGTCCTGGTTTGCGGGTCAGTCGACCCAAGAGAGAAGGCCTCGTACCATCAGGGGGCCGCGCCGAAATGCTGATTCGGCGTCCTGGAGATCTCACATTCCCTTGAATGCAGGTGCTGAAGTGACGAGAGACAAGATGAAGGTCCGTTGGGGCCAGTACTTGAAGGAATCCCGAGAGAGGACTTTTCAAGCAGCGGCAAAGTGGACTTTCCCGAGAGACAAGGAGCACGTGGTGGACTTGGAGAACATGATGTTCGGTAGCTTCTATGTCAAGGAACTCCAGCCTATCCTTGAAGGGACGAAGAGGCCAGTCATTGTTTGGGACGAAGCGCACATTCAAGCCGAGTTGTACAAGCCAATCCCCAACACTGCGTGGACAGTCAGAGCTCACCGAGGATGTCTCACTGAAACACCATTCAAGATTTTTTGTGTTGCCGAGGGCGGCAATAGATTAGGTGGAGGAGAGTGTGACGATCCGCACACTTGAACACTTAGATTTATTTATGCTTATGTAATTTCATTTCCATTGTACATTTGTAGTAAGTATTTTCTTAGTAGTTTTAGAATAGGTTTCCATAAATAGGTATATCGCTATTCTGAACTAAACTTGTAAATTCAATGTATCCTGCTACCAGGACCAAACTATCAAATTTGCCTCTATGAGAGGTGCTAGTCAATGAAAAACCGCTTCTCATCCAAAAGCTTGTTGTTGCTTGTTGCTTGCTTTCAATAATCGTATTGCTTACTTTTATTGCTTTCGTGTGCCGGACTTGATAATCGTGACTAGGATTCCCGACACACACCGACCCGAGACCCGAGTATCGTGCTAGTGGGCGATCCCTCACTAGCACGAAGATCCTTGTCGCTTGCATCTTGCCTTGAGACGGGCAAGGGTGCGCGCCACGGTCCGGCAAAAGTAGCGGACCGTGACACTTCGTCACATCTGACATATGTTCCCAACAACCCATCAATCCTAAGGAGGCATTTACCCCATAATTTTAGGTGCAAATCATAAATCCTTACCCAAGCTGGCACGTCCTTAATCTCAGACTTCACCAGTTCAACATCTTCACTCCATGGTCTCACAATGAGGGGTTTTTTGTCGAATAGAAAGTGACCCTGCTAGAGGACTTGTTGTTGAATGGCACTCGATCTGAATCTCACCATAAACACACCCTTTGGACAAAATGCTATTTTATCCATGGGAAATTTCGCCCAAAGGCGCTTATGGAAACCCTCCACAACATCCACAGAAGGAATTGCGCCCAAGACAAATCCATAGACCGCATTCTTCCAATAATCCAACTCTTCTTTCACATCTTCCGCTGTAAAACGAAGCATATCTGTAGATTCTTCTAAGATGCTAACTAAGCCTGGCAAATGGGTCCTTTGGGCCGGGTTCGGGTCGGGTCACATTGGGTCGGGTCATTTTCGGATCAATAACTTATCGGGTCACTTTCGGGTCGGGTCAGTTTTGGGTCAAGTCACTTAGGATCTGGTCATTTTGAGTCGGGTCAATCTGGGTCATTTGGGTCGTTTCGGGTCATGATTTTGCCTTAATTAAGTCATTTCTTGTCATTTCGGGTCATAATGGGTCAATCGAGTCATTTTGGATCACTTAAATCGGATGAATTTAGGTCGGGTCACTTTCGAGTGGTGCATTTGGGGTCATTTTCGGGTCTCGGGTCGAGTCATTCGGGTCGGGTTAGCTTTGCCAAGTCTAATGCTAACCATAAGACTGTTTTTTTTTTTCAACGTTGTACAGTCCATTCAGTAGTTTCATGATTTCATCCGTAATCATAGAATCCAAATCATAGGGTGTTATCGTCACTATTTGATTAACATCCGCAGTTTTCTGATTATCGCAACTTCCCGAACCTCCAATAACCACCATAGGAGCAGTGGAAGAAGAAGGAACCACTGAAGGTTCGACAATTGGAACATTAATTTATTGAAGATTGATTAGAGATTAGAGGGGGAAACTGAGTATGATCTGATGTTCGAACCTCCTTCCATACCATTTTTATGGTATTCTTTTTCTTGCTTTTGCATATATTTTATTTAGTCTAAAATTCATCCATTATCATAATTTTTTTTTAAAATTTCGAGTAAATGCCTCCCGTTGTAATAATCTTATGTTATAAGAGAAAAAACCTTGTATCTAAAACTTCGTAATGGGGCGAGTAAAATAATTCAAATTTTACCTGCGTCTAATAATTATATTGAAAAATTAACAAAACTAAAATATATGCCGTTTATAAACCGGCCCCCGTTGCCTTTTCGTTCTAGTTTCGTCCCTGTTGTTATACCGAATTTTTTTCAAGTGCACCTTATAAAATTACCCATTCGCCCTCTAAAATTTCGCCCCCTAAGTTCAAATCCTGGCTTCACCGCTAGTACAACTCATCGCCTTTAGTAGACTGTCATAAACTATGATCGTCAAGCAAAGATTACCCTGGCACTTGGTGAGGCCTTCGGGAAGCTTGACAAATGCTTAACAAAGTCGAGCTCATCTGTTTCCTTCAATCTCCTTTTCATGGGGACAATTACTAATTTATCCAAGGCAGCTGCGTTTTTGAGCAAGAGTTCTACAAGTTGAAGCTGACTCTTCCAAGATTTCTCATAGCCATGAAGAGTGATGGTCTTAAGTTGTGGTGTCACATACGAGGAAGGACGTTCAACTCGGAGCAAATCGGCACTGGCTTTGAAATCCTAACATTATAGAATAGAAAAGACGAACCATTAATTTGAGTAGGCTAATAAGTCATCTACATAATCTCGCGCATTATTATATGAAACGATATGAGAGAAAACTATCATTCGATATGTGGAATGGTCACACAATAAGTTACGGAGTATTACACTTACTTCTGTGGTGTATATAACGAGTTCTTCCAAGTGTTTTAAACTATTCATCAAATGATAAACGCCTAAGAGGCAGCTTTCGCAGAAGTCCTGCAATTCAAGAACAATACGCCTCCATCTACATTCCAACAGCTGCAAATTCTGTATCGTATGGAGGAATTCCTGAAACGGAAGAAAATGGACATTGGTAATCTCAGTAATTTCTCAATTTCAATTCACATTCAATTCAGTTCAATTCGGTTCAGATACTTTTGATTCATCAAAATAACTACGCTTAGAAGAACATACCTTAGAAGCATCACATGACAGTCGAAAAACTTCAATACCTTCAAACCTTCCTACCAACACTTGATTTATCGTAGCTACATAATCGTCATGATCCATGGAAAAGTTCAAATTATTGATGTAGATGTTGCGGACAGATGACACATCAACGATGTCTAGTAGCCAAGCCGTAATTTCCAAATACAAATTTTTAACATTAGGAAAGTAAAGCAACGTAGGATGATACCCTCCTTGTTTACCATACGTAAGAACAAGCGATAATTTCACAATATTTGGAGCACTTAAACGTAGCTTGTTCATCCCATAAGGATTCACAATAACGAGTTCCTGTAACGAAGGGCATCCAGATATAAATCTTTGAAAATTTTCATCATTCATAAAAACATGATTAAGTGATAACTTCTTTAGGGATCCTAACTCGACCTTATATTCTCCCTCGAATTCCCAAGAATCAAGTTGAAGTGTAACAAGAAACTGACTTGTGAACTCAGACAATTTCGAACTACAACAATAGCCATAGTTGTATTCATCAACTAAACTGATTTCCTTGGCTTGTCTATCCAACGCAAACCTCAACCATTCAGTTATCTCGTCAATAGCCTTTAGTCTTTCTATACAACAGTCAAACTCTATAAGAAGACGAAAACTATCAATGGAGAGATTTTGGTGAAGCAATAACACATTGTGAACGAAACGACAGAACCACCTAGTTTGATTTCTATTCCGCCTTTCCCGCTGACTAAACTTGTTAAGGTATTCGCTCATGTCAAAGTCAAGGGTATGAATCCAGGTCCAAAGGGTTCCGAAACGTCGAAGTAAAACAGTTCTAACAGCATCTATTGTAGGCATACATGACAGAATGCGCACAATTACATCATCTGGCAATTCACTCAACCTATCTCGATCTATATTATCGTCTGAACGTAAACGCTTTTCCGCCCTTGATGTCATGGTTTCCAAGTGTTAATAATTTCTAGATGAGAGATTTATATTCAGATTTACATGGTATTTTATTATTATACTAATTATAAGTAAAACTATTAGGAAACTATTAGGAGTATTTTATTTCCTAGTTTGGGTATAGATATGAGTCGAAACTCCAACCTATACTATAATTAAGAAGTCATGTATTATGTGTATTTATGTTTGCTAATTAGAAACAAAACCAAATTACAAAATATGGTTAAGGGAAGAAAAAAAAGTTACCATAACACCGTTTTTAATTGTAGGCATATACACACACACACACAAGTTTTTAATTCCGAACTGTAATGGCAGTCCAGGAATTGGCATCTGCAGTGGCAGGAGTACAATAAGTAGTTCACAAAATATCATTATAGACGGCATATATCCGTTTATAATTAAAGGCGGGTCAAATACACTACCACATTCCTAATAGAACAAGCAATAAGTGGGGTGGTGGGGGCCAAAAATGTCACCAATTTCAAGCTATTTGACCCGTTTTTAGCTATAGACGGATATATCCGTCTATAGCAAGACTAGCTGGTAGTAGTTGCACCAAACACCTAGTGCAAAGATTCACATCAAGAGATGCAGATTTATCACAGAAATCTGAAATCGCGAATTCACGATACTGTGTGATGACCAAAAGTTAATAAATGAGGAGACCATGGATTTGATTACTAATCTACTCATATCGGTAGTACTTAATCCGTCGCAAGCTTGTAATGGATATACCCGTCACAAATGAAAATTTGTGCTTAAATAAAAGTGTCTTATACAGCAAGACTTACCCTTGTCATTTCTTGGAGAAGTTTTCTTTTTTTGGGAAAAGATTACCCTGCCAGCTGGCAAGGCCCTTAGGAATCTTGAGATAAGCTTAACAAATTACTTGACCCATTTTAAGGTTAAGACAGATATGCCTGTAAGAATTTGTGAACTTTTGGTTGGGTCAAAGGATCGTTTTGTCGGATATCTTCAAGCACTTGATCAATAGAATGTGACAGACGCTTGAAGGTTCATTGGCGCATTTAATCCAAAGATTATCATGAGCTGTGACTAAAGAGCCTATTCAGGCACCAAAAAATACCGTGTAGATTATACTTCCAACAATCATGCATTCAATTACCGACTTTTAACATAATGCAGTCACACGGACTCTAAAACTCAATCCAACATCATCCACCATGTATCCATACAAGTACGATCCCATAATCTAAAGATATTCGATAAAACGTTCATTAATCATCAGCATTCCGATTATAGACAAATCTAAAAGCACGTTAGGCGTGAGAGTGTTCCACTTCCAAAAAAGTTTGTTTAGCTGTCTCTAATGCTCAAGGTGGAAGACATATTCAGTCAAGCGCTGTAGTTTGCTGGCATCTAGTTTCTGCTCTGATACAATTGATTGCTTCTTCACAGCAAACATTTGCGAAGCCGCATCCAAACTCCAACCCTCGTTCAAAACATCTAAAGATTAAGAAATATTGTAAGAAAACAAAAAGGAATCAAGAGACTGCAGCATACTTAATTGCCAAACAACCAAACAATAATCCCGACCAAAAGCAACTTTTAACCATGAACTGTAACCAAAAGCAACTTGATCCCTCTAAACAAGCTGATTGATGAAAATATAATAGTGGGATGAAATAAAATGTTCAAATGAACAATGGTAATTAATCAATACGACAGCCAGAGAAAATCCTACAAGGACTAGCACACTTGCCAAGACCTAGATCGCACAAGAAATTAATCAACAAGGATCTAACCATAAAGGTGATGTAACAACAACACAATAAGGAATCAGCTTTGATTCATCAGATTACATCTTTAGAGTCATATGGATATAAGATAAATTGACTGCACTACACAAGAATAATAAGATCTGGATGAATGGTAGTAAGGTTGTGTGGAACATACTGTAAAATTTAATAGCTATTCATCCACTAAAAGGGATATCAAATTGGATAGATACAAGATGAAGTGTCAACACAGTAAGATCATCCTTAAATGAGGATATTAGGTGTACGGCCACGTATAGAAAAAAAGAACAATATATTTGAAATATTCAAGAGTAAGTGAACCAGAAAGATATTTTGAAACTATGGATTTTAGATATTTTGAAACTATGGATTTTACAGGCCTTGTTGTGTTCACGTTCACTATGGATTTTAGAATTCTCATTCATGACTCAGTTTTTATGTTTTCATAAGTGAGGCATAAATAAAACATCATGATAGAAAGTCAATGGGGCTTACGTACACTACACTTTTAAACGAAATTGCTTCTAGCGATATTATGAAAATGGTCAAAATTCTTGTTCCATATGCCTTATAAGCTTAAGACACTGCAAGCCTTATAGGATAGGATGAACTTACATTTTGTTGCCTCATTCTCATTCATTCCCAGGAACAGTGAAGTATCCTTAACACTTATGGTTGAGTAAGCAGCAAGCAGCAGTTGAAACATCTTCTTGGTGTAGCTTTCTGCAAGAAAAAAACAAACGGTTTTATTAATAACTAAGAAGCTTGCATATAAGCTAAGAGAAAAGCTCATATGAAACAAGAATTCAGCAAATGACTTAAATATGAGGTCGTGTTAAACCATGCTTAACTGATCATGCATATAAAAAGATATGGGCCAAGATCTCCAGGTAACTTGCATGCATTCAACAGTAACTCATTCAAGGGTTATTAAATTCCTGTGTAGACCGCCCTCACTGAGACCACTAAGCAGGCTTCCCCAACTGACCATGTTAATCTCAGTACAGGCTGAAATACAGTCTGAATTACCCGAGATACAACCCCTCCATTAGTTCATTTGAGTGGAGCTGGGTTTACTTCTGAGTCAAGTTAACCTACAAATTTCTCCCTTAGATTCTGTTTTACTTAATAAGAAGGAGCTTCTGGAGATGTATATTAAACTTAAAATGCTGAAATTAGAGTCCTGCAGCAAAAGGGCAAGATTCAGGACATCAAATGCAATGATACCAACGCTAACTTCTTTTTTGCAAAGCTGCTGATAGGAAACTCAGGAATTCCATTGGGTCTACTTTAGACTCTAACGGTAATATTTGCTCTGGTCAACAGGAGGTAGCTACTGCCTTTGTGTCCTATTAAATTCGTCCTAGTGTCTAACTCTTATGTCTCCCCTCTGCCTACAGAGTACTTTACTACTGGTACGGTTCCTAGTGATATGGAGTCCTGGTTTGAAAGACCTGTTACTATTGATGAAATCAGAGAGCGCTTTTCTCTATTGACAAGAATATATGGCCTTTCCTCTGGTTTTTCCCTGATGTCTGTCTTGCTGTGACGGAGTTTTTGAAGCATGAAAATATGCTTAAGCAGTTGTCTTCTACTCTCATATTCTCATTTCATTGATTCCTAGTTCCCACCCACCTTGTGTGAGCAATTTCAGACCCCTCTATTGTTGTACTCTACCACATTTTATAAGATCATTAGCAAAATTTGACTGAAAGGATGAAGGTTGTTTTACCTGGTTTGGTGGGTGTTAGGGATAAAAATTGAATTTTATCCTTTACACGTGGCACCGCTTTACTGAGGAAAAGGGAGACAAGTCAAGGATAACGTGGCACACAACGATTGGTAAAGGGAAAGACAGATGGATCACTGAGGTGACAAATTTTGGACCGCTGGATTAAATAAAGTACAAACACAATTTGGCCCAAAGGAAAGAAGCCCACGCGCGAGAAAGAGTAAAAGACCCAGTCAATTAACAAACCCCTACTTTGCAGCATGTTGACCTGATATTCCGCAACAGAAGCAGAGGAGACTTTCAAACCCTAGATTTCGTCTTGAACAGCTATAAAAGCGAGGGTAAAGCAACGTACAAGGGCATTCACCAGTTGATCAAGCAACACATTACTCAAAAGAATTCATCAGCAATTGGCAACAATTATTTAGTTACATAAAATTGTATTTCCTTACTTGGGCGTTTGATACGTCGATTATAGTGCAAAATTGGCGGGATTCCGACTCCCCCCGCGGTTGTTCCCACACCGGGTTTTCCGCGTCACCAAAAATCTCTCGTGTCATATTTTTTGTCTACCTTCTCCTTCTTTACTTCATCACCTATTCATTCGATAATTTATAATCAAACATTGGCATTAAGGATAATCACTATCACTCACGTAAGTAATTCATAGTCGGTAAATTTTTACCAAAACAGTTTGGCGCCCACCGTGGGGCATAGTGATCATTTCCTATAGCCAAGCCTCGCAAAACCGAACCAGCTATCACAATGTCTGGAACCAGCCAGAATCCTTCCAGCAGCCAGAGTATGTCAGCCTTATCTTCCGCGGGGAGTTACGCATCGCATCTGAGACGATCGGTGCATCCCAAAGATCGGCCAAATGATCCTGCCAAAGATGTCGACCAGAGCCATGCCCCAGCCTCAGAAACCACCGCAGATTCCCAAGGCAACAGGTGCATCCAGTCAGTCCAAATCTAGCAGAGAGAAAGCGACCCCGTGAGAGGAGGCGAAGCGGCTTAAGTCCGACCCAGGAAAGCTCAGGCGCAGAAGTTCTCCGAAGCAGAGGATCTCAAGCACTCGATCCGATGCAGGTGATGATTCAGGGGATGGACATTCTGCGTCGGGCCGTTGAGGATCTGAGGAAAGACAACCTGAATATGATGGCTCAAATCGTGACGGCAGTCCAGTCCAAACCAACATCAGCACCAGAGGCTCCAGCCAGAACCAGCAGTGGAGGATCGGGTCGACCAATCCCGTCAGAGCTAGTTACCAGGCTGGATCTTGCAGGGATAGCACCTAGCGAACCAATCGAGCCAAGAGGATTGGGATGTCTGTCATTCGATAATCCACCCAGCCTGCAGCAGACAAAAGGTAATGCTTTGTTTAGCACCCCTTCTGGATCTGACCATCCACCCTTTTCAGGTACCCCCACACACCAGACACCAGGATGGCAATCTGGATCTGTTCCCAATACAGCAATTCCATCCTGCAACCAGTTCACCAGTGGAGCCTGGATCGGAGAATTACAGCAGACACCAGGATGGCAGCCTGGATCCATAGTCCACGCAACGCCAGTAACCAATCACCCAGCAACAGGCCAGCTATCAGGAGCACCCTGGCTAGGAAGTTCACCTGCTGGTTCTCTTCTGCCTGTCTCTAACCCTCTTGCAGGAGCAGGAAACTCGCTGGAGCAGCAATACCAGGAGCTGAGAGAGCTAATGTACAGAATACCAGGCGTAACCCGCCCGTTGGAGAAAGCAGCCAAAGATAGCTACGCAGACTCACCTTTCGTGGATGACATAGCTCTAATCGGTGTTCCTAAAGGATGTGTGCCGCCAGCTATGACACTCTATGATGGGACCTCAGATCCACTTGACCATATCAACCATTACAAGCAGAAAATGATGGTGATAACCGCAACTGGATCTCTAAAGGAAGTTTGCATGTGCAAGGGTTTCGGATCAACACTGTCAGGAGCAGCCCTGCAGTGGCTCGTGGGCTTACCAAACAAAAGCATATCCAGCTTCGCCGACCTAGTCAATGCCTTCAACCAGCAGTTCGCCAGCAGCAGAAAGCCAGAGAAGCAGACCAGTGACCTCTATCGGCTGGTGCAAGGATTTGAGGAATCCACCCGTGATTACTTAAACCGGTTCAACAAAGAGAAGGTGTCAATTCCGAGGTGTGATATAGCAACCGCTATACAAGCCTTCCGCCGAGGGCTGCACCAGGATTCACAATTATACAAGGAGTTAACCATGCACCCATGCACTACCTTTGAGGAGGTACAATCGAAAGCAATCGCTGTCATGAGGCTAGAAGAAGACGCTGCACCCGTAAGAGGCACCTACGACTCAGACCCAGTATCCAGAAAGGCTCCTGTAGAAAAGAAAAGCGAAAGATCCAAACCCTACAGCAGGAACGTGAATAAAGTTTCTGGAAGCTCAGAAGGAAAGTCAGAAGCAGATCAGCCTCCGAAAATAAGTGAGTACGGTTTCACTACCAATCTTGCAGGACTATTCAAAGCCTTGAAGGAGCTGGGACGCAGAGTCAGATGGCCAAAACTTCCAGAAGGAAACCCCAGCAGCAGAGACACAGGCAAAAAGTGTGAGTTCCACGGCAGCAACACTCACAACACCGATGAATGCCACTCCCTCAGAAAAGAAGTCAAATTCCACTATGACCAAGGAAACCTGGATCACCTCCTACCCAGAAACACGACAAGAGTAAATTCAGCGGACCAGGTTCTGCCCTCTCCTCCTCCTCATTGCTCTAGAACTGTGAATGTCATTACAGGTGGATCGGAGTTGTGCGGACTGACCTACTCAGCAGCTAAGAGGCACGCAACCAGGGCTAAAGGAGACAGACCAGAGAGCTCCTGCAGAGTCAACCACCAAAATCTGCCGTCAGTCACCTTCGACGAAACAGACGCAGGATCTGCTCCTGAACTGCACCACGACGCCCTAATCATCACGCTTCCCATAGGAAATTGCAAAGTAAAAAAGATCCTAGTGGACACCGGAAGCTCCGTCAACTTGATCATGATGGAAACACTAAAAGGAATGGGATTCACCGACAAAGATCTAGCAAAGAAGGCAATTCCCTTGGTTGGTTTCAGCGGCGAAACAAAGCACTCCTTGGGAGAAATCATCATACCGACCTACGCCGGAGGGGTAAACAAACAGGTAAGGTATCTGGTTATTGATGGGCCCTCTACTTACAATGTAATCCTTGGCAGGCCCTGGATCCATGAGATGAAAGCAATCCCCTCAACATACCACCAGTGCCTGAAGTTTCCAACACCTTGGGGGGTGCAAGAAATACGTGGGGACCAGGAAGAAGCTAAGGATTGCTACAAGGTGGCTCTGAAGCCGACAACAAATTCGCCTGCATAGCAATTACAGAGCCAGCGCATCCGGGACGAGTACATTGAGCCCAAAGCCCAGTGCAACTAGACGAAGTCATCCTGGACTCGCTGCATCCAGAACGAACTATTCTCATTGGATCTGAATGTAGAGGTAAAATTCGTGAAGAACTCGTTCGGTTGTTGAGAACTAACATAGATTGCTTTGCCTGGTCACATGATGATATGATAGGGATAGACCCAAGTGTGATAACTCACAAGCTAAGTGTGGATCCAAGCCACAAACCCGTGCAGCAGAAAAGAAGAAAGTTTGCTTCTGAAAGAAACCAGGTCATAAATCAGGAAGTAGATAACACCTTGCGGCGGGGAAAGATTCGTGAAGTAAAATACCCAGAGTGGTTATCTAATGTGGTAGTGGTCCCAAAGAAAAATGGCAAGTGGAGGGTCTGCGTCGATTTCACGGATTTAAATAAAGCTTGCCCGAAGGATCCATTCCCTCTGCCACATATAGATGCCATGGTGGATGCCCTGCAGCCACGAGATGCGACATTCTGGATGCCTGGAGCGGATATAACCAGATAAAGATGCACCCGAGTGACCAGGAAAAAGACAGCGTTCAGATCCGAGAGAGGTATCTATTGTTACAATGTAATGCCTTTTGGACTGAAAAATGCAGGATCTACCTATCAGAGGCTGGTAAACATGATGTTTAAAGAACAAATAGGTAAAACTATGGAAGTATATATAGACGATATGGTCGTCAAATCAAAGCAGGCTTCACAGCACCACCAGCAACTGGAAGAAACTTTCAATACCCTTAGGAAGTACCAAATGAAGCTGAATCCTACGAAGTGCACCTTCGCAGTATCCAGTGGAAAGTTCCTAGGGTACATGGTGACCCAGAGGGGAATAGAGGCCAAAGACCGAGCAAATAAGAGCAATCCCCGGCACGGAGTCACCGCGAGAAACCAAAAGACGTCCAAATACCGATTTGGAAGAGTGGCGGCCTTAAGCAGATTCATATCCGGATCCTCGGACGGATGCAGGCTATTCTATGATATACTCGGGAAAAGCCAAAAATTTGAATGGACGAACGACCACGAAAAAGCATTTCGGGAGAGTCAAACGTTATCTCAAAGACCCCGCCTCTCTGTCGAAACCGAGCCAAAGGAGCCACTTTGTTCCTATATATCATCGATCCATGAAGCGGCGATCGGTGCGGTGTTAGTGCGAGAGCAGGAAGGATCACAACATCCGGTATACTACATCAGTAAGTCTCTGCTTTCGGCAGAGACCAGGTACACATCACTAGAAAAACTTGTCCTTGCACTTGTTACTGCATCCTATAAACTGCGTCCCTACTTTGAATCTCATACAATTTCTGTGATAACTAATTATCCCCTTAAAACTATCATGAGAAAACCAGAATTGTCAGGACGAATGGCTAAATGGTCCGTACATTTGAGCGGGTACGATCTGAAATTTGAACCACGTACGGCCATAAAGTCACAGGCTCTGGCAGACTTTGTGTCTGACTTCTGCCCAGCACTCCAGACCCAGGCCGAACAGGATATCCTGAGTCTGGAAGAAGACAAAGGAGAACAAGTGTGGGAGTTACATGTGGACGGAGCCTCAAACGCCAAAGGAGCAGGAGTAGGGCTGGTCCTCAAATCACCCCAAGGAGACCTCATAGTCCAGGCCGTACGATGTGAATTCAAAGCCACAAACAACGAAGCAGAATACGAGGCACTAATCCGGGTCCGAAGGCGCTCGGATCGAAAATCAGACACCTTCAGGTTTGCAGTGATTCTAAGCTTATAGTTAACCATGTGAATGACTGCTATGAAGCCAGGGACCCCAGGATGATGGCATATTTAGATATAGCAAAGGAGCTGAAAATCAAATTCGTCTCATTCAACATCAAGCAAATCCCCAGGGAGCAGAATGCAGAAGCAGACGCACTAGCCACCCTGGGAGCAACCTTCAAGACAGGAACTATTTCAACAATACCAATTGTCCACGTGCTGGAGCCAGCAACACTAAAATCTCAGCAGGAAGCAGAAAAAGTGTGCAGCACCAGCAGCGAAGAAAGTACAACAGACTGGAGGAAACCCTACCTAGACTGGTTGCAGAATGACGTCCTACCAGCAGATAAAAAGGAGGTAAGGGGCTTTAAAATGAGAGCATCCAGATTCCTACTAATCGATAATGTTCTTTTCAGGAAGTCCCACGCTGGACCCTACCTCAGGTGCCTGGATCGGGAAGAGTCTCAGGCTGTTTTGCATGCTATCCACAGTGGAGAATGTGGAAACCATGCAGGGGGCAGGAGCCTGTCCAACAAGGCACTGAGGCAGGGGTACTTCTGGCCCACAATGCGCAAAGATGCCATGGAATTCGCAAAAAAATGCGACGCTTGCAGAGACACGCCCCCATGTTAGCCACCACGTGAGCCTCGCACCAGGTTATCTCACCATGGCCTTTCATGAAATGGGGAATGGATATTGTAGGACCATTACCCGAGCACCGAGGAAACAAAGTCTACATGCTCGCCATGACGGATTACTTTTCCAAATGGATAGAAGCAGAATCATCCTCCCGGTTACGAAAACCCAGGTGATATCTTTCATTAAACGCAATATCATATGCAGGTTTGGCATTCCATCCGAGATTATATGTGATAATGGGTCCCAATTCATTGGAAATAAGATGAAGCTTTTTGTGCTAGGTGGAACATCTCGTTGTTAAATCTACTCCCAGAACCCCGGTCCAACGGACAAGTGAATCCAAAGAATAAGATTATCATAGAAAACTTGAAAAAGAAACTAGAAGAGATTGGGGGCAAATGGGCGGAAGAGCTACCTCGGTTCTGGGGGTGAGAACCACACCAAAGGTTGCAACGGGGCAAACCCCTTTCAGCCTAGTGTTCGGGAGTGAACGGTCATCCCATCCAAGTCGGGTCCCAACCCACATATATGGATGCATCACGAAGATCGGAACAGGTGGAAATGGCAAGCGGCTGGACACGATAGATGAACTCGAACAGCGCCCAAATCGGGATGGCTTCCTACCGCGTGATGTGGCTAAAAGCTACAACAAGAACGTAAAAGTAAGAACTCTGCGCGGTGGGAGATCTGGTCCTAAGGAAAGTCTTCAGAATACCAAGAACCAAAGCAAGGGGAAATTTGCCTACAACCGGGAGGGGCCATACCAAGTAGAAAGCACAGTTGGAAATGGAGCCTACCGACTCATGACTATGGAAGGGCAAATGGTTCCCAGATCCTGGAATATCACCCACTTAAAAAAATATTTTATTTAAAGTCACCAGCAAGGTCAACAACCGGTACTCGGCCTACGATGACACAAATCTGACCCGACCGGACCAGTTCTAGATATTGCCTTACATATTTTACGGCTCTCGAACATTTTTCTGTCTCTCTCGAATACTTTTACGCCTCCAAAAATTCTTCCGGCCCTAAAAAGATATTTTCTGCTTCTAAAATGTTTTTCTATTTTTTATATATATTTCTCTGGGTCTAAGTATCTCCCGAGTCGAATGTTTTTACGGATCTAAAAACGTTATTTCTAATCCAACATTTCGGATCTAAAAGCCTTGTTCGTATTTTAAATCCTAACAAACTTTAATTGCAAAACCACCGTGAATAATTTGAAATATTTTCAAGTAAGCCAAGAAAATAAAATGCAAACTAATGCGCAGAGCTTGTATTCACTACGAAGGCGTGTGTACGTGGCTAAGCACGTACAACCGGGACAAGCGGCCTCCGCGATGCATTAGCACCCACGCAAGCCTGGCTCCTGACGGGACGAGTGGGCATACTAGACCCCTTAGCCAGCAATCTATCAGCGATGGCCAAACAAACGACGTGCATGCACAAATCAAAGCACCAGAAACGGTACGACACAAAAAGATAATCAGTAGGAAATACTTAAGTCAACAAGCAAAGCATGTCTGGCACCAGAGCCAGACCAAAAGTACATAAACTGTTTAAAACAAAGATGTTATGCCCCGTAGGGCCAAAAACTAACTAAGCACAGCATAAGTCTTTCAGATGCAGAAAAATACTAATCTACGTTAATATGCACCACATCTTGGAGAGCGGCTGGCGTCGGGAGGAGGAGAATTCACCTCTTCCTCGGCGCACTGGGTCATCAGAAAGCTTGATGCAGGCTCCACCAAGCCAGACAAAGATGCGTCAGATTCAGACCATCTGGAAAAGTAGCAGCAAGCCTCCCCTCTTCAGCTCCTAAATCCCAGGCCAAATGCTCCCCCTTCTGGAACATCTTTATACAGTCGATCTTTGTTTCCAGAGCGGCATAAGACAAAGCATCCACCAGAGTCCTTTTCAATTCCTGCACCTCAGAAACCCTCTCCTCCTGAATCTGGGCAACACGGGTTTCTGCATCAGAAGCACGTTTCTCCACCTCTGAAGTGCGCCTTTCAGCATCAGCAGCCTTCTCCTTAGCATCAGCAGCCTCTTTCTTGGCATCAATGACCTCCTTCTCAAAGATCGCAGACTTTCCTCTCAAAGATCAAGCAATCTTCTTCTCAAAGACTAAATCCGCCCCTCGGCAAGAAGAGAAAGCGTTCAGAAGTCCGCTCCGAGTGGCCTCCTCCAACAGCAAATCCTGGGACTTGTTTAGATCAGCCTGAGTTTTCAGCCTATCCTCGTTGGCCTCCTTCGCCGACTAGCTCCGAAGCTTCGCATTTTTCTGCTACCGGGAGAGACACCTTCTCCCGCAAATACGGGGCCATCTCGAAAGGATTTGGTAGACCGAACAAAGTGTCAAAAAAAAAAAAAAAAAAAAAAACCAATGATTGTTTACCTCGAAAGAATGCTCAGTAGCACGATCCACCAAGTCTGACAAAGGAGCGCTATCCAACGCAGACCTAGGAGCTGGAAGAAGCATCTGGCTCATTAAGTCCAAGCTACTTGTAGACTTATTCTTACCAAAGTTATCCGGAAGTGAAAAAACAATAACCCCCGGAGCAGATTTAGAGCCGGAAGAAGCCCCAGAAGCAGGAGCAGCTTTAGAAGCGGAAACAGACCCGGAAGCAGAAGTAGCTCCAGAGGCAGGAATGGTTACAGGCGTTGGAATCCCATCAGACGCAGGCTTAGCTGGACCCGAGCCAGGAACAGCTTTGGAGGTCAAAGCATCTCCAGAAGCAGACAGTCCGTGCCCAGGCAATGGAGGCCTCACAGCCAGAGGTGTAGCTTCAATAGGGACCTGCTCCTGAGTCCGCTCGCGCAGAGAGATCTCCTTTTGGGACGAGGTCCAGAACCAGGGGCAGGAGTAGACTTCCTCTTCTCAGCAGGCTTGGGGGCAGCCGTAACTTGCTCTTTCACTCTCTGAGCCA
The DNA here is from genome assembly GCF_048544455.1 of Silene latifolia. Taxonomy (NCBI): domain Eukaryota; kingdom Viridiplantae; phylum Streptophyta; class Magnoliopsida; order Caryophyllales; family Caryophyllaceae; genus Silene; species Silene latifolia. The sequence goes on along the minus strand of NC_133533.1, from coordinate 14,141,262 downwards.
GGACATCTTGCAATGAAATCTTAGATTTTGCAGAATCTGGAAGCGGCAAAGATCAAGTTAGAACCAAATACACGAAGAATCCAGAAACAAAGCCAAGTCAAAGAAGGAAGAACAAACGCACTAGTCGACATTGAATCTTTCTCCTCAGCAGATGTTTTCTTCACCACAGCAGCAGAATCCTGGACCAAGTTGGGGAAAGTCCTATTTTCTGGAGGTGGACTGAACAACTTGGAAAGGGAAGCAGTTTTGTCAGGAGACAAGGGCAGGGGGCACAAACCTGCACAAAAAACCAAGTAAGGAAATATGAGCATCAAGGAAAATGTACAAGAATAAAGGCATGCAAGTACCGTCTGTTGATCGCCAAACACTGACAATATAGTCAGTCGGAGCAGGAAGGGTGTCAATTTTCACGAAAATAAAGCGGGAGAACCACTTGCTGTCATCCGGCTTCACAGGGAAGATGATGCAATTCTTCTCCCCGTCTCGAACACGAATGGTCACTTGACCCCGAGCAAGGGACCTAACCGAGAACAAGTGTGCAAGGTCCGGAAGACCAATCTCGTAACCAAAACGGTTATTCATGGCATCAATCGCAAGCAAGATCCGCCAAGTGTATGGGGCCACTTGGCAAATAGCCAACTGATTCAAGTTTAGATACTCTTGAACCAAGGGGGGGAAAGGAAATCGCAGACCCAAACGAAAGGCATACTCATACAAGCAAATCCACCCTACCCTCACTGAGTCTGCCTTCTGACCAGGAGTCGGAATGTGGAACACCACATCATCAGAAAAACCAAAGGTTTTCTTGATGTGATCAAGATCCTCAGAAGTAAAATCGGAATCACAAGAGTGTTTGTCGGAAAGGACGCCGCCGGAGAGAAAGTCATCAGACGGCATCACCAGATCCGAGGTCGAAGAAACGGATTTTTGCGACATTATGTGCAAAGAAATGAAAGAAACGAGTGGGAAATAAAATACCTGAAGAATAGCGGCCGGCAGAAAGGTGGGTTTAGGAGAAAAGAAGATGAAGATGATTGATAGTGATGGGAAGGTGAAAAAATAGAGGGAGGGAGGATACCGAGGGAGTTAAATAAAGGAGAGTTTGAGGGCAAGTGGGAATTAGTGGGCGGTTGAGAGACATTAAGTGGAGGAAGTTGAAGAAGCCAAGGTAACTGCTAGAACTTCATCAGTTTTCCGCATCGCAACTGAAATTCCCGCCTAAAAAGTATTTGAGACGGAAATTTGGGGGCAATTGTTAGGGATAAAAATTGAATTTTATCCTTTACACGTGGCACCGCTTTACTGAGGAAAAGGGAGACAAGTCAAGGATAACGTGGCACACAACGATTGGTAAAGGGAAAGACAGATGGATCACTGAGGTGACAAATTTTGGACCGCTGGATTAAATAAAGTACAAACACAATTTGGCCCAAAGGAAAGAAGCCCACGCGCGAGAAAGAGTAAAAGACCCAGTCAATTAACAAACCCCTACTTTGCAGCATGTTGACCTGATATTCCGCAACAGAAGCAGAGGAGACTTTCAAACCCTAGATTTCGTCTTGAACAGCTATAAAAGCGAGGGTAAAGCAACGTACAAGGGCATTCACCAGTTGATCAAGCAACACATTACTCAAAAGAATTCATCAGCAATTGGCAACAATTATTTAGTTACATAAAATTGTATTTCCTTACTTGGGCGTTTGATACGTCGATTATAGTGCAAAATTGGCGGGATTCCGACTCCCCCCGCGGTTGTTCCCACACCGGGTTTTCCGCGTCACCAAAAATCTCTCGTGTCATATTTTTTGTCTACCTTCTCCTTCTTTACTTCATCACCTATTCATTCGATAATTTATAATCAAACATTGGCATTAAGGATAATCACTATCACTCACGTAAGTAATTCATAGTCGGTAAATTTTTACCAAAACAGTGGGTATCGAGCAAGCAGCTTTTGTGCAAAATAGAGACATTTTTTTATAACTCTATGCTTGCTCACGAGCTTGCAGAAATTATAATCAAACTCACTTAGTATTCGCTGATGATCTCCTGGTGTTTACTCGTGGGGATATCAATTCAATTAGAGTTGTGGCTAAAGCACTTAGATAAATTTGCTTCTTTCTCAGGTCTCCAAGCTAATCCACTCAAGACAAATATCTACTTTGGAGGTGCTTCACTGCTTCCCCCAATACAAAGCTTTGATTGTCCAGAGTACTGTTTGTTGAGGGATCTTTCTAGTTTAAGTATCTTGGTCTTCCTCTCTTTAATGCTCGTCTTTGTTGAGTTTATGGATTCAAGTACCTAAGAGGGGGAGGGGGTGAATTAGGTACTATTTAAAAAAATTTAACTTCAACTTTATTGATTTAAAGTGAGTTAAGAGAACAAAAGAGAAGAAAGAATACTTCGAGTAATATTGCGAGATTACACGAGTACTAAAATGAATGCCTGCTGAAGTATGAAAGTAACAACTGTTCGAACTGTATCTATTTGTCTCAGTTTATGGAATACAGACTGCAGACCAAATGTGGCAGTATGATGAACTGTTACTTCGAAATGTAAGCAAAGCAAGACAAACAAAAATAAAAGAGCAGCGGAAATAAACAAGAAGATTGAACACGTGATTTTTGAATTGGTTCGGCAATAAACTCAAGTGCCTACGTCCAATCTACTTTTTATTGATTTCTTTTAGTGATCTACTCCGACAACTAAAAGACCCGTACAATAAAAACATCAACCTACTCCGGTTGTAAAGCTAGTCCAAGAACTACTCCGTTCTTATGACAAGCCAACTCACAACCTACTCCGGTTGCCAAGAGTTGAAGACTACTCCGTCCTAAACTCTACTAACACACTTAGAATGTTATAAGGATCAAGTTTCCACTAACATATTCTTAACAAAGAATAGAGATGGACAACTTTTACAAGATCAACAATTCATAAGCAAGAGAGTTTAGTATGTTAAAGTAACAGTAGCCACGACTGTAACAACTTGAATACTCTTAGAAGTTTTGCAAAGGACACACGGTTTAAAGCTTTGAAAAACAATTTTGCAAACTTGAAATTAATTTCAGAAAGAAGTCTTGGAATTTTTATGGAGGAATGGCTCGCCTTTTATAGAGGAAGTGAGTAAGGGGGTTGCTAGGATTTTGAAGGGTCAAAGACAACACATGTGAAGAGCTTCAACAACCACCCAATACTTGCACCAAAGAAGGTTCTTTTGCAAAGGTAAGAATAGAGAAAGAGTGTTTGAAAGTTATACAAAAAAGCTCATGCAAATTCAGAAAACAAAGAGGGAAAAAACAAGTCACATGATGACAAGTTTACACAAATATGGCAAAAAGCATTTCTTGTTTTCTAAAGGACCAAAGGGTCAAATTTGCACAAAGAGGGAATATTTTGAAAATGATAATTATTCAAACCACTCTTTATTGAAGACCAAATCCTAATAAAAATCTGAAGTTTATCTTTCAAAAAAATAAGAGACGCGTGAAAGACTTTAGAAAGATAAAAAGGGGCTTCAAGTGTTACGAATTGAGGCAACAGTCCAGGCAACTGTTACTTGTAAAAGTAACAGTCGTCTTGACTGTTTCTATTACTCTAGGATACTCTACTTTCTCACTTGTACATTAGATGACACATAAGACTCAATACAATGGGATGATTAACAACTTCAACACTTCTAATCCATGCTTGATTTAATCATTAATCCTGAAAAGGTAAACTAAGATAACACAAATCAAATGGGCATGTTATCATCAATATAAGGAACCCAACAAATTCCCCCTTTGATGATGACAAGCCTCAAACGAATGTATAAGCAATGTAAACACCTTAATTCAAGATTTTAAACAAGCAAGATCGAATGAGAGAAGGGACTATATTACCTTACATAAAGCAAAAGCTAGAATCAAGCTAACCTTGACAATTTTACATTGCCCCAAAACAAGATTCAAAGCTAAGAAGGTTAGGCCTAGACATTAGTTAATCAAGATGCAAAGAGATTAAGAGCATGAGTTTACCTTTTCCCCCTCTTGACATCATCAAAAAGGATAGGGATGTCAAAGGCATTAGAGTGCAAATAACCACAAGAAAACACAAAAAGACACATATAAGCGTGACAAGGTAGCAAAGTCAACATAAACATACGGATTAAACAGAAGTTAACCATAGTTCACCATGGCTAAATAAGGTTTAAGATGCACCACCAAGCATCAAAATAACGAGTAAAAAAAATAGTCTTAGGAGGGCACAACATGGTGGGACAAAAGAAAAGGCAAGGATAAAAGTCAAGGGGCCGAAATAGATGGGATAGGCTAAGGGGAGGAAGCTTGTTCACCATCAGAGCCACTACCCAAGGGATCATCATCCAATTGAGCATCATCGCCATTTTCCTTTGTTGAGACGAGAGTGGAGATGATATCCACCTCACCACGAATGAGGTCCACGGTGGAAGCAAGAGTCGAGATGGCCAAATCCTTTTGATTAGCATCGTGCTTAATCCAAGCACTCAACTCAGCCACGGCTTGAAGAACTTCCCGCATACTACCCGTATTCACTTGACTAGACGACCCACCCTCAGGATCCGTCTTAATTGTCACAGAAATCAATTCATCATTTTCCACTTTGATAAGCATTTTCCCCATTTGACCGTTACTCATGATGTCGCACATGTCTAATGAACCCAAACTAGAACTCACTAATACCCCATGTGCCTTGAGCACAACCGACAACCACATTCCATAGGGTAAGTGTAGCATGCTAGAAGAGGGTTTACGGAGTTTGGTCGAAATAAGATGAAATCGCTTAAACATTAACCCAACTAAGTTCACCTTCTTGTGAGTTGCAATGTGATAAATTAGGTATTGTTGGGCTATGGAGAGTTTTCCCCGGTCACCCGAAGGGTAAATGGAACGACACAACATGTTAAAGACAATTCGAAGAGGATGGGGTATTTGGGTGTTGCTAACTGGACCACAAGAGACTGCTTTAGGACACACGACTTGAGCAACGCCGAGGGGTGAGGCGTAAGGTAAAGCAACCCAGGTTTCGGAGGGGAGTTTGTCATAACCTCCGGTTGGGATACCAAGGGCGGTAGAAAAATCAGATTGAGTAAGTTTCAGAGGCTTACCATTCACCTTAACCGTGAGGAATTCACCCGATTTGTCAACTCGGACGGATGCAAAGAATTGAATCACTTCACTAACAAAGACCGGTTCACGTAATTCCAACAATTTTTCTCAACCTTGAGCCAAAATCATGTCACGGACAGTGTGAAAGGCGGGAGGCTCGAACCAAGACTGATTGTAAACCCGAGGAGAATGGATGGCTTTGGGATTCATCAACCTCTCACAATTTTTGTAGATGGAGGTAGGAAGATCTAGACTTTCGAGATGATCCCAAACAAGAGCTAAATCCCATTTAGAGACTAGGGATACCGAATCAGAGGGTGAGAGGTACACTAATTTCTTCTTTGTTGGTTTCGATTTTTTCAAGGGTGGTTCACTGGGTGTTTCAACAGGAGGATTAACAGGTGCGGTTTCGACTTCACTTTGTTCAACACTTTCAGAAATAGGGGGTAATTGGGATGAAGAGGCTTTATCCTTTCTTTTGTTACCTTTCTTTGCCGGAGCCGGAACCGAATCAGCAAATATGGTCGGATTTTCATTCAAATCAATAGGAGTTTCTTCAATATCGTCGACATTCACCATCACAGTTTCAGAGGAAGAGCTTGGAACAGTAGTACTCTTCTTCCGACCTCCTCGAGTACGACGCCCGACCATGGTGGAGATGGGGATGTCGTCAGATGGGACCGATGATGGTGGGACAGTGGAGAGAGGTGTTGAATGAGGGTTTGGTAGATCCGGGTTCGGTGATGGGGTTGGAGTCGTGGTTGAGGTTTGTGGAGGAAAGGCAAGGGAGATTTTGTGTGAAGGCAGGGTTTGAGTTGTTGTTGGTGGTGGGGCGGATGTGACAGGTGGAGATGTCATTGTCACGGGTTTGATGGGTATGGTAGTATTGAAAGATGTTTTTACCATGGTGGGTTAAAAGGGTAGGTGAGATGGAGGGATTTGGGAGATGAATAGATGGATTGGTTGGAAATTTCTGTGGGTTGAGGGAGTTGGGACGATGGATTGTAGGTAGGAAGTGGCCCAAACATTAAATGAGGCTAATGAGGTAGTTGACCCAACTAATCAAATTTAATCACTCGAGATAAGAACGCAAGGTAGTATATTATAAACGTAAATTTAGATATGAGGTTGAGTGATTACCGACTCACGAATACGGTGTCAATTTTTGGTCTAAAAATGATGTCAATGCACTTAGAATACTTAATAACATATATCCAATTTTAATTTAATCAATTAAGGAAATTTGTAAAACTCATAATAAAAATCACAAGCAATTAATTAACCCAATTTCTAGTCTAAATTTCTCAAAATGTTCTCTTGCAAGTGGCTTAGTGAAAATATCGGCAATTTGATTTTCGGTTTTGCAAAAGATAAGTTTAACATGTCCTTTTTCCACATGATCATGAATAAAATGGTGGCGAATATCAATATGTTTGGTTTTAGAGTGTTGAATAGGATTTTTGGAAATATTTATTGTACTCGTATTATCACACATTATGGGAACAAAGTCAAAAATAATACCAAAATCCACGAGTTGTTGTCTTACACAAAGTAATTGAGAACAACAATGTGCGGCACTAACGTACTCACTTTCGGCCGTTGAAAGAGCTACCGTGTTTTGTTTCTTTGAGCCCCAAGAGATCAAACAAGGACCCAAGAATGTTGCAATTTCGGAGGTGTTCTTTCTATCAACCGTACATCCCGCATAGTCCGCATCCGAAAAGCCTATGAGATCAAAAGGACAATGTAAGGGATACCATAAGTAAAGATTTTGTGTTCCAATCAAATACCGAAGAATTCGTTTAACGGCTTTAAAATGCGATTCTTTCGGATTTGCTTGGAACCTAGCACATAAACAAACGCTAAAGAGAATGTCGGGACGACTTGCGGTCAAGTAGAGAAGTGAGCCTATCATACCTCTATACACCTTATCACTAACATTCTTACCGAGTTCATCTTTGTCCAATTTGGACCCGGCTACCATAGGTGTATCATGAGACTTACCATTAGTCATCCCAAATTTCTTAAGCATTTCCTTAATATACTTTTATTGATGGATCATGATTCCATCCTTTGATTGCTTAATTTGGAGCCCAAGGAAAAATCCTAACTCACCCATCATGCTCATTTTAAACTCCGATTTCATTAGTTCCGAAAAATACAAGTAAAGGAGTTCATTTGTTGCACCAAATATAATGTTATCAACATATACTTGTACAACCAACAGTTCGTCTGACTGTGACTTTAAGAACAATGTTTTGTCAACGGAGCCTCTTTTAAAACCATTTTCAATAAGAAACTTAGACAATCTATCATACCAACACCTTGTTGCTTGTTTTAAACCATAAAGAACTTTGTCTAATTTGAAAACATGGTTAGGCAAGTCATTGTTCTCAAAACCCGGTGGTTGCTCTACAAAGACATCTTCTTCCAAATATCCATTTAAGAAAGCGGTTTTAACATCCATTTGGAAGAGTTTAATGCCTTTGTGAGCCGCAAAAGCTATAAGCAATCGTATGGCCTCAAGTCTAGCTACCGGTGCATAGGTTTCATCGTAATCAATACCCTCTTATTGGTTATAACCTTGCACCACTAGCCTAGCCTTGTTCCTTACAATTTCTCCCGAGTCATCAAGCTTATTGCGAAAGACCCACCTAGTACCAATGACGGTACGATTAGGCGGTCTAGGGACTAAGTGCCATACCTCGTTTCTTTTGAATTGATTGAGTTCTTCTTGTATGGCAAGCAACCAATCTGCATCAGTCAAGGCGGCTGTTACATTTGAAGGTTCAATTTGAGAAAGGAAGGCATTGTGGGCACAATACTCATTGAGATGAGCGAGATTGTTGAGGGATGATCTTGTTCGAATTCCCGAGTTGAGATCACTTGTGAGATTAGTAAGTGGATGAGAGCTTTGATGTTTCCACTTCTTTGGAACAATGGTTTCTTGTTCCCCCTCAGCAGCATCAGTCACAGAGACTGTTTCTTTTGGCCTGGATTGATCTTCATCATCACTGTTTTGGGTTACTTTAGTTCTGGAGGTGAAGGCAACAGTCGTTGGGTCTGTTGCTTCCAGAGAAGAAACAGTAGCAGATGTACTACGTGTTCCCCCTGAGTTGTTGATTTCCTTTGAAGGTGACAGTCTCTGTGTTTGTTGCAAGTCAGTGTTGGGAGCTTCTTCATTCTCGAACACGAAGTCTTTTCGAACAAGACCAATCTCAAACTCATCGTCATCATCGTCTTCATCATCCACGTTTTGTACCTGTCCAAGCACACTAGATTCATCAAAAATGACATGGATGCTTTCTTCAATTAACAAGGTTCGTTTATTGTAAACTTTATAGGCCTTGCTATGATCGGAGTAACCAATAAATACTCCTTCATCACTACGTGGATCGAACTTACCCAAGTTATTTTTACCATTGTTATGAACAAAACATTTGCTTCCAAAACATCTAAAATATGAAATGTTGGGTTTTCTTCCACGTAGCAATTCATAGGGAGTTTTATTCAATATACTCCTTATCATAACACGATTATGAATGTAGCAAGCGGTATTTACCGCTTTGGCCCAAAAGTTTTTAGGCAACTTACTAGTTAATAACATTGTTCTAGCCATTCCTTCAAGAGTTCTATTCATCCTTTCAACCACACCATTTTGTTGTGGTGTTCTAGGAGCCGAGAAGTTATGGTCTACACCATTGTCATCACAATAAGCACCAAATGATGAGTTTTTGAATTCGGTTCCGTGATCGGTTCTCATTGAAACAAGTTTTAAGCCAAGTTAATTTTGAATCTTTCTTAACCAAATTAGAAACTCATCAAATGTCTCATCCTTAGAGCTTTGGAAGAGTGCCCAAACGAACCTAGAGTAATCATCAACAATGACACACACATAACGACTACCACCTCTACTTCTAGTTCTCATTGGTCCACACAAGTCGATATGTAAAAGTTGCAAAGGTTGAGATGTACTCATAATTCTTTTGGACTTAAAGGAACTTCTAACATGTTTGCCTCTAGCACATTCATCACATACTTTATCAAAATCAAACTTTATGTTGGTAATACCTTCAACTAAGTCAAGTCTTTTAAGAGTATTAAGAGTTTTTGTACTAACATGACCAAACCTTTTATGCCATAACCAAGGATCATTGTTCATTACACTCATGCAAGACATGGTGTGACCGGATAGAGTGTTCAAATTAGTTAAGTACACGTCTTTGACACGTCTTCCTTCGAGTATTAGTTCATTAGTAGTGGCATCAAATATTCAACACATATTAGCACTAAATTCTACAATATTACCCTTATCACAAAGTTGAGAGATACTAAGGAGATTATGCTTCAAACCTTTGACAAGCCGCACGTTGTCGACACAAAGTAATGGTGACTTACTAACCTTTCCAATGCCAATTACTTCACCTTTCTTGTTGTCACCAAACCTTACCGTGCCACCATTGTATGCTTTAAGTGAGAGGAATTGGTTTCTATCACCCGTCATGTGACGAGAGCATCCACTATCCAAGTACCAATTGCAGCCGCCTCTCACCAAGCCCTACACAAGATTAGACTTTGAGTTTAGAAACCCAAACAAACTTGGGTCCCCTTTTGTGATCCACATATCTTATGGTATCTTTCCTAATCCATATTTGCTTTATTGTTTTGATATTCTTGTTAATGTCATCAAACCGTTTTGTACACCCATTGAAAACATGACCATTGTTACCACAATAATTGCAAATGATGTATTCGGGAAGACCCACGTATTTTCTCCTTCTAAAATCAGTTTTAGGCTTCTGGATGCAACAGTCAGTCTGACTGTTCCATTTGAACCCCAAACCAGCAGTTTTGTTACACCTCTCGGTTTGATTCGTGAGGAAGTTTAACACAGTTTGACTTCCTTCCCATTTTTCAGTGATGTTTTTAGCATTAACAAGTTCATTGGTCAAGTTATTGACACGTGAGAGGAGATGTAAGTTCTTTTCTTTTTCTCTCTTGAGTTCATCATTGTTAACACTTTCAATAGACAACCTTTTCTCTACTATGAAGTCATGGGTGTGGTTGTTGAGTTTAGACACGAAATACATGATCCTTTCTTTGGACTCTTCATATTTAGATGTCATCTCGTCAAGTCTTTTGTTTAGATCAACGATTTCATCGGATCTATGATGAGGAGAAGACCTAGAAGTGCTACATTCGGGCATGATTTTCTCCTTCTAAAATCATGAAGAGCTTCTATTTCATTCTTGAGACAAACAACCTCACCTTTTAGACACTTGTTTTCATTTTCCAAACATTCAATCTTTTCTTTAGACTTGTCTAAATCTTTGTCAGAAGCAACAGTCTTAGACACTGTTTCTCTTAGGTCTACAACTTCAACTACAAAGTCATAGATTTCATTCTCAAGAGCATCTTTGTCCTTCAAAAGATCATCACGTTCCTTGGTTAATGAGGAAACTTGCATCACCAAGGTAGTGTTGACGTTTTTAAGGTCAGAGACGTCCGTGGGGGTCAACCTAAGACGTTCTAGTTCTTTAGTCAAATGTTTGTTTAACTTGTTGACTCTTTTAACTTCATCATAAACCTCAGAGGTGACAGTGACGCTGTCTGTTGCTTTTAGTTCATTTTTAAGATTAAAGTTCTCTTGAGCAATTTCCTCAATCTCATTTTGCATTACCTCAAGCTTATCATTTTAAAACCGGCACTTATCAAAAAGTTGGTCAAGAAGCTTACATACTTTCTCTTTGGAGTAAGTTCTAGCCTTGGCCTTTAGATGATTTACCTCGTTGTCGGAATCGGAGTCGGAATCGTCGGGGTTAGCCATGAGGCATCTTAAGTGTTCAAGTTTTGAGGTTTTTGAGACTTTTTTCTTTACCATGATTTGTAAGACACATTTTAACCTCTAGTTCCTCCTCGATGAGTTCCTCATCTTCCTCGGAGTCGAACATTCTCCAAATAACACTCATGACTCTATGTTTATAGTCCTTTTTAACCTTTTCTCTTCTTTCCTTTGATTTGATTTCATCCCACTTGGGACATTCTTTAATTTGGTGAGTTTTATCACCACATTTAAAGCATCCCACGGTGGAGTTAGGTCGTTTCTTAGGAAAGCGTTTTTTCGAGTAATTGTTAGTGAACCTTTTGTTTCCTTGGCCATTGACCAACCCGGCTAGATTCCTTGTGAACATAGCAAACTCGTCTTCCTCCTCATCTTCTCCATCACTTGGAGAGGATGTGAGGGCGAGACTGTGAGGGCGAGACTCTTTCCCTTTGAAGACTCACTAGAATGCTTATCGAGATTAAACTCGTGAGCCATTAGTGATCCCATTAGTTCATGAAGAGATAGGGTTGACAAGTCTTTAGCTTCCTCTATGGCGGTGACTTTGGGTTGCCACTTAGAGGTTAGACTACGAAGGATTTTTCGAATGATGTCCTCGGACTCGAAATTCCTTCCTAGACTTTTAAGCTCATTAATAATACAAGAAAAACGTGAAGAGAAACTATTTAAGGACTCGTCTTTTGACATTCTAAACATCTCATATTGTTGCATGAGAAGGTCAATACGGTGTTTTCTTACTTGGGACGTCCCTTCATAGGCAAGTACAAGGGAATCCCAAATAGATTTTGTCGTAGGACATCCGGAGATCCGACTAACTTCCCCCTCACCAACACAACGTTGAAGAATCGACATTGCTTTGGAATTCTTTTCGGCGAGTTTGAAGTCATTTTCATTGTAATTTCTTTCCTCTTTTGTCTTGGTGAAACCGTTTAAGATATCGGTTTCCTTAATGGCAAGAGGTCCATTTTGGAGGATGTTCCAACATTGATAATCGCTACTTTTGATGTAATGTTCCATTTTGAGTTTCCACCATCCAAAATTCGAACTGGTAAAGACCGGGATCTTGGAGTGTTTCTCGGAATCCATTACCCACGAATCAAACTCTAAGGCGATTAGCCTCGATCAAGAGCACGAGGCTCTGATACCAATTGTTGAGTTTATGGATTCAAGTACCTAAGAGGGGGAGGGGGTGAATTAGGTACTATTTAAAAAATTTTAACTTCAACTTTATTGATTTAAAGTGAGTTAAGAGAACAAAAGAGAAGAAAGAATACTTCGAGTAATATTGCGAGATTACACGAGTACTAAAATGAATGCCTGCTGAAGTATGAAAGTAACAACTGTTCGGACTGTATCTATTTGTCTCAGTTTATGGAATACAGACTGCAGACCAAATGTGACAATATGATGAACTGTTACTTCGAAATGTAAGCAAAGCAAGACAAACAAAAATAAAAGAGCAGCGGAAATAAACAAGAAGATTGAACACGTGATTTTTGAATTGGTTCGGCAATAAACTCAAGTGCCTACGTCCAATCTACTTTTTATTGATTTCTTTTAGTGATCTACTCCGACAACTAAAAGACCCGTACAATAAAAACACCAACCTACTCCGGTTGTAAAGCTAGTCCAAGAACTACTCCGTTCTTATGACAAGCCAACTCGCAACCTACTCCGGTTGCCAAGAGTTGAAGACTACTCCGTCCTAAACTCTACTAACACACTTAGAATGTTATAAGGATCAAGTTTCCACTAACATATTCTTAACAAAGAATAGAGATGGACAACTTTTACAAGATCAACAATTCATAAGCAAGAGAGTTTAGTATGTTAAAGTAACAGTAGCCACGACTGTAACAACTTGAATACTCTTAGAAGTTTTGCAAAGGACACACGGTTTAAAGCTTTAAAAAACAATTTTGCAAACTTGAAATTAATTTCAGAAAGAAGTCTTGGAATTTTTATGGAGGAATGACTCGCCTTTTATAGAGGAAGTGAGTAAGGGGGTTGCTAGGGTTTTGAAGGGTCAAAGACCACATATGTGAAGAGCTTCAACAACCACCCAATACTTGCACCAAAGAAGGTTCTTTTGCAAAGGCAAGAATAGAAAAAGAGTGTTTGAAAGTTATCCATAAAAACTCATGCAAATTCAGAAAACAAAGAGAAAAAAAACAAGTCACATAATGACAAGTTTACACAAATATGGCAAAAAGCATTTCTTGTTTTCTAAAGGACCAAAGGGTCAAATTTGCACAAAGAGGAAACATTTTGAAAATGATAATTATTCAAACCACTCTTTATTGAAGACCAAATCCTAATAAAAATCTGAAGTTTATCTTTCAAAAAAATAAGAGACACGTGAAAGACTTTAGAAAGATAAAAAGGGGCTTCAAGTGTTACGAATTGAGGCAACAGTCCAGGCAACTGTTACTTGTAAATGTAACAGTCGTCTTGACTGTTTCTATTACTCTAGGATACTCTACTTTCTCACTTGTACATTAAATGACACATAAGACTCAATACAATGGGATGATTAACAACTCAACACTTCTTAATGCATGCTTGATTTAATCATTAATCCTCAAAAGGTAAACTAAGATAACACAAATCAAATGGGCATGTTATCATCAATATAAGGAACCCAACAGTCTTTCGAAGGAAATGTATTTTCCTTCAACTGGGAGAATTAGAAATAAAGTTTCACATTGGGGTAATAACTACCCGGGTTACGCTGGCAAGGCTCGGATTATTAACTCTATTGTCTTTGATATTGAGAGCTTTTGGGGCGCTAATACTCTTCTTCCCAAGGGTGTTATTAAGACAACTAACAAGATGTGCAAGGATTTCTTATGCGGCATGAAGGAAGGCCACCACAGAATGGTATTCATTAGTTGGACTAACTGTTGTTTGCCTAGAGAAGAGGATGGTCTCAACATCAACACAAATTCTCATTGAAGACATGACATATCCGTCACAAGTTGAAGACGGATATCATTTTACCTCACAATGTACCCACTTTTTCTCTCTCTGCAACACTATTCATGTGGTCCCCTTTCTCCACTAACCCATTTTGTTACCATTTTATCTCACAAAATATCCGTCACAAATGGTAACCCGTCACAAGGGAGATCAATTGCAACATCAAATAGGTGCAAAGTTAGAATATAACCATCATGCTTAAATGGTTTTGAAAGTTGCTCTATAGGGATGAGTGTATCTGGCCCAAGTGGATAAGGCACTACATCCTTAAAAGTGAGGATCCTTGGACTATTACCTGCAAGCATGACCAATCTTGGTCCCCATACTTGCCATCAGGGACCTGTTTTTGTGTATGGCCGGTTCACTGAAGGCTACTACTGGTTTATTATGTAATGCTTACGGAAGATTTGACACTGGACCTGTTTACCAGCTGTTCAGACCCACCAGGACATTTCAAGAACGAGGTTATAATTGTTTTGATAATTTTGTTGAGGAAATTGTATATTTAAGTAAAAGATGAGTAATTGACGTGTTATAATGAGCAGGTGGTCATAATGAGTAGACGATGTCATGAACAGTAGCGGGGTTATCCTCGGTAGTTTTGCGTTGTGTGACTATGAATCAGATATTGTTGAATCTGTGATAAGATCGTTTGTTGCATGTGGTGATCGTTTATTGCATGTGGTGTGTTCGGTAACTCAAGTAGTGGTTTTCAGAGGCTTGAATATGTGGTGTGTCTGGACGGTTGATGATGATGACTTAGTGGGATAATGCCTTAAGAGAGTTGTGGACCTGTGACGGGTAAACGGTGATGTCGACCTTAGTTTCTTGCCGTGTGGTTTGGGGGAGGGTGAGTCGAACTTCAGGGACGAAGTTCTTTTTAAGGGGGAAAGACTGTAATACCCGTCCTTTTAGGGACCCGTTGACCGACCTTGGGGGCATGTGATAGCCTTTAGGAATGCGTGCAAGAGCTGCCTTGTGTCGTGATAGACTTTGGGGGATGTGTGGTACTCGATAGAGTAGAGGCTACTCAATCGAGTAGTTTGGGTACTCGATCGAGTAGGGGCCACTCGATCGAGTAGGTTGGTTACTCGATCGAGTAGCATCTTTCCAGCGGGGATTTATAATCGTGTTTTGATAAAACCGCAAATCATTTTCGCCTCCTTCCTTCAGACCTAGATGTCGCCTTCCTCCTTTCCCTTCACCATATTTCCTTCCATGAGAGCCTTTGAGGATGCTAGTGCCTTGAGGATGTGTTGCTTGAGTCGGGTAGCGGTCTTAACGCTGATATGTGATGTGTAGGTATGTCATCATCATCATCTTTGTCTTTGTTGTTCCTTGTAGGATTGTGGTGGTAGTAATAGGTCTTTGTACTGTTGGTATACGGGTTTTGCTTGCTTGGTTTATGTCATGTGGTTGAGCAAGGAATCGCTGCGATTGGCTAAAGGTAGGTTCACCTACTCAGTTTCTGTTGGTTGTTTAGTGTGACGGTCATTGTATTACTTGTAGCGTCGATGTGATTGATTGTGGTAATCGGTTGGTGTTGTGCTGTTTCGTTGATTGTTGTTGTAGTGCAGCTGATTGTGACTGATTGTCTGTGGTTCTCGAGGTGCGTCCTCGGCTGAGTGGAGTCACTTGCGGGAGTGGCTTCACGCCCTAGTTTTGCCCTCTGTGGAACCCGCCACAGGGGGGGGATGTGCACATTAATGGGACAGGGTTGTCGCTCAGTATGATGAACGGGGCTTAGGTGGGAACGGCTGCGGTCCCCCACTAGCAGGGCTGGTCCAGTGGACAGTCGGTGACGGTATTGATTGGAGGAGATATGGCTTGTGTGTACGTTTATTGTTGTTTCCGTATTGTTATGTCAGTGGTTGGTGTGTTTCTTCAGTTACTGACCTTGTGTGGTTGTTTCTTGTTTGTTTCTGTTGTGTCTGCCGTGATCCCTTATGGTGAGCAGTCAGTCTTAGCAAGTGTTGTCTTGGATGGTAGCTGGAGTTTTGGCGGGTTGAGTCTTCACGAGTAATGACAGAAGTAATTTATATAGTTTTGACGAGATGTATCTTTTGTATTAGTAGTTTGGTTATATCACTTGTAAAATAATTATAAATGTTCTTTTATCGACTTTTGATGATTACTTTTCTCGGGAAACCAAGATGGTAATGCCCTTATATGCTAGGGAAGGTCTGGTTAAGGCTCCTTGGTATATGAGGGTGTTACAGATGCACCCAAGTCGATCATAGCTCGTGCTTTCCTCCCATTCATCGTCAAGTCCACGTAGATGAGCCTGGTGGATTTCTTGGCGAGAGGTTCTTCCAACTTCCCCATCGCGCTTATCCTCTGTAGTGAGCTCATACGCGGCTTGTCCTCCTCATCACCCGAGTCTTCATCATATTATTCGTGATAGTCGACCAGCTCCCCGTAAAGACGCTCTTGAGCCCCCTTCGACATATTCTAAATCATCGCGTTGAACTCTGTGTGTGGCGGTGTCCACATTACTTAACAAAAATTTTAAATGATACGTAGTAATAAATATACTGAAAAACATCTTACCTTTTTTTTTTATATAAATACAATAATAATATTATTACATTTAACAATTATAATCCAATCTGATTTCTTGACTCCGTTTCAAGTAAATCGTCACCACCGCTAATGACCACCACTAATGTCTGATGTCACCGCCTCGTGCCGCCACGAGCGCATCTTTTCTATTCTAATAATAATCAAAATAACGGATTTTTATAATGTTAAAATGAGTTTGTTAATCAGTTTGCTTTGGGTTGAAAAGCTAGATAACAATTCGTTTTTTTTTTCTCTCCAAGGGCTGATAGGCTTGAAATCTAGAAGACATAGCCCCTAACCATTTTACCGTCTAAGATTACTCTTGGTGAGGCTTGAACCTGAGATCCTTGGGAATATGACCCTAAACCATTTAATCCGTTTTTTTAATTTGGTCTTATTTTGCGCTTATTAGGCCCCTTAAGTCCGACTTTCACGAGTCAAATAAGCAGATTAACGGAAAAACTAATGGAGTCAAAGAGATAACGGACTGGATATTGAGGGTCACAAATTTTTGTGTTGGAGTTCATGATTGACATATAAATTTTGAAAAGAAAAGGAGGATTATTAGCTACTCCCTCCCAACACCTATGTTTGCCTCATTTCAATAAAATACTACTCATATATATTAGAGAAATTGGGCAAACATTGTTATTCGGAGGGAGTACAATTTCGTGTTTTAAAAAACACGGGTTAGTACCTAGAATAACAACCTTCTCTTCTACCTTCCCATTTTCCCTCTCACAATTGATTAATTTAGTATACTCCCTCCTATTCACCATTTTGTTTCCCTTTGTTGTGGGCACAATGTTTTAGGAGAGTAATAAAGTATGAATTGTGGGTTGGGTGGGGTTTGGTGATAGGAGAGAAGAATGAATAATTGAGAATTAAATAAGAAAGAAATTGTGGGTTGGGTGGGGTTTGGTGATGGGAGAGAGGAATGAATAAAATAAAAGTAAAAGTTTTCAAAAAAAGAAAATGGAAAGAAAACCTGAATAATTCATTTAAGAAAATAAGGAAAAAAATGGTGAACAAGAGGGACTATATTAAAACAAGTAGATGAAGCAGAAGAAATCATATTTTAATCGGTTGTGAGAGAAAAAGATAGAAGACCGAAGGTTGATAGAAATTCTCAAAAATAAAAATTGACCCATATTCTTGCCTCACCTCATTTACATCGTTATTTATTTACCTTGGACTTGTCATTTCCCATCTGGTCCATCTCCCTCTCTCTCCTTTCTAGTCCTCAAGCCCTCAACAGTCAAAACTACTCACTTTCGCTTTCAAGTTTTCATCGTTAATTACCTTCAAATTCTAAACTAAATCAAATTTGAGGCATGAACAACATTGATTTCTGATCATCTCACAACTTCAAAATTCAGGTTAGGTAACAATTTTATTTTCGTTTTGTTGAGGTTTATATAAGCTTAATCTCTTTACTGATATTTGTGAAAAATAAAAATTGATCTTTATAATGTTTATTTGATGTCCTTAATTATTGTTTGTTATCATTATTTAATGTTCAAGTTCCCAAATTGCCCATTTTTAATTAGGGTTTCATTTTTTTTAATGGGCATTGTTTCGTGTGTGTGATTAAATTATTGTTAAATTTGTAATTCATCATGATATCTGTGTTTATTAGATTAATTGTGCTGTTATACCACAACAGGTAATTTTAGAACTCGTTTATGTAACTAAACAATGCTCACATTTTAAGTTCATTTAAGACGGATACTCCCGTCAAGCAGGAATATGCAGAGGCGTTTCTCATGGGGGTGCAGGGGTTCATCTGCACCCCTTTTCCGAAAATAATTACAATTTTGTTTAGTATAGGAGCATATAAATTAGGAATTATTCCCTTGGTTTTGCACTTTTTCCCCAAATCGCCCTACTTTTGTCAAAAAAAACGTTTGAGTGGTCATATCTCTTAGTTACGAGATTGAAAAGTCGCGATTATTTTTCCTAAATTGATCGTCTTTACGAGATGTTCGATTTGAAAAACAAATTGTGTTTTTATGATATCTTAGAACGGAGTTACGACTTGTAAAAGTTTATTCGTTCGAGAAACTTTGACTAGCTTTTATTTTCGATCACACATACAAAAAATAAACTTTTTTTTTTCAAAATAATTGTCTTTCCGAGATCTACATGTTTAAAAAAAATCGGGACTATATGAAGTCGTGACTAAGAGATATGAGCGTTTAAAGTAATTTTTGTGAAAACTAGGGGTATTTCGAGAAAAAATGCGAACTTCATGGGTACCATGGGAATTATCCCTATAAATTATGTGGGTCTAGTGGTTGTTAAGACTATTTTTTAGTTAGAAGTCATGGGTTCAATTCTTGTATTGAACAATTTTTATCCAATACCATATCACCATACATTTTGTCCAACTAAACAAAATTTTATTCATAACTCGATATTTTCATTTGTTAGAAAATTTTACGCACCCCCTTACATAAAATCCTAGAATCGCCTCTGGGAATATGTGTTAATGATTATGTACTAGTTGATGTTAATTAGATTTTTCATATCTAGTTCAAATCATAGATTACATAAACTAACCTTTTAAAAGGTAGTGTCTTGCGAAAGTAAGAAAAACTTGTAAGTTTTCATGTGTCAAGAGTGGTCAAGTGCCGGAAAGTTGACTTTTTTGGCCGGAAACCACTTGGGAAGTGTTCCACAAAAAGATAGATTTAAAAGGGGTTAGTTTGCAAGAAAAAAAGGTAAGGGACTAGTTCACAAGTTGACCATTTCAAAAGGTAGTGTCTCGCAATTGATCCTTGAGAGAATCCCTCTTTCCAATTAGGTCAGTAGATTATTCTTCATTTTTGTCGCTTTAACTTATGCCTGCTTAATAATCACTATAGCTCACCCTTTTACAATTTGAGCACAAATACTTTGTGTAAGATGGTATTACAGAGGTATATCGTAAAACGGTTATCATAAAACGGTTCTTTTGATAACCACTTCTACATTAATGTAGTTAATGATTTCCTTATGATTGGTTTCTGTTTTACACAATCTTTGTGTAAGGCGGCCTTAGACAAGACTAACATTTTCTCTGAAATTTGAGTTAGGGTTTTTTATTTTACAGTTATTGTTGGAATAAAACCTGAGAATATGCAATCAATGTCAAAGAAGAGCAAAAGTTGTGAAAGTAATGATGGTATTGAGGATAGGTTTAGTGGCATGCCTGATGAAGTGATTCTACATACTTTCATTAATGCCTACTCTAGATGCTGTTAGAACAATGTTACATCGACGATTCCAAAACCTCTGGGCCATGGTTCCATCTCTTAGTTTTGATTTCGAAGATTACTCTGATGAAATGATTTGGATTGATGGTAAACCACCAAACAATGATGTGGCCTTTTCAAGTTTTGCCTGCTTTGTCCGAAATGTGTTGATGCTTTATAGAAGGTCCACGATTGATAATTTTTGCCTTACTATCAGCAACTTGGGTGAAAAGGCAAACGATGCAAAGATAATTGGTGATGTTCGAATGTGGCTGAGGTATGCTATTGAAAAAGAAGTCAAAGATCTCCATTTCAATTATTGTGGTGTTTCTTTCGATCTACCTCCTTGCGTTTTCACAAGTCAATCTCTTGGTACACTTATGCTCTCTGGATGTACAATCAAGCACTATGAGCACCAATCTCACATCCACATGGGAATGTTGACAAAATTATCGCTTTTTTGCGTTATGGGAAGTACTAAGACTTTCAATCAGTTGATTTCTGGATGCACTTCCCTTAAGGAATTGATTATGAGTTTTGCTGCCGATCCAGGGTCTGAAATCTTGAATATTAATGCTCCAAGTCTTAGTAAGTTGTACCTTCGCCATTTAAACTACCCTTGTACCCTCAATTGTCCCAGCCTGAAAATGCTAGATATTGGTGCATATGAAAGATCACCGTATTTTCAACTAAGCGTGGTTGGTGTTTTATCTCTTCATAAAGTGAATCTGGAGTATTTACCGACGAGATGCTTTTCTGGTGAAGTTCAGCCATTTTTTAAGCTAGTTCAAAATGCTGAGGTCTTTACATTGTCATGTAAAGCTTTTGAGGTACTATTTACTCATTTGTTCAAAGTTTGCAGGGGTTTTATATTCTTGATTAATCTGTTTCTTTCAGCTAAATAAACTGAAAACTCTATACGGTTTACCACATTGGGTTGAGTAAAAAAAAATGTTCAATTAACAAGCATTATTCATTATATAGGTTTGATGTTTTAATCTTCACGAAGTTAGACTTGACAACTTCGATGTGGGCTGGTTTGCTTGCAGCAGATTCATTTGTGAATAATCTATTTAGGTAGTTAAGTGGAAACAATCGGCAAAAAAACATATGGTAACCTCTTCCAACGCCAATTTGTTTGTGCATGGGAATAGTGTAGTTCAGATCAATGATAAACACATTTCGTGTTCGGGACATAGATTTGTATTTAATGCTAAAACACAGTGTCAAGCTTAAGACTAACTAAACCCACCTCCCTTAGTCCCTTTTGCGTGAGCCCTTGAGGCACCGGTGGTGGTTGTTACCTATTTGCCTAGTGCTTTGCACAAGTAGATTGAGTTGTATACCATGCCTTTTTTTTTCCAACTACCATTTGCTCTTAGCAAAGTCCCATACATACGAAGTGGCTTAGAAATTCAATTAGGCGACTGTGTTCTGTTGCCAGTGACAAAAAATGTGCTTCTGTCAATGTGGTACTTGTGCTGTTACTTTATTCCGAAATCAATTTATGAACTGCAGAGAATGAAGTAACACGATCAACACTTGTCTGCTTATTCAGGAAATATCTTCTGTAGAGAAAATAGAGTTCCCACAAAATAGATGGAGGCGGATAGTTTTGAACCTAGAGTGGACTGGTGAAAGATGTCTGGAAGTTATCTTTGAGTTGATGAAAAAGTCGGTCAACTTGGAAGAGCTCAAAATATATGCAGGAGAATCTTCGGTAAGTGACTTCTAGTGTAATTGGTTTCCCAACTCCAATTAAGAGACTTGTTACATTGAGCCTTCTTATCTAAATAATGGCAGGGTGACTCTCAGCTGCTTTGCTCAGAGTTAACTGCTTGTGTGCTGCCACTACTTAAGACGGTCACCATTCATGGGAATCATGGCTATAAAAAATGGTGTGAAGGTCAGCTCCAAGAAATTGGTAATTACCTTTGGGAAGAATAAATTAACAACAGTCGAGAAGTTTGATTTGGTCAAGCAAATATCAACATTCAGGAGAGCCTCCTCAAATGCAACTGTGATCTTTGCTTGAAGAACAAAGAAAGGTCACTTAGGAATTCGGAAAAATGAACTGTTGAAATGACGTATGCAGTTAGTGGCGGATCTTAGGCTTAGTAGGGCTACAGTGAATCCCCCGGCCATTTTGTTATTTATATATATCTTGATGATGCTTGTATGAGCAGCAGATATTGCTTGCTTAAATGGTTTCAAGTTCAAATCTCGTTCTAGTATGTTTTGCTGAAATTCCGCCACTGCCTGAAGGTACTGCATGCCTTGGGTATCCTGGGATTTGCATTTGGTAAAATTGGCATTGCGGTTAATGAGAAATGAAAATCAGCAAAAGCTGGTACATTTGAAAACCTGTAACGACCACAGCTCTGCACCCATTGCTGCAAATTTGAGCACTTAATTTTACGAGTACTTGTATAGTTGTATACACAATTTTTTTGGATGATTATTCCACTAATAGGAGATGGGTTCTTATATAACTAAGGAATATGAGTCACTATAGAGAGAACTACGGAACTGCCCTCTAGCTAAAATTTGGTGTGTATGAACCCGAAAAACCAATCGAAAATATTTGAATTGATAACCAAACGAACACCCGATATGAGTAACCTGAACTATACCCGAAAACCCGACTCTTTCCAAATCGAACCAATATTGGACTTAATTCAACAATACTCGAATCATAATATATCTGAACTGATAAAAACTGAATCAATTGACATGAATTAGAAATACTTATTTTCTCATAAAAACACTTCTATATTTTAATTGTTTATCATTAATTCTTTTTATTAATATTATTATGTAATTACGTTCAAATACTTCGTACAGTTATTGATCCGGTTTGAACCATACCCGACTATAACTAGAAAAACCCAATTAAAGTTACTAACCGAAATGAACCCGATCAAAATCAAACTGAAACAGAAACTAAGGCTAACCCGAGTTAAATCGATCAAATCGATTTGGTGTATAACCTGATCTGAAACCGCACCGAATGACTAAAAGAAAATGAAGAGAGGAGAAAATTGGGAGGATCACAAAACCTAAAGTTGTTGTCTTGTTGAGAGTTCTAGTGCCAAGGTGAAACCCTAAACCTTGATCTGCATTCGGGGTTCAAAATTCATAAATTTAGCAACTTTCTCCATCATAATTGCTCTTCTCAATCGTGTATTTGTTGCATTACTCCTCAATTCATGATTCTCTATTTCTCTTGTTTTTATTTTGTTTTTAACCAAGTATTATAGTTCAACATTGACTCCGTTTGTACCGGTTAATTATTTACGTATTTCATTTATGGATGTTTACTGTTTAGTCAATTGCTACCTTCGTCCAATTTATTTGTTTACCTTTGAATTAAAATACCCCTGTTACATGAATTGGGACAGAGAGAGTATTTAGGTTGCGTTATTTAGTGGAGTCTCACACAAACCATGTGCAATTTGTTTCGTATTTAGTCTTTGTGCAAAAAGCAAACGTAAAGAATTCATTGTGACAGG
This sequence comes from Silene latifolia, assembly GCF_048544455.1. Classification (NCBI taxonomy): domain Eukaryota; kingdom Viridiplantae; phylum Streptophyta; class Magnoliopsida; order Caryophyllales; family Caryophyllaceae; genus Silene; species Silene latifolia. Next base: position 14,118,002 of record NC_133533.1, on the reverse strand, counting down.
GGAGTAACAATTTGAGATGGGTTCTCATGGAAATTTGAGTTATGTTTAAAATTTACAGTTGTTTTTAGGAAAAAAAACTTGAGAACCATGGAATCAATGTCAAAGAAGAGCAGAAGTTGTGAAAGTAATGATGGTATCGAGGACCGGTTGAGTGGGTTGCCTGATGAATTGATTGTGCATATACTTTCATTAATGCCTACTCTAGATGCTGTTCGAACAATGTTACTTCGGCGATTCCGAAATCTCTGGACTTTGGTTCCTGCTCTTAGTTTTGAATATTATGGATACTATAGTAGAATGGCTGATAAACCACCCAGCACTCATGTGTCTTCTTCGAGTTTCGCCTGGTTTGGCCGATATGCGATGTTGCTTAATAGAAGGTCCACCATTGATACTTTTCGCCTTTGCATTGGCAACTTGGATAAAAAGTCGACTGATGCAATAATTGGTGATGTTCGAATGTGGCTGAGATATGCTATTGAAAGACAAGTTAAAGATCTCAATTTTAGTTATGAAGATCCTAATTTCGATCTACCTGGTTGTGTTTTCACAAGTCAATATCTTGTTACTCTTACACTCGCTCGCTGTATGCTCAAGCATTATGAGCATCAATCTCAACTTCAAATGACAAATTTAAGAAAATTATCGCTTCTACATGTTTATGGAAGTACCAAGGCTTTCGAGCAGTTGATATCTGGATGCCCTTGTCTACAAGAATTATTTATATTTACCACTTGCGGTCAAAGTTTGTCGAGTTTGAATATTAATTCTCCGAGTGTTCGTAAGGCACAACTTTACATGTACAACACAAGTTGTACTCTTAATTGTCCCAGCCTGAATAATCTGGATATCTCAATATGTGGAACATAATTGGTGTCATATCTCTTCAAGAAGTGAATTTCAAGGATTTACCATGGGATTGCGATTCTGGTGGAATTAATGCATATTTTAGGCAAATTCAAAATGCTGAGCTTATTTCATTGTCATCTGTAGCTGATGCCTCGAAAATATGTTCAGCAAATATCTATATGTTGATGGATGTTGGTTGTCTTCTTATTCAGAAAATATGTTCCATAGAGAAAATGGAATTCCCACAAAATAGATGGAAGCGTATAGTTTTGCACCCACAGTGGAACCGTGAAAGATGCCTCGAAATTATCTGTATGTTGATCAAAAGTTCGATCAACTTGGAAGAGCTCGTAATATACGCAGCCACGCAGGAGAATCGTGGGTAAGTGAGTTTCGTACGATTGGTATTCTCCTACTTTGTTTAATAGACTTGTAACATTGAACCTTGGCATCTAATGTATGTGTGCTGCCACTACTTAAGACGGTCACCATTCACGGGAATCATGGCTATGAGAAATGGTGCAAAGGTCAGCTCCAAGTAATAGAATTTTTGCTGAGAAACGCTGTCGTACTGGATAAAATGGTAATTACTCTTGGGAAGAGTGAGCTAACAACCGCCGAGGAGCTCGATTTGATTAAGCAAGTATCAACATTCAGAAGAGCCTCCGCAGATGCAACTGTAATCTTTGCTTGAAGAATATAGATTTGCTTCGTATGAATTAGGATAGAGGAGTTCTTATAAGTCCACAAATTTGGTTGAGTCCCTAAGTCCTAATCTTAGCCACTCATTTTTTGGATGTAACTTCAGTACTTTATAAGTGTAACTTTAATCATTTAAGGCTATTTTTTATATAAAATTTGAATTTATGGCTATTTTTTTATACAAAATTTTGAATTTATGGCTATCTTTTTAATATTTTGAATTTATGTAATTTTAACAATTTATGTAATTTTCACATTTTATGAGTGTAACTTTACTGTTTTATGTAATTTCAACACTTTTGAGTGTAACTTTACTGTTTTACAAGTGTAACTTTACTGTTTTAAGAGTGTAACTGTAGTAGTTTAAGAATCACTAGTTTTCAACCCGTGCAAAATTGCACGGGTCTGTTTTTAAGATCATTGATATAATTATTAACATTTTAAAATGTAAATCAAAATACGTGAATATTTTATACTCTATTTCTTTTATAATCATAATAGGTTAAAATACGTGCAAAACATGCAAAAGTTTGAAACTTGCACATGTTTTAAATCCGTGATATTAATGTACGAATTCGGTGTTATAACATGATATATAATATATTAAAATTATATGTTAAAAGTTTATACATAATAATTATTATGTACAAATTCAATTATTGACTAACACAAAAAACCGAAGAAAATATTTAAAATATATTTACCGTCATTAATTAAGTCAACGGATGAGTTTTCTTGAGTTCGTGAACATTCTCCACGTAAATAGGATGAGTTCATTACATAACGACCTCGTCTTTCTTCATTTGGAGTTATAGAAGGAAGAACTTCATTTAAAGGTTCACCATACTTGACACATAGATCTCTTACCAATCGCTCAACCATGTCGGTTAGACTACATATACCTCCTAAATCACGTTATTAATAACAATTATGAATGAAAATGTTAACGTGCATGAATAACTATGATATATAACAAATAGAGATAGATATATATACATGTAGTGGTGGAGCTAAGTGGTCTAGTAGGGGGACTCAATTGAAAAAAGACATTACTAACATTATCAATGCGTTTGAATAAGAGCATCGATATTTAATGCTCTCAATACTCCGATCTGAGTTATTATTGTTGATTGGTAATTGTTTTTTTTTCCACATATGGAATTTTAAATTAATTAATTTAAGTAAATATGGTTTTTTACTTGTAATTTTAATAAATTAATTTATGAAATGTTATAATTTCATAAAGTGATAAGTGAAATTAATTAATCTCGGGTTGTACTTGACCTGAAACAATTGAGTCAACCTAAATCGAGTCGAAACTAATGGCTCTAACCCTAATATATGCTTCTGACCCGACTTAAACCACATAGGTCTGACCCGAATTGATCCACGTGTGTTTGTCCCCATTTGACCCACATGAATCTGACCCGACCCACATAGGTATGAGCTGACCTGACCAAGTTTGTTTATTTGACTCGAATTTTATCTTATGTAGAATTTATTTCCATAGTAATAAATTTTTTAATCGCATTTTAACTACAACAGATTTTTTCTGGACTTGCACGATTGTTGATTGGTAATTATGAGAAAGTGTAGGCTCATTCAAATCTGTCGTGAATGGATGTTAGTCCATTATTCCAATTCTGAACTTGTTATTATCGTAAATAATTTATTTGGCGATTCGATTCAAGGCTACTAACTATTATGATATTATGATAATAATTTGGCCATAGAAACAGACTTGTGGTAGCGGAAATTAATTGGTAGCCTATCATTGCCACCTTTCGAAAACAGAATGGCGGCCGGTAGATAGTTGCCGGAATTTTTTTGCTCGAAATTAATTCTCGGTGATGATTGGATATCTGTTCAGATCTGCGATAATATTAAAAATTTAAATTTTATTTTTACAAATTATATTGTTAAATGTAACAACTTTTCTTATTTTTAAAAATATAATTTTAGTTTTTTAAAATTGAATTTTAATTTCCTTTTTTCTAAAAAAATTATATAATTTTATTAATCGAGTTTATATCTTCTTAAGATTGTTGCTAGGGCTGAGCAAAAAATCCGATGATCCAAACCGATCCGATATCTGATCCGAATCTGATCCGAATTTTTGGATATCCGATCCGAAAGTTAAGTTTGGTTTGGATATCTGATCCGAAATCTTTGGTTTTGGTTTGGATATGGATATTAGAATTAAAATATTTGGATATCCGATCTGATCTGAAACTACAGTTTTCTAGTATAATTTCGAGAAAATAAAATTTTATTTGATACAACAACTTAACTAATGTTTAAAATATTAGAGAAATATCAAGTGGTACTTAAATTTTATGTCGAGAACATTGTAGTAAGAATACTACAGAAAATCATCATGTAAGACTATGAATATAATCGTGTTTCAAACTTAATTTTAAAGTAAATTTAAAAGTATGGATATCCGATGGATATCCGCATCCGATCCGATTATTTTGGATACCCGAACATTGGATTTCCGAAACATTTGGTTTGGATATTGGTTATCTAACTTCAGGATTTCTAATATGGATATCAGATCCGAACTAACACTTTGGATCGGATACCCGATCCGTGCTCTGCCCTAATTGTTGCAACTATATGAATAATTAAATATAAATCATGATTTAAAATTTATTTTTTAAAAAGGATTTTGTTTTTTTAGTCTCTTTTGTTCATTTATAGCTAATTTATAATTGCATTTTGTATTTAGTATTTAATTTTTTGGTAAATCGACATAAGCGGGGGATTTTTTTTGTGCGTGACTGTTATTTTAATTTATTACTGTAGTAAAAGTTTGTACACAAATTCTCATTTGTGATGGCCATATCCGTCGCAACCTTGCAAATGATCAAATACTACCCAAATGGGGATATAAGAGAAAAACAATTTGCCTAGGGAGTAGCATTCTGTTTTGTCTTATCTACCCATGTGGACAATATTTGACCCGTCGCAAGCTTGTGACGGGTCTGCGATGGGTAAGGAAGACTTATTGTATTTGTATTGTATTTGTATCAATTTTTTTGTAATTTGTTGTTATTTATTGTAATGTAAATTATTGTAATTTGTTGTTATTTATTGTAATATAAATTATTCATAAATAGTTAATTCGTTAAATTATTCATAAATATTTACTTATAAATTATAAATGTAATCATTTACGTACAAAACATCAACAACGACGGTTATTTGTTAATTAATTACTTAATTTTTCTGTGGGTCCCGCATATAATGGTATAAAAGAAAAAAGAAAAAAATTTCAATTTGGTGATGTGGACGCACATAATTGCTCGAAATGTTTCTGTATTTATAAAGATAAGATTTTTTATGTTAAAATTTAAAGTTATGTAATTTTTATTATAGGTTGAATTTATATAATTTTAACACTAAGTTTAATGTAATCTTTGAGTCCATTTTGAGTGTAACTTCAGTTCATTACGAGCGTAATTTCAGTCTGTTACGAGTGTAATTTCAATTCGTTTAGAGTGTAACTTCAGTTCGTTTAGAGTGTAACTTCAGTTTGTTACGCGTGTAACTCTAGTCCGTCAAGTGTGTAACTCTAGTCCGTCAAGCGTGTAACTTTAGTGAACCACCGACAATACCACCACCATCATCCATCCCGTCACCTCTTACCACCACCACCAACAGCCAAAAAAAAAAAAAAAAAAAAAACAGATCTGAACCATTGCCGCGGTCCCACCCACGACCCACCACTACAACCTCGGTCCACCTCTTACCACCACCAACAACAACCCAATAAAAAAAAGCAAATCTGAAAAGGAAAAAAAAAAACAACTCCACCACCATATCATTACATTCAAAAACCACAACCACCAACAACAATAATAGCAACAACAATACCCACCACCCAAAAAAATTCCAGATCTGAAAATAATCTCACCAAAAAAATAAGAAGAAAGGCGGAATTTCAGACGAAAGAGTAGCGGTGTCGGCGTGAGGGAGAAGGGGGTGGTGGTGTGGCTTATCAGATCTGAAAAAAAAATAAAAAAAAAAAAGAGGAGGGAGGCGGCAACGTGGAGGAGACCGTGGTGAGGGAGTGGTCTAGGAGAAAGGAGAAGGGGTCGTCGGAGTTGCTGCGGCTGGGGTGGCGGCGGCAGGTGGCAGCGTGGTGGTGGCGGGATAGGAATGGTGGTGGCGGCAGTGAAGTTTAGAGAGAGATGGGAGGAAGAGAGAGAAGTGGGAAATTTGTGTTGTGAGGGAATGAAATGAGAGATTAGGGTTTTGTGGTATTTATATTACAGCCCTTTATTTTAATCTAATCCTAGCCATCCATTATTTAGATCTAAGGGTTTGGATGAGGACTCAAGAACTCAACTAAATAAGGTGGACTTATAGAATCCCTTTTCTATATATATATATATATATATATATATATATATATATATATATATATATATATATATATATATACAATGACAATGAAGCTATGCCTTGGCCTTTGGGCCATGGCCCGGCAAGACTTATCGAATTTTGTGCATATAGAAAGCATATCTAGTGTTTGGCAGAGTTGGTAAGGTATCATGGGTGCTTATGTTTGTTCTAAGGGGATCAAGTGTTCGACTCTTGTTGCCTTCATTTATTTTATTTTCTTAGTTTTTAGTTTTAAGTTTTCGACTTTACAAACATAAAATGAATCTTGCATTTTTAGACTTTAGTTGCACTAACATTTTTTTGATAATATCCAATTTGGTACTCTTATTAAACATCCATTTATTATTGTAATTTTGTAAACAATCTTTTTTATTTAGAGAAACATTTTAAAATTATAGTAAAGTCTTTACAAATATAGTAATATACTAACCTTTTATTCCCGGTTGGAAAAGATATGTGCGAAGTTACTATAATATAGTTTTACAAGAAACATATTGCTATTCATATTATTTTTTAAAATTTTTTCTCACATAAAGATGATAATAATGTTATAAAAAGATTTTTTTAAAGAAAATAACGAGCTTATATTTCAAAAATTCGAAAATAAGATAAATTTGTAATCCTCGCATAGGAGTTTTAAAATGCACGCGGCAATAAATAAACTCGAATAAATATTAAAAACGCTAAAATAGGGATGTAAGGTTTACTTGAAATTAAACATCTATTCAATCGAAAAAACTAAAATATCGGCTCAGGTTGCTATTTTATCCTAGCTTCGTCCCTATATATATATATATATATATATATATATATATATATATATATATATATATAGAGGCCGGATCCGGTGAGGCACCTCATTATGGCGAGGCGGCCGGTCTCACCAAATTCCTTATTATGGTGAGGCAAGATCCGGTGAGTCCACCTATATATTTGAGTCCATGAGTCCATAAAACAATATCACGCACTATACAATACAATATCACGAATTTTTTTTTTCGAAATTTTTTTTTTTCAAATTTTTTTTTTCGAATTTTTTTTTTTCAATTTTTTTTTTTCGAAATTTTTTTTTTCAAATTTTTTTTTTCAAAATTTTTTTTTTCCGAAAAAGTTTTTTTTTTTTTTTTTTTTTTTTTTAATCTCATACCTATTTTGTGAATCTCATACCTTATTCAGTGAATCTTTAAGGCTTGTTTTGTGAAACTTGATCATCATAATTGGTTAAAATCACCTATTTCGCTCTTTTCTTTATTAGGTGAATCTCAGACTTTGTTTTGTGAATCTCGGACCTTGTTGATGAATCTTAGAACTTGTTTTGTGAAACTTGGTCATCATAAGTGGTTAAAATCACGTTTTTTCCTCTTTTCCTTATTTTGTGAATCTCATACCTTAGTCAGTGAATCTCAAGACTTGTTTTGTGAAACTTGATCATCATAAGTGGTTAAAAATCACCTATTTTGCCCTTTTCTTTATTAGGTGAATCTCAGACTTTGTTTTGTGAATCTCAGACCTTGTTCGGTGAATCTTAGAGCTTATTTTGTGAAACATGGTCATCATAAGTGGTTAAAATCACGTTTTTTGCTCTTTTCCTTATTTGGTGAAGCTCAGACCTTATTTTGTGAATCTCATACTTTATTCAGTGAATCTTAAGGTTTGTTTTGTGAAACTTGATCATCATAAGTGGTTAAAATCACCTATTTTGCTCTTTTCTTTATTAGGTGAATCTCAGACTTTGTTTTGTGAATCTCAGACCTTGTTCAGTGAATCTTAGAGCTTGTTTTGTGAAACTTGGTCATCATAAGTGGTTAAAATCACGTTTCTTGCTCTTTTCCTTATTTGGTGAATCTCAAGCCTTATTTTGTGAATCTCATACCTTATTCAGTGAATCTTAAGGCTTGTTTTGTGAAACTTGATCATCATAAGTGGTTAAAATCATCTATTTTGCTCTTTTCTTTATTAGGTGAATCTGAGACTTTGTTTTGTGAATCTCAGAGCTTGTTCAGTGAATCGTAGAGCTTGTTTTGTGAAACTTGGTCATCATAACCACGTGATGCTCCTGTTACTGCAAAGTGTACAAAAACAAGACCTATACTTTAGGTTGGGTAGCCAGTCGGAAAGGAAAAAATGGTACATTCAATCAAAGTTTGTTTGAAAATTGTAGGAGCTAACACAAATGCATCAAAATGTTGAGAAGAGTTGCCACTGCCAACTCAATGCATTCATTCCCATTGAAACGTATTCCGCTAAAATTATGCAGAAGAAACATCATCATTGATTGACTACCTCTTCCAGACGGACCATTGAGCTAAAAAGAATTCACTAAACAACTGAATCCAAAAAACTCTCGAACAAGCAAAAGACTCTATGATGTCACCACTCACCACATCCATGTAGTTTTTAAACATCTAAATATTCACAAAGCATGATTCATGTTCCATATAAAAATTTTGGAGCACTCACTCAATAACACGCAGCCAATTATACGCAACTATACCACTTGAGAATGAAACGCTATTAACTAGCCTTAAGACGATACTACCCACAAAAGCCATATGTTTTAACACAGAAACACAGGCAGAAAACTTAACTCGCCTAAAGAAAAGGGTGCAATATATGCTATGCTCAATATATAAATATCACTTGGCAGCCAGCAGTCTACTCCATCAAACTACCAAACTAAAAAACCGTAGAGACTCCCCCACATTTCATAACAAAAAAACAGCAATTGATCACAAACTCCAATCCATTATATCTAATTATCGTATAAATCAACATAAATGCACCCGATATCCATAAATTCGAAACCTATAGCTATGTTCTCACCTATGTCCCTTACTAACCGCAGATTCTTCACTTTTCCATACTTGCTCATAGCCTAAACAAAACAACATTCACCATTCAAAATCCCCCTTACAAATTACAACATTTCAACAAATAAAACATATCAAATAATGGAATAACCCAACAAAAAAAACCATTACTCTCCTTCCCCTACACCAATTCAGTAGCGGAATTAGAGGAGCTAGCAAGGACAGTCGCTCCCAAGCAACGAAAAGTTTAGAAATTTTAGTTAATTTACCATATTACATTAAAAATTCGCCCTACAGGTAACTTAATTCCACCTTAACTGCAAATCCTAGTTCCGCCACTGCACCCAGCTTCCCCTACACCATTCAGTGGCGGAACAAAAAGTTTGGAAATTTTACTTAAATTTTTCAAATTCCTTTCCTAGTTTACCATATTGCATTAATAATTCGCGCAACCGGAAATTTAATTTCCCTTAACCGCAAATCCTAGTTCCGCCACTGAACAAAATCAATACATAAAAACCGAAAAACATATCCAATTAAAATCATTAAAACAAAATAAACCTTGAGAAGAGTATCTTCAGTAGTAGAACGCGAAAGATGACCCACAAACAAGGTACAATACGGGTCACCAATTACTTTCGGATCACCAAACGGGTCATCTGAAAATACCCAACAAATAAAAATTGATTAAAATGATTATTAGTAAGAAAAGATTGAAACTTTGAAGGATAAAATGGAAAGAAAGAGTACAAAGGGAAGCAGAAGAACAAAGAAGAGCTCTGTAAATGGCGTTATCATGAGGAAGAATGTCGGTGCCATTGATCTTTTGATGTTGAAGAGAGAGAAAATGAGAGGAGTAAATGATTGTATGAGGGGAAATCTGCTGGTGAGGTATATAAGGAGACACGTGTCAAAATCTAGTGTGTCTCTAATTTTTAGATCCAATGGTTTAGAAGGTGTCCAGCCGCCTTACCCTAAGAAGGGTGCCTCACATGATTCAATCTCTCTATATATATATATATATATATATATATATATATATATATATATAGAGAGAGAGAGAGAGAGAGAAAGAGAGAAGGGATCAATTAAGGTCCTTAGATATAATAAGTCCATAAGTCCTAATGTGGACGGTTGGATCAATCAAACGAATGGCCAAGATTTCGCAGTCAAACCCCACTAAACCCCATTAAACTAATATTTTTGATTTACCTCTCTCCTCTTACCCACTAACCCATGCATGCTACACTGTTTGTCCATCAGTCCATGATCATTTCCCTCCTCATTTTCTAGACAATTCAAAACAACTTGCGGGTATTTTTCCCTCTATTTCCTGTCATTTCGTCTTCCTTTTCTTTCTTCACAATTTCGATAACTCCATTTTCATCACTACCAATTAACTCCATCCTAACAAACGCCATTTTCATCACTACAAATTAATACCAACTCGCGTGCAAACTACTTTGTCTCCATTTTTTTATAAGGTATTTTCTCCATTCCTTATTCAGTGATTTGTAGTTTGTTTTTTGTTAATTATTGCCTTTGTTAAACTATCATAAAAAGAGTTCATTTGATTTTTCAATCTTCAATTATGGGTTTGTTGATGTTGATTTGTCCAATTGTTAATTATGGTTGTGCAGATCAAATTCGAGGTCATTTGATAATTAACAATGGTTTTTGCCAAGAAAAATGCCAAGAAATCTTCCAAGAAATCTGAATCGAAGGTAAAAAATCTCGTCTTGTTGGTATAACTCTTATAGAATGATTTGTAACTTCAATTAAATATCTGTATAACTCTAATCCCAATTGTTTGTCATCTACAGATGGATGTTGTAGAAAGTATTGACACGGGAGTTGATATCCAGGTTAAAAGTTTTGATTTTGATTTATACGTTACTAGATGTCTAACTCTTCTTACTAGATGTATAACTTTAGTACTCAATATGTATAACTCTGGGTAATTAATGTAAAACTCTGGTTAATAGATGTATAACTCTGGGTAATTAATGTAAAAAACTGGTTAATAGATGTACTCAATATGTATAACTCTGGGTAATTAATGTAAAACTCTGGTTAATAGATGTATAACTTTAGTACGCAATATGTATAACTCTGGTTCCTAGATGTATAACTCTGGGTTCTAGATGTATAGCTCTTCCGATTCTCGTGACCAACTCCTTCTTCATAATGTCAAACTCTAATTGTTATATGTATGACTATACTTTTAATTAGTTTCCATTCATAGAGTTATACAATATATGCCTACAGTTATACAATTTATACCTGGATATATACAATATATAGCTAGAGTTATACAATTTATACTTTGGAGTTATACATTAGATGCCTGGACTTATACCTGGAGTTATTCCTGGAGTTATTCATTTATCGTATATGCTTACGATTATACATTGTATGGCCAGAGTTATACATTCTATGACTAGAGTTATACATTACATGACCAGAGTTATACTTTCTATTGCTAGAGTTATACATTTTATCGCAGTCATTTGTTGTATAACTCTGATTACATGTTGAATAACTTCTGCTGTCATAATGTATAACTGGAGTTATACAATATTTGCTTAGAGTTGTACATTTTATTCCTGGAGTTATACAGTATATGCCTAGAGTTACACATTAGATAACTTGTTATTATATGTATAACTGTACTGTTAATCTGAATCCCTTTTTGTTTGTCAGCTACAGATGGATGATGCACCAATGCGAGAAGGAGCGATTCCCAGGTTCAAAGTTTGACCCTTTTATAATGTTGTCATTTGTTGTATAACTCGATTACATTTTGAATAACTTTTCTTTGTCGGAATGTATAACTCTTGATATTTCCTGATTAACTCTATTATCAGAATGTATAACTTTTCTTATATTTTGTATAACTCTGACTATCTATTGTATTACTTTAATTCACAGTATGTCTATTTCTTTGTTCCAAATATCTCTAATTGCAACTATAGTATGTCTAATTTTGTGTGTTGTCCTTGCTTTTCCCCAGATGGTTGAGGCCAAGCCAAGGGTAAAGAGGGTGCATGAAATCACGGTTTCGTGTCGACCTCAAAGACTTGTCTCTCTCATTGAAAAACTTAATGAGGATCGGTGTCATTTGTTAAGAAAATTGGGTTTGGTGGCCTTTTGGAACTCAAGATTAGCAGCTTCCCACTTGCACACGTTCACTGTTCTTGGAGTCCTTCTCGACGGGTCATATGTGTTCGGGGCTTCGCGGAAGAAGGAGTTTATGATCGTAAGTATGCGTGCATGACTGTTTCTTGTTACCTTTCGGACCCAATTCTCTCCCTTTGGTGCCCGTGAGCTCGCAGAAGGGGTCCAACGATCCCGAGAATAAGGAGCTGAAGGACAAATGGCGGCAAGCGTACGGGGTGGCCAAAGGGAATAGTGCAATACCCTTAGGGAAAGTTCACAAGCAACTTCTGGAGTACGAGGAGGCGGACGATCAATTTTGCCGGCTATTTGTTTTGTTCTGCATGTCTTCATTCCTCGCACCCACCCCAAACAACGGGATAGATTGGAAGCTGTTAAGGGCTGTAGAAGATCCTGAAGCCATCCCGCATTTTGACTGGTGCTCTTATATTTTGGACATGACGGTGAAAGCGGGGTCAGACTGTAAAAAGGGGGTAACATTGTTGAACGGGTGTATCCCCTTCCTCATGATAAGCTACTTTCAGCGATATGATTACAAGGGTAAGCCTTGTAAACATGATCTACCTTTGATTAAACATTGGGATGAAACTGCGCTTGTAGAGAGGGTAAAATTTGAGGTGGGTCAAGGGGGATTGGGTACTTTAACCTTGTCTAAGACCAGGTATCCAAGGTGCCTTCAAGACCCCTCTTATGGAAGGAGTGTGGACGAGTAGCATCCTCCCGGCCGCGTGAACCCAAACAATTGCTAATGGGCCCCCCCCCCCCTCTCTCCCGCCCAACTTTCGAGAAGAAGTTCATTCAGATAGAACTACCTACAGTGTCGAGGATGACCAGGAATTGAAAGCTAGGGTCATTTGTCGATGTAAGTGCAAACTATTATATATTTCTGCAGATGGATTCATTTTCACTTAACGTACCCATATATTATAATATAACTAACTTATCGTACTTCTTGGATTCAGTGGTACTCACGAGCTTTATCTACAAATGCAAAGGAACGCTATTGTGTTCTATTCATGGTATGCAGATGCAACCGCACGGATCAAAGCTGTAACTAGTGATCCGACGGGCCTAAATCCTAGTCAGGCCTCTCAAGAATTCTTTGAGGGTGAAAAGATTCAAAAGTACGTCATTTGAAGGAAGCAGTTGCGAGAAAAGGTGAAGGTTTCGTGGGTAACGCTCCTGCATTTGGAGAGGCGATTCATCGAGCCTCCCAAAAAATCTGACGGAATCGATGCATCTACGCGTCAAATAAGTGAAGTTCTGTCTAGTCTCGCCAATGATGACGGTGGCAGGGGTGGTAACCCCCGTGTTGAGCCGCGTCTAGAGTCCGTCAAAGCCGAGACGCCAACGAAATCAGTTGCAGTTTCATGGTCAAAGATTATGGAGGAAGTGGGAGGTGATACAGTCGTTTCTAAGCCGTTGTCACCTGCTAGCCCAGGGTTAGAGGATCAAGTTGTGTGCACCCCCGCCCCAACTTTCAGAGAACTGTTGTTGGAGGCGCGTTACACCGAGGAGGAAATTGACGAAACTATTGGGCCGTCAAAGGACGATGAGGCTCGTCTCTGGACATGTGATGAGGGGCATGAGCACGTTCATGGGGACGGATTGAATGAAAATGCTGAAAATGTTGGAAGATTGTCGGTCGACCATGACCATGAAGGAGCAAAGCAGACATTGTAGGCCAAGCTGACGGACGGTCAGAGAATGCTGAATCTTGGCCCGTGGTAGTTGATGAGGTGCATGAGCAAGTTCATGGGGAGGGATTGCAAGAAAATGTTGAAAGATTGTCAGACAATCAACCGTCAGAAAAGGCGATGGAAAAATCTACGGTCCCAGAATTGGGTTTGGACACACAAGAATTGATGGAGTGTCTGTTTTCTCTCTTTGAAATGAAGGAAGCTGCATGTGGACTTCCAGCGTACGGGAGTGGTCCTAGTGGCGAGGTAAGTTTGTTAATTTGCGATAAATACTTTTTATACAATGGTTTTTTTTTTGTTTATTGGTAGTGTATAACTCTAAGTTGATATAGTATAACCTTGTTGAAACTTATGTTGAGGCCTTAGAATCGTAGTATAATCAGAACGGCCGGTTGGTACAACTCTTAACCAAAGATATCGACTACGATTATACAAAGATATATGACTAGAGTTATACAATATATGCTTTGGAGTTATACATTAGATAGCTGGAGGTATATCTAGAGTTATACAAAGAGAGTTATACATTATAGTGTATATGCTTACGATTATACATTATATGGCCGAGTTATACATTCTATGCTTACGATTATACATTTTATGGCCGAGTTATACGTTTGGCGTTTAATTTTGTTATTTTTCATTCAGGCCACTTTTAAAAAGGATGTAATTGAGAATGTTGAACAACATTCTAACAATGGGGGAGTAAACGTAGATGTTGTCGAGGGTGCGGAGATCACCCGGGGGAATCCTTCAACTGAATGTCTTGGAAATGAAATCCCTCGACTTTCATGAGCACGGCAGAGGTGAATGAGGCATTTGCCGGGGTTGAGGAGCGAACGATCGGTGCTGCCAAAGAAGGTTTGGTAGTTGAAATCGCTGGTGCTAGGGTTGAGCCGGTTGCACCACATCCACCCCCTATTTATGTGCCGCGATGTGACATGATCCACCATCCCTTCTGCTGCATTCAATCGACCCCCTTCCGTGTATGGACATTGTACACGAGAACCTAGGTTGTTCTCGGATTGCGGGCACCGAACCGACCAAAGACGTATGCTCACGAGTGGTTGCGTTTTAACAAGGAACGTTTCGGGGACGGTGTTGGGTGAGGAAGGATGTAATGGATTATGTCTTTGATGAATTCCACGACCATAATAAATCGTAAGTAAAAGATAAGTTTTACCTATATTTCAATACGATGACAAACAAACAGGCCATGAATGCATTCCCTTCTGCGTGTCTCAATTTTGCTAATCCTTTGTAGGGAACAATTGGTCACATATCCTGTCCAAACCGCATAACGCGTATTGATCTCCGGTCGTTGATGCCCGGAAGCAGTTCGGGAAATGTCATCGATCTGGCTGGTCCGTGCTACTCAATCGCTTACGACGCGAACACCGCCGACTGTTTCAAGTTCGCTACTGTTGTTTCTTTGGCCTAAGTCACGCTGTAAGTGTGCTCGAACTCCGCAAGTTATTTTGTGACAACCTGTACGTTGTGATACAAGCTGCCAACCCCCGTCTATCATTTTTATAGGCCCTAGCAATTGACATTTGGCAAGGCAGGAAGAAAAACTTGGTTGTAGATCATTCTGAAGGCTTTTGTTACTCGTGGGACATGTGGCAAGAGTCGTGTCCTAGTCCATTCCAACTGGACTCCGATATGGTGAGCTCAGATATCAATATAGAGACATTTACATACTGGAATTATACATTATTTTCGTAGAGTTTAACAGTATATGCTTAGAGTTGTACAATATATGCTTTAGAGTTAGGCATGGAGTTTTACCTAGAGTAATACCTGGAGTTATACACTACTCTGTATATGCTTACAGTTATAGATTTTATGGCTAGAGTTATACATCCTATTGCAAGAGTTATACAGTATATAACTTTAGCTTTCAGAATTACTAGAGTTATACGTTCTAGGGCTGAAGTTATACATTATTTGTCTAGAGTTATACAGTATATGCTTAGAGTTTTGATGAGTGGCTAACTTCACTCCATAACTCTAGGCATATAATGTATAACTTTAACCATAGAATGTATAACTCATCGCACATAGAGTACAATGTAAGCATATACGAGTATAATGTATAACTCAGGCATCCGCTTAGTGCACATAATGTACAAATCGCAAGAATATCTTTGTATAACTCTGGAAATTAAATGTACAACTCTACACATATAATGTATAACTCTAACCATAGAATGTATAACTCCAACTACGCACAAAATGTATGCCTCTAATCTGCTAATTATTTTTTAAAACTCTTAGATTTTTGGTGCATGTTTGTAGGTTTTCGTCCCGTAAGCAGTTGGCGATGAAGATCATTACTCTTGCATTTGCATAAATTTCCTCTACGAGCGGATCGAGTATCTTGATAACCGTTCTTACGAGGACGATCTTCTGAAATTACCATACGGAGGGATTGCGCGTATTCATTGTAAGACTTATAAAAGCGGTGACTAGATTAATTATCAGCTCCATTTGTTTTGTTAATACGTCTTCCCCTTTTAAACGCCTTGCCTAACTTCCGCCGGTGATGCAATGGGAAAGTATATGGCCTACAAAGGGCTCGACAAAGGCAAGAGAGTTGAAGGGTTCCCTTTTGTCAACATTAAATTCAATGGCGGGGAGCGGGACATACGCCAATGACTGTGGTCTATACGTCATGGTTCATATGTTCTTTGTCACCGTGGAGAGCCATTCGACTGTACCCTAGGGACTGAGGAAAGCAATGACCTCATGTGAGCGAAAATTGCTGCAACCCTTGTCCTCAGTGACATTAACTTGGACAGGGAAGATGTGTTATCCAGGGTATCAGCTTTTAAGGAGCTTAAAGACCGTGAATTGGAGGAGGTGCGTGATAAACAGAGGTCAGCCGGCAACACAAGTGGAAGGAAGAGAGGTGTTGGAAACGCCGGAGAGAACAGTTCTGCTAAACGACCTTGCTCTAAGGTCAGTTCAACCTTCCAGACTCCACCTTCCAAAGTAACCCTGGGCGGGACGGCCGTCCGTCGGGCCCTCTCCATTTGTTAATAACCGCTCCGGGGTAAGGGCGATGGCCTTGGTTGCACCAAATATTGCGGGGAACCAGACGCCAACCTTACCGTGGTCGCCAAGATGCTGAAGATGAACAAGGCATTAACTAGGGATATCCCGGTGTATCGCAAACAAGTGGCTGATTACGTTTTCCTTGATGACTACAAATATCCAAATGAGTAAGCTGTCTAAAATCCTAATGTTTTATCATATTAAGCTATATCAATATAGAGTTACAGTATATGCTCAGAGTTGTACAATTTATACTTTGGAGTTATACATTAGAGGACTGGAGTTATACCTAGAGTAATACATGGAGTTATATGTTTCATCACTGAAGTTATATATATCGTTAATGGAGTTACACATTCCTAAAGCTGCAGATTATACGTTTCATCGGTGAAGTTATGCGGTCATTTTAATAGCGATTACCTTCCCATTTAGTATACGTCATAGCCTGATTAACACTGCCTTTATCGAACTACGGTGAACCACTTGTGAGTTACGGCCGACACGGAACAATTAATAGGTTGCAAATGTTGTCTATGCTCTCTGAGACGCCAATGGATGAAAAAGTGATTGAGTGTTGGTCCTTGTTGCTTAATCGATTGGAGGCAGAGGATTGCGCGATTTTCCGTTCGTCTTTCTTCGGTATCCGTCATATGGTATGGTCCTAATCAATCCTTTAATATGTTATAAGAGTTGCACATACCCTCTTTAAAACTTTCACAGTGGAAAGTAAGTCGACGATTATACATACCCTCCCGGAGTTAAACATTTTGTTTTTAGAAGTTATTAACAACCAGTATATACTTAGGCATTCTTCATTATCTTTGTAAGAGTTCTTGTGAAACTCCAATGCACAACCCCTATAACTCCACTTTGGTATCCTCACACATATCTGCTACTTGAACAGAAACAATCTTGAGCCTTGTACGAAACCCCGTCCAACAAACACCGGACACCGAGCGGGTTGTACAATACGTGGGGACGTCTTCCGAACCGATTGTGGCAAAGATTTCAGCTTGAAGGCTGATTTAATCTTCGTACCCATTAAGATTGAAGCCCATTATGCATGTGTGTGTATCAACTTTAATTCTAGGACGATTGATCTCACTGACGGTAAGTACTATTCAAGTCCACGGCAATCGGAGATATGCAAAGCATGTCACGTTATTGTAAGTGGAATTAAATTGTAATTATGTTCATCTAAAAAGTGTTCTCACCGCTTTTACAAATCTCACTTTTTGACGTTCTGGTCTCTTGCCAGGCGAGCCTCATGAGCGACTACGTGGAGGCTAGGGATGACGGGAAGGATAGAGCGAAAGACATAGTGTCGTTCCAGTTCCGTCAGATCCCGTTTGGATGGCATCAGCAAACGATAAACGACACCGAGTCTGGGTTGTTCTGCATGATGCACATGCTAATGTACGAGGGCGATAGTTTTGGTCACGTTGATCTCGAGAGGAAGGTGAACCGTCGATATTTGGTGATCCAGTTGGCGGACGCTTCTCTAGGCGACATGAACATCATCGGGGAAGGAGTTCGACCAAGGTCAATGGTTTCATTGGCGAGAAATTACAGATCCACGAAGACAGTAGAAAAGACGGAAAGCGGCGCGGAGAGGAGATAAAAAACTGCGAAAAAATAGAATGTATCCCTTTGATTCTGTATTCTCTTTTTTTGCAACTCTAGAATGTTGTCAAGAAACTCCTTAACAACTTAGACAACTTGTTGGAATAGATTGTTACTATATGATCTTGGTCAGTCATAATTAAAATCCAAGTTTTACAGATAAGTGTTAGAGTTATACACTCTGTGAAGTTAAGTTATACAAATTATGTGCAGGAGTTATACAACACATGACTGCAGTTATGATAAAAGGCAAAATTTATTAGACAGCTAAGAGTTATACAAAAAACATCAAGAGTTATACAAACTGTGTACAAGAGTTATACAACATATGACTGCAGTTATTTTAAGGCAAATTTTGAACAAGAGTTATACACTCTGTGAAGTACATTTATCCATATATGGGTAAGAGTTGTACTTAAAGCCACTGAAATTATAATTCTTTCTTAAAACCACTTTTAAATATTGGATATGTTGCCATGAACATAAGTCATCAAAACAATGTAAAAGAGTTGTACAACATTAGCTTCAAATTTCACACACCATATTACTGAAGTTATACAATCTGGAAGGTGCAATCCCCCTTCAAAATAGACAAAAGCTAGCTATTAAATACGCGTTCCGTCTCACCAGATTTTTTACCTTTTAAAGAAATAAAGATTGTAAATAATTTGTTGAGACGGGGGTATTTTTATACTGCCTACTACTACATGTTAAGTTTCTCTATTCTTCTTCTTCGTCGTCTTCGTCTTCTGATTCTTCTTCTTCTTCTTCTTCCTCTTCCTCTTCTTCTTCTTCTTCTTCTTCTACTCCTTCAGATGCTGGTGAAGACGGTGGATGCTCAGAGAATGGGTTAGGGCAGTTCCGTTTATCGTGGTGTGCCATTTGTTTCTGATTATTACACATGCGCTTTGGCTTAGAAGCCAAGGCAATGGCTTTAGCCTTAGCTGACACCATTCTTTTACCGCCGCCTTTGTTTTTCGATTGTTTTGGTGGAAGTATTGTTACCTCGTCATCGGGGCAACCAAGGATTTTCTCAAATTCTGTTGCTTTGTTAAATCCTTCTTGTACGGTAAAAGTTTCTCCTTGAACTCTCTAATTAACGAGCTTAAGTTCACAACTTCAGTCTCACTCGCGCCACGAAGTAAACCAATGGTAGAATGAACTTCTGACCACAACTTCACCATCGCAACTTCTTTTGCATCAGCGCTACTATTTGTTTCCATTTGTTCACCATCACATTCTGATAATCTGAATTGCAATGCATCCTTTTTCCATCTTGTAGAAACGTAATCAATTGGAATTGTCTTCATGCCGTTAGTCAGTCAAAATCCGGACTATATGTAAACGTAAATCCCATCCTTTCAAACATCATACATTTGCACTTTGTGTAGCCTGTGTCCCTGTAATCCAATTAAATTATGCCGTTAGTTGTCTTATACATATAAAATAAGAGTTAAACATTATCACGCAGAGTTATACATATGGCAACAAGAGTTATACATTCTGAAAGTTACAGTTATTCTAACTCTAATCAGAGTTATACTACAAATAGTCATTGTGATTCGTGAAAAATAGAATTCCTAATGTTATTCGAAAGTAGAGTTATACATATGTAATCGAGTTATACTACATATGGCAACAAGAGTTATACATTCTGAAAGCTAAAGTTATTCAAAATGTAATCAGAGTTATACTACATATGGCAACAAGAGTTATACATTCTGAAAGCTAAAGTTATTCAAAATATAATCAGAGTTATACTACATATGGCAACAAGAGTTATACATTCTGAAAGCTAAAGTTATTCAAAATGTAATCAGAGTTATACTACAAATGACAACAGTTCATTGAAAAATTGAATTTCTAATGTTAATCTGAAATTAGAGTTATACATATGACAACAAGAGTTATACATTCTGCAAGTAGAGTTATGCATATAATAAAAAAAGTTATACATTCAGAAATCTTAAGTTATTAAAACTGTTGTTACCTGGGTTGTACTCTACGTTGAAACTTTTTCATCGATTGAATCCTTTACGACAGTCACTTCAACTCCATCGACTTCAGCATAGCCGACACTCTTACATGTATCGATTGAGCAAATGACCTCTAGTTGGAATTCCTTGAAAACCTCACGGGTATAAACAACCGACGCATATTCCTCTATGGGTAAATGCGTCCCCATTGCCGGGGTTGAGTGTCAGTTTTCATGGTCAAGTCTCTTCTGCGTATGCCGTTGATGGTCCATAGTGCTTTCAAAACGCATCCAAAACTCCACTAACGTGCACGACTTTCGCTCGAACTTCTTAAAAAAACTATTAATGCTCTCTGATCTCTGGGTTGTCCTCATTACACCACCCATGTTCAAGTCCCTGCAATGTGCCATCACCCATTGGCTCCTTTTTTTCGTACGCTTCTGTAAACCACTCTTCGTTCACAAGACCATGCGCCACCATTATTTCTGCCCACCTAGCGTCAAAGTAAATGCGCTTCTATGTTGTCGTCCCATAGAATATTGTTCAATTTCTGAACGAACTCCTTATAATCCTCCCTTGTCACCCCGACCTTTGATGGCACCTTGTTCATTATATGCCACATGCAAAATCGGTGGCGTGCAGTCTTGAAGGCAAGGGGTACGGCCTTAATAATGCCCGGACACTGATCTGTGATAATGTACTTGGGTTCCTTTCCTCCCATAGCATTCAAAAACCTACGAAAACCCCTTTGGAAGGATTCATGGTCTTCATGGGCAATCAATGCCCCACAGAATGTCACCGATCGCTTATGGTGATCTATGCCAATGAATGGCGTGAAAATCATATCGTACTTGTTTGTTGAGTATGTTGGGTAAATGCGACACTGCGCATCTCCAAAAACGGAGTAGTTCCTTCTAGTGGTTCATCGGCCCATATTGCGCTTCGAAGGCTGTTATCCTTGTCAACTTCATAATCAAAATAAAACCCCTGCCTATTTTGTGCCATATTCTTGAACCGGTCAATGAACAATTGACCGTCCCGTTTATGGATGAAGCACTTCACATCTCGGTGGAAGTTCTTAAAATCAGTTAAGGATGCACCAATGTTCTCGAACCCGTTTACGAGCTCCTTACACATGTTGTACGTCCTAGTTGCTCCTATCCTCAACTGCAGTGGACAACAAATCCTTATCAGTGCTGATTAATAACCAAGAATTCCTCAACTATAAATCTTTCAGCTATTTTTATAACTTCTTATTATTTATAACTTTTAGGTTTACATAACTCTATCATCTCGGTAAATAACTTTAGAAGTTTGCCATTTAATTAGTGGATGTTTGTTTAATAGTAAACTAACCCTTGAGTTGTACATTATCAAGTACTTGTGAAAATCTTCTATGTTCCGCGACATCTTTTGAAACTGACGATCCTCACTCGATACAAGCTCGTGATTATGCCCATGTGGAATCGGTCAATTACTAGTACTCCATTCTTCATAAATAGCCTGACATGAGCTTTACACCTTACCCTCTTGACGTTATACTTCCTCTGGTTCGCAGTTCTTTTTCCCCATTGCATTCCTTCTTCCCTAATCCCGATCTGATTTTTTTTAATTACTGCCTCTCCTTTTGAGACATATGTGAATCCCTCTCTGTTGCAAACCAGCAACTTTGACCTGATTTCACCGTCGCGCCATTTTTTCGTCGAGTACTTCCGAACATCAAACCCGGTCGCCAATGCATAAACTTTATAGAATGTCACTGCCTCGTCGATTTCAAAAAATTGTTGCCCTACACAAGGTGTAAACTCCGCTGCCAAATGCTTACAATACTCGGTTTCATTTGCCTTGCGACCATCGAGCGAGAATCAATCATCCATGAAATGATTAAGAAATACATAACTCTACGCATATCTTTGTATAACTCTATGCACATACGGTATAACTAACGGGCCTGCATCATCGTATAACTTTGGGTGTATAATGTATAACTTTAGTCATACAATTTATAACTATGGGCATGTGAATGTATAATCGTAGTCGGATAACGTATAACTCTAGTCATACAATGTATAACTCTAGTCACGGTTTGTATAACTCTAGTCATACAATGTATAACTCTAGTCACAGTTTGTATAACTCTAGTCACAGTTTGTATAACTCTAGTCATACAATGTATAACTCTAGTGATTTAATGTCTAACCCTAGTCACACTGTATAACTCTAGTCACAGTTTGTATAACTCTAGTCATACAGTGTATAACTCTAGTCACAGTTTGTATAACTCTACTCATACAATGTATAACTCTAGTCACAGTTTGTATAACTCTAGTCACAGTTTGTATAACTCTAGTCATACAATGTATAACTCTAGTGATTTAATGTCTAACCCTAGTCACACTGTATAACTCTAGTCACAGTTTGTATAACTCTAGTCATACAGTGTATAACTCTAGTCACAGTTTGTATAACTCTAGTCACACTGTATAACTCTGGGCACATAATTTGTATAACTTTAGTCAAATAATGTATAACTCTAGTCGCAGTATTTATAATTCTACTCATACAATGTATAACTCTAGTCACAGTTTGTATAACTCTAGTCATACAATGTATAATTCTAGTCATTCAATGTATAACTCTAGTCACAATGTATAACTCTAGTCGCAGTATTTAGAATTCTAGTCATTCAATGTATAACTCTAGTCACAATGTATAACTCTAGTCATACGATGTATAACTCTAGCTATTTATTGTATAACTCTAGGCAGAGACTGTAAGATGTATAACTCATTCTACACAACGTATAACTCTTAGCAAATAATGTAAAACTCTAGGTATATAATGCATAACTCTAGGCATACTTTATATTCTAAGAGTTATACATTAAATGAAACGGCACAATATATGGAATGCGAAGCGTTATAAGATTTCAAGCAGGGATATGGCACAACTTCTTAAACAAAATTCGTATTAATTAAAAAACAACTCAAAGGACACATTACTAATTATAAATTCATTCCACTATCTAAAAAACCAGTTCATTATATCCCTATCTCCACCCTAAACTCCAAATCCTAAATCGTTAAAACCTAAAATAAATTCCAAACTTCCTTCAACAACAATGAATGATGCCATTCGTAAGACATGCATTATGACCGAGTACAACAAGAGTTTCATACGCCGGTTGCTGGACATCGAGAGGAGGTACAAGACCTACCTTGAGGACGCTCAGATTGCACTCAAGGACGCCAAAGAAAATGGCTTGTCGGAGCGAGATAATGCGGCTATTAGAAGATATTGCATCTGCGGAGCGAAACCTCCAAATAGCAAAGGAGGAGAGGATGAATATCATAGAAGAGAATTCATCCCTATATGAACATCTAAGAACTGTATTTTTAGCAATGCATTAAGTTTATGTATCTATATCTATTAATTAAGTTCATGTATGTTAAATGTGGGTTTGTTTTACTATCCTCTCCATGATCTTCTTTGTTTTATTTTATTTAATTTGTTTTACTAACAAACACAGAAAAACTAAGCGAATAATAATTACATAAAAAACAATGACGGAGAAAAACACATACAAATAACATGTATAACTCTAGGCACAGAATGTATAACTGCAGGCATTTAATGTATAACTCTAATCATACAATGTATAACTTCAGACAAAATGTGTATAACTCTAATCATAGTATGTATAACTCTAGACACAGCTCGTATAACTCTATGCATATAATGTATAACTCTATGAACAGTCTGTATAACTCTAGTCATGCGATGTATAACTCTAGCTACACAATGTATAACTCTTAGCACAGATTGTATAACTCGGGCACAATTATCGTATAACTTTGGGTATATAATGTATAACTCTTACCATATCATGTATAACTATAGTTACACTCTGTATAACTCTAGGTAGATATTTGTATAATTCTAGTCATACAATGTATAACTTGTATAACTCTTACCTATATATGGAGAAGCTGAGTGATGTGTTGTATAACTCTGTAAAAACGTGTATAATCGTAATCATACAATGTATAACTCTATACACAGTATGAATAACTTTAATGATACAATGTATAACTCTAGACACAAACTGTATAACTATATCAAAATTGGTTCTTTAGTAAGATTTGTACGCACAATTTAGGGTTTGAATTCTTGTGTTACGAAGTTGCGGGAAAATGTCAAAGAGTTTTACAAAAACCTCTGGAGTTATAACACGATGAATATAAGAACTGCATGTGTACACTGTATTATTGAAGTTATACATATTTGGGTCAGAGTTATACTAAAACCCCTTTGAAGTTATAATTCCTACTTGATCAAGCTTTTAAATTCCCATCATTTTTTGCGATCAACAACAAGCTACCAACATGAAAGCACAAATCTGATGAACACCATGAAAGTACAACAGTATTAAGAATAATGAACACAAATTATATAACTACAACCTACAATAATGAACATTCGGAACTCACCATCGACAAAGAACTTCAATCATATAATCGTTTTCACGAACACCGATGTCATCTTGATCGTCTCTTTTTGTGATGAACAATGACAAATTATTTATTTTCAACAAAGCGAATGTATTTTATACAGAAAGATGATGTAGTTAAACAGTTGGCATGAAATTTCTTTTCTCTTTTTGATGATTTATAATGGATTTGTAGAATTATTCAGGTTTTTTGGATGATTTTTATGGGTTTTGCTTGTTGAGAGGTTTTGAATGGTGAAAAAGGAGGGGAAGCATGCAAAATGATATAGGAGGCTTTGTTTATTGCTATTGTCCGCGGGATTTGATATGGAGCAAAGACATAAACAAAGTGCAAGTGGTCCCTCTCTCAAACAATCAGCATTTTCTTTTTTTTTACCTCTAAAAAACACGCCCTCTCTCCTCATCTCATCCCTTCAATCCCTTCATCCAAGGGCTCTTATAAAGACTTAGGGCCTTATAAGGTATGAAGGCCTTATAAGAACTGCTCTCTCTCTCTCTCTCTCTCTCTCTCTCTCTATATATATATATATATATATATATATATATATATATATATATATATATATAATGATGATACATACTTGTATGAGCAGCAGATATTGCTTGCCTTATGGTTGTGAAGTTATGCAACTTTTGTATGTCAGAAGTTCCTAGTTCAACTTCAAACCTTGCTCGTATTTTTTTTGATGAAAATCCGCCACTGCCGAAAGGTACAGCCTTGCGTATCCAGTGATTAGTCTTTGGTAAATTTGGCATTGCAGTTGATGAAAAATGATATTCGGAGGCTGGTGTTATTATTATCATTAGAAAAATTCTTAGTATCCTCCGGGAGGGTGGTCCTTCTTACACCTAAAGACAATCCACCAAATGAAATATTATAAAGGTTTAGGTGTAAGGAGTATCATTCTCCCGGAGGACACAAGAATTTTTCAGTCCGTTCAGTTCACTTCCGTTTAATTTAGTTTTTAGACGATTAAAAATCTTTTAATCACTAAAATTCTAATCCTTACTCTTATAAACGTGGGAACTTCATAGCACTGTAGCAATGAATAGTACCTCCCAAAACCCCCCTCTGCTGTTGGATTTCCACACTTAATATCCACCTTCCATCTCTGCTATATACTCTCATCTACAAATTTAGGTCATCACTCCCAAGATCCGCTTATTTCCATCCATCTCCCTCTAAAAATAAACCCTCTTCAATCTTTTTACTCCATAGCTCCATCTCAGTGTTCTGTGCCCCTTCAATATCATCACACAACAATGACAATGGCGTGATAACGACGAGCATGCTGATGGTGAGTAGACGACGGCGGGACAACCCCAGATGATGCCGATGACAACGCTTTAAGGTTACATAGTCTTTCTGCTCCTCGTTGTTCATTATTGTTGACTTTGTTTTATGAGTTCTTTTTGTTTAGCACTTTCAATTTGATCATCATTTTCCGGGTTTTTTTTGGTGTCGGTGTCTTTCTTTTAGGCTTCCCATATCTTGTTTTTTTAGAATAACTACCATTTTGAGTGATTTTTGGTGTGTATTCCAATGTGAGTATTGATCTTATATTTTGTTCTTACATTATAGCTTTTAGCTCGTTCTTATTGTTTATTATTTTGTTATTTCTCGGGGTAGGAATTAGATTGCCTAAAATTTAATTGGTGAGGTTTTCACTGTAGTACTGTTCTGTTTATATGGTTCTTTACGAGGTTATATGCTTATTTAATTGAATTGTGTTTTTGGTGATTCAGTCTTCCATTGGCCGGTGATTGATTTTGAATGGTATGTTAGATTTTCAGCAAAAAACATGTCAGTACGCTAGTATTGGTATCAATGTCTTCCTTTTAGGCTTCCCTTATCTATTGTTGTGTTCTTGTTGATTCAGCTTTCCATTGGTAGTAAGTTAATTCACTGTTTTGATTTGCGTTTTAATTGAATTGTGTTTTTGGTGATTTTAGGTATTGAGAAATATGGTTGCCGTTTGGTTTTGGGGGATTGCAGGTATCACCGAAAGGACATTGATTTTGAATGGTATGTTAGATTTTATTGATTCTGGTTATGCTTTGATTCTTGTTACAGCACAATTAGTGCGTCTTAAACTGTAGTGCAGTGGTCGTCATAATCTGTTATTGTGTCTCTAGGTACTCATCGCGCCCGAGCTTTAAGCGCCTGATCACCTGTGGTGGATTCGGACCCTTGGCTATCTGTGTTAGCCCGTCGCTGAATGTGATTCTTTAGTTTGTTCGAGTGTTACTGTATGTGAACCTTTTTGTTTGCTCCCTTATTTCCTTTACATCACCTTCCTCGGCTTGCGTTTACATCTGGTTACTGTTGCAGTTACAGCGCGATTTGGGGTTACCCGTTTTGTTTTTGTCAATCGGCCAGGATTGCCGATCCTGCTGGCTGTTGCAATACCCAGGTACCGTATCTGTTCGTTTCATAATTATGAGGTGTTGTTTAAGTGTTTAGTTCTCCTTTTAAAGGATTTCTTTTATAGTTACAATAATCGTTTTGAATGATGGATTCAAAGGCGGTGCAGATGTCATAGGCTCACGGGTGATCACCTCTTACACTAGAGGTGAGGCTCTCTATTTAAGCTGTGATATGTTACAGGGTTTTAAATCAATCATTTGACTACTTTTTCATTTCGTCTCAGGTTTATTCAAACAGGATTTTAGATATGGTCATTCAATTTCTCCTGCATAGGTATCATTTACATGTCCCTTGGTTGTTGAATGTGGTCCTAGGCTCTTTGCTACTTTTACGTCTGTGTTTTAGGGCTTCTTTAGCTTAGTTCTTGAGTTTGTTCGGGTGGCGTGTCGAGAATTATGTGGGTTTTAAAGAGATATTGGTTGCGTGATATGTTTGGGTTTATCTCGAGTCTGTTATTATTTGAGGGTTTCCTTGGATTGGATTTGTACTTATTTTGGGCGAGTGGTTGTTATTCTTCCGTTGGTGTTTGTTTGAAGTGGGAGTGGGGTTTACTGAAATTTTGTGTTTAGTTTATGCTTCTTTCGCCTGCAATATATATAGTTAACCGTCGCTTTAGAAAGTAGCGTGGGAGATAGTTTGGGTGTTTCGGGAAGACTACAGCATGCGTCTGTATTATAGAACGGGATAGTTGTTTGGCAATACGAATACAAATATTTCTGGCCTGTTTGACTAGCTGACTATCCTTTGTTTGTTACTTACCTTTATTGTTGTTTTGTGTAATACTTATCACCTTGGTTTGACTCATCCGGCCAAAAGCTTGATAATGGTGATAAGCACGGTCGTTCGGAGTATTCAATACCTCGACAAATTTGAGTTTGATAGTGAGAATCCAATGTGTAATTGATATGAATAATGTGGAATTTTTCATGAAAACTCAGAAATGCAGAGACATGTGGTCTGACCGTGTCTTCGGTTTTTTTCCACATGATTTGTTTCGGTTCTTATTAATGCTCGACTTTTAGAGTGTTATATTTATGTGCTGGCCCTGTCCATAAAATCAGTAGTATCTTTCCTGCGTGCTCACTCGATCAGTTTTAGCTTTACAATCGGTTTCCTCTGAAAAGAAAAAGGAAGAGGGAAGTTTAAGCTTATAAGATAAACATTAACATTTTTTTTCGCATTATGTTTAAAATTTCAGTGTTGGCAAGTGCCAAATTGTTGATTGGAGACAAGGTCACAAGGATGAATGTTATCCATCGCCGGCCAACTCTGAGATAAATGATGAAGCCAGTAGTTTCTCAGAAAATGCTTTAAACCAGCCTTACTCTGATGAAAATGCAACCCAAATAGGTGATGAGCACGGCGAAACTGCTGCATTCTCTTCTCCATACATATCTGCAAAGGATGGGGAGCTGCAATTGACACTAATGCACGTGTAAAGGAATCCCATCCATTCTCAGTACATCACAACAAAGCAGTATCATTTTGGCTGCCTCCTGCTTTCCCTGGTCATGACACATGCATCACAACTGGTAAGTTATCATTTCCCCATATGATTCTAATTACCATATTTACATTTAGTGATGAATATCTTCCTATTCAGAGACGAGTATTGTTTTTGTTTCCTGTTCTAATGCTTATTCACCCTGGTTTTAATTTGCAGCCCGTCGTCATATCCCGTCAAAGTGAGAGACAGTTATCAATAACTGTTAAAAGTGTTTTTTTGCTGAAGGAGCAGCATCATAGATCCCCTGAAACATAGAATGTAACTAATTGAGGCTTTGAATGATTGGTTATATTTTCCTAATCCGGTATCTCGTTCCCCGCGTCATATAAATGTTGACCCGAGCTTTCTTTCCATTTTTACCAGTTTTTTCTGGGCACATGGATTATTGCTTCAGAGAACTAGCAGGAGAGTCACTTCCAGATGACCATGATATTCATCAATGCCCCTTTTTATGGAATATCAACGAGCCAACAAATTTTTCCTTCGCATCTTCGATGTACTTTTCTCTACCCGTAAGTCATGTCTTTTCGAGAAATCTGCTGGAATGATTTCGCCTTTAAAATGTTTCTTCTTATTTTGACATTGATCTAACTTAAATTGTTTCACTCATTTTGTTGCTTCCTTTGTACTCCCTTTGTCCCGGTCATTTGTTGTCCTTTTCCATTTTGGGGTGTCTCAGTCATTTGTTGTCCTTTCTATTTTAAGAATGAATTTGATGAGTAATTTGCTCCATTCACACTCAATTTATACCACTTGTCATTTAGTAATTGGCCCCCTCCTCATTTCCTTGGTCTTTGTGTCAAAACCAAAGGACAACAAATGACCGGGACAGAGGGAGTATAATACTCCGATGCAACTTGCTTCTTACATAGTGCTAACTTGTTTCACTCATTTTTTTATTTATGACGCATTTCATTTGTTATGTTTGCGTAGGTAGGTGGAGCTTAAGGTTCGATTTTTTAAGCTGGCCCAATTTTGACGGCGTTCAGGTTATTTTATGGACATGATGAAGTTGTTCTGTTTTCTGAGAGATCATTTGTGAGGTATGAGAATCTTGAACATGGCCCAACTGCTCCTCAGTTTAAGCCATTAGCTGCCTCTCAGGTTTTGAGGTCTGTTTGGTTTTGATGCAGTCTTTGCTCTCTTTCACCAACCTTCTTAATATGAAACTTGTTGCGGAATTTCATACTACTTGTTTGCTCTGGCGCTCCTTTATTTATTGACGCTTTCCAGAAATATTGTGCATTAGGACCATGTAACTATGTTCCTATATTTTATCGTTCTTTGTTATTCTTAAACTCTGAAATGGTTCCTTTGCATTGTTTAGCGATTGAAAGACTGGTAGTACTTGATGGGATTGTGAACTGAGTTTTGTTTATTTTGATATGGGTGGTTCAATTTGTTCATAAAAATTTCAGATTCTTTTTTTAAAGAGTGTGAGTGTCATGTTGTTGATGCCCATGTCTATACTCGGCTGACTAATTATTAGATTTATAGACTGTGTTAGGTAGGCTTATAACATGTCTTTAAGTTTATATATTTAGTTGGAGTTTCACTTATTAAGTTGGCGCAAGGGAAATATTAATCGATGAGTTTAATACTTTAATGGTAGTAAGTTGGTGTATAGGATGTCATTCATCTGAATATCTTGATACAGTTAAATAATTTAACAAGATAGTACTGTCCTTATTGCTTGTGTCTCTTATTTCTATTTGGTTTTGTATGTATCAGGTGAGAGGGAGTTTTGATGTTATCCTTTGTCACACTAAATATATCAACATGGATAAAGAGTATGACACTGGTTAGATAGAGGGAGGGAGGGAGGGGGACCATTCGAGTCCATTTGAAGCCTTATACTACTGCCATTTTCTCGGGAAATATTTATGCGATTTCGGTTACACGTACCTCAAAAGATAAAAAATGCTTCATATCCATTTGCGAAACTCAGGTCCATTTAAAGCTTCATACTGATATTTTTAAGGCATTGATGTAATGTTTATATCTTCTGTTAGATCTGATATTTTTCTGGTGGTAATGCAGGAGAGTTTACAGCTTGTGTGTTAATCTATAATGTCGATCAACTATGCTCGACTTCCCCATGAAGCCAGGCATGAAGGCCAAATGCTTATGGTTGTATGTGCCTACTGCTGTTCGTCTCTCCATATGCGCTCTGCACTCAAGTCTCAAACTATTGTAATCACCTACCATAAGAACGAAAGAGTAACTTTTTAAGCATATCATGTACTCTGGTTCGCACAATGTACTTTATTTTTTAGAGGAAGCAAGTCTCCTTTACTGGCCATGTGTTTTCGATTTATGTTTATTCTAAAGCCGGGCTTAAAGTATTTTACATAAATGTCTTTCTTTTACGCGCTTGTCTTACATGTAGTATAATAATTATTATGTTCTACCATCGTTTACACCGAGGTGAAACAGAATTATCGTTTTAATTTTGATGCCTCACAACAACGTTCTGTAAACAAATAACCAAATTGGGGTTCCGCGTCCGGTAGGGCGCGGAGGAACAACTAGTATATATAAAGTGTACATAGTCAAACCATTTAGTCTTCCTAACGACTAGGGCTGTTCACTCGGAGGTTCGGACCAAAGACCAGACCGAACCGGACCATTTGGTCCGATCAGACCGGACCAAATTTTATTTGGTCCGGTCCACGATCCACCTATTTACTCTACTTTCGGTGCGGTCCTAAATCAAATGGACCGCGGACCGGACCATGGACCGAACTTATATGAGAAAATAATCTTTAAAATTGTAATATTATTGATTTTATTTTCTACTTTGTTTACACGTATTATAAGATGTGTAATTATGTACTCAAATGATCAAATCTAGTAAGAAGAAAATGTTGCTTATTTTTATCGTTATGAACTTTTCAAGTTTTAATTTATATGCTAAACCATGCTAATGGCAATCATATTTGGTCCACTTTGGTCCATTCGGTCCGGTCCACACGTTTTTCTGGTCCAGACCGGACCGGACCAATTTTAATATGGTCCGGTCCGCGGTCCACCTTTTAGCCGTTATTTGGTCTTCGGTCCTAAGAGTTTGGTCCGGTCCGGACCAATGAACACCCCTACTTACGACGATTTTAACTTAAAACGAAAAAAAAAATTGCCGTTTTTATAATAAAAAATGATCATTTAATAATAAAAAGTTATAATTAAAACTGATGATAACTTTTTATCGCGGGAATCTTTACATGATGGTAATATTAACGCTATTACAATTATTCAATCCATGTACCAAAAAAAAAAAAAAAACAATTATTCAATCCATTTATTTGTGCTGTTGTATTTACTGCTAAAATTCAGCAATTTAGCTACTTGTTTCATCATAATCTCTTTCCACTCCAGTCAGGTCAGCAGATTCTTCATTTTGTTTACTCTAACTTATGCATGCTTAAATCTTAATCACTAGTATATCGGTTTTTCTAACGTGTGACCTGAGGACACATGTTAATGAGCTAATTAAAGAAAGATTGTTGAGAATATATCGTGAAAAATTGAAGTACAAACTCATATTTACGATAATTAATGAAATAATTTCAAGAATTTTTCTCTAATTAGCTTATTAACATGATTGTATTATCTTATTTTGCTCTTAACCAAGTATAGTTCACCCTTTAACAACCACAAATGCTTATATAAGGCGGTCTAACACAGATATCCTAAAACTGTTCATGTGGTCGAACCACAAGAAGATCAAGGTCGAGTACTAGTTTATCTCAAATTATAAGTTAGCTACGTGAATCATGAAATTGGTTGATATATATTAAACTAATTAACTAAATTAATAACTAACTATGACAACTAAAATAAGAAAGCAAGTAATAGAAATAATAATGGTCTAAACAATAAAGAAAGGCCTATGATCCGATTTTGTCCACTGACACGTTCATTTACTATCATAAATCCGTCAATTAGTCGTTAGATGAAGTGTAATGGGGAAAACGCCTCTAATTCAACTACTAACTCCATCTCGGGCTCATAATAGGACACTAGTATCCCCGACTCACCTCTCTCCCGAGTTCATGACTTGGAACTCTAATTCAATACCCAAATACCCGAGCATTGATCAAGGTTATTAAACCCGCGTTGGTTTCCAAGTCATCCCACTCCCTTTCTCGAGGGTCGATTTCAAACTCGAGATTGAAGGCACCCTCCCTCGGTTCTCTCTCTCGGGTTAAACCTAGGTCGACAACTAGTCTAAATGAGGTGGTTTCACTCCCAATTGGTTCTCACTAATGGTCAAGGGTCAAAAGTCAATCACCAACAACAAATAAGACTATAAAAAAGTCAAATCCTTCAATTTTCCCTAACCAACACTCCAACAACTAATTAAAATGAGATTTAATCAAATAACTTACACATGTCGGGGTTAAATCGAATCCTAGTGAAAATACTACTCGCTAGTCATATTTAATCTAATATAAGACACACTTATAGTTATTCTAAACATAAAATTAAGCATAATTATTAATAAAGGTGACAACTTTTAACTATTACTAATCTAATTCAAAACACATTTATAATCATTCTAAACATGAAACCAAATATGATATGACAATAAAGACATGAACTTTAAACTAATCTAATAAATATAACAATAATTGAAATAACAATGAGAAAAGAGAGAGTTAAGAAATTAATAGCAGTATTACCAATAATTGAGAGAAATGTGGATAAAAAAGTAGATTTACTCTTATATGTCCAAAAGATTAAAACTTGGAACACTAATTAAACAACTACTACCTAATTTTTTTTTTTTTGGTACATAACAACTACTACCTAATTTAAAGAGAGATTTTATGGAGAGAAATAAGACTAGAACTTTAAATAAATTCTGAAAATTGAGGGTCTCCCTTAATTATTGGGGTTACATTATTTACAAGTCAACCATTACCCGAGCAAACCCTAATCGAGTTTTCTCAGTGGTGGCTGCGTCACATCTGACATATGTTCCCAACAACCCATCAATCCTAAGGAGGCATTTACCCCAGAATTTTAGGTGCAAATCATAAATCCTTACCCAGGCTGGCACGTCCTTAATCTCAGACTTCACCAGTTCAACATCTTCACTCCATGGTCTCACAATGAGGGGTTTTTTGTCGAATAGAAAGTGACCCTGCTAGAGGACTTGTTGTTGAATGGCACTCGATCTGAATCTCACCATAAACACACCATTTAGACAAAATGCTATTTTATCCATGGGAAATTTCGCCCAAAGGCGCTTATGGAAACCCTCCACAACTTCCACCGAAGGAATTGCGCCCAAGACAAATCCATAGACCGCATTCTTCCAATAATCCAACTCTTCTTTCACATCTTCCGCTGTAAAACGAAGCATATCTGTAGATTCTTCTGGGATGCTAACTAAGCCTGGCAAATGGGTCCTTTGGGCCGGGTTCGGGTCGGGTCACATTGGGTCGGGTCATTTTCGGATCAATAACTTATCGGGTCACTTTCGGGTCGGGTCAGTTTTGGGTCGAGTCACTTAGGATCAGGTCATTTTGAGTCGGGTCAATCTGGGTCATTTGGGTCGTTTCGGGTCATGATTTTGCCTTAATTAAGTCATTTCTTGTCATTTCGGGTCATAATGGGTCAATCGAGTCATTTTGGATCACTTAAATCGGATGAATTTAGGTCGGGTCACTTTCGAGTGGTGCATTTGGGGTCATTTTCGGGTCTCGGGTCGAGTCATTCGGGTCAGGTCAGCTTTGCCAAGTCTAATGCTAACCATAAGACTGTTTTTTTTTTCAACGTTGTACAGTCCATTCAGTAGTTTCATGATTTCATCCGTAATCATAGAATCCAAATCATAGGGTGTTATCGTCACTATTTGATTAACATCCGCAGTTTTCGGATTATCGCAACTTCCCGAACCTCCAATTGTTGGAAATAGAGGCTTTGAGAGCCTTTTTTTCTTAGTTTCCATTTGTCCCACATTGGTGAGGAAGTGGGTGTTTTATGGGTTTATATAACACCCCTTCCCTTACCTTATCACTAGTGGTCATGGGGAGTCTTTTGTAGAGACTTTGCGAGGTGCTTAATTCAGCTCGCATGCGCGCGCGCGCGCGTGCCCGTGCCCGAGCCCGGCCCGGCCCGGATTCGTGATTCCGGATTCGTGATTTGGGATTTGGCAATCGCCTGCGGCGGGCTTGGCCTATCTTTTTGGATCCGGGTGAGTTTGTTTTTGGTTGTGTGCAGTTTCTGTCCAGATTCGTCTGTTGAATCAGTCAGTCAATGACTGTTAGTGGGTGAGATTATTTCTCCCCACTACCAGCCTTGACTCTTGTTTTGCTGGAGTCGGTTTCTGGCTCTTTTGCTATTATAAATAGCTGCCCTCACTGCCTCATAAAACACAACAAAAACAATACTCTCTTCCTTCTCTATCGTCTGTCTCTCAAAACATTTCTGGGTTAAGTAAAATCGTTCCAGGTCTTACAAACTCGAGTGGGCGAGTTTGTGAGGCGGCAGTAGTGTAATCCTTGGGGACTACCGGTCGTAGCTGATCGCAACCACGGTCGCACCGGAGAAATAGTTTTTTAAGGCAGCGGTTCCGCACCGCGTCACTACCAATTCCTCTGTCGGTATTTCTAATTCTGATCTTCGTATTTGCTACTGTTTTTCCGTCTTAATTAATTACTATTTCGGAGTTTAGTAATTAGTTCCAACAATTTAAAAAACTATTGATTTAAGTGCAGTAGCCATGTCTGTGATTTCGAAAATTGTACACGATATTTGAAAATTGAGCAATTAGATGGTCGAATTATAAGCGTTGGTCCTAAGCTGTTGATGTTTTTGAGCGGTTGGAAATTGATTATGTTTTGTTTAATGACCCGCCAAAACCTATTGTTCCGTCTGATGCTGAGACTACCCCTCCTCCCACTAAAGATGTTAAGTCCAATGAAGAGGATATTGCTAAATTTGTTAAGGACAACAAAACTGCTAGGTGTCACATACTTAATAACATGGTTAACCATTGTTCGATTTATTTGCGATAATAAATCGGCTAAAGTCATTTGGGAGTCCTTCTTTGAAAAAATATGGGGCTGATGACGCTGGGAAAAAGAAATATGTTGTGGGTAAGTGGCTGCAATTTAAGATAGTGGATGGGAAGTCTATTATGGAACAGGTTCATGTCTATGAAAATTTGTGTGCTGATATTGTTAGTGAGGGCATGAAATTAGACGACCTTTTTGTTGCTAATGTGTTGTTGGAAAAATTCCCTCCCTCCTGGTCTGAGTATAGAAATCAGCTAAAACACAAAAAGAAAGACATGTCCCTTATGGAACTTATCAGTCATATGAGGACCGAAGAGGCAAATCGCCTCAAAGACAACCCTGCTGTTTACCAGTCTGTGAATGCATCTGTTGCTGCTGTCAAAGCTAATTTGGTTGAGTCTGGTGGTCCGTCAAAAATCTGCTTTGAAAAGTTCAAGGGTAAGGGTAAGGCCAAGGTTGGTCAGGGTAAGGGCAAAGGAAAGAAGACTGATCCAGGGAAGTACACCAAGCCGGTTGCAAAGATTCAGAAGCCTAAGGGTCCTTTGGTTTGCTATGTTTGTGGGAAACCGGGTCACAAAGTCTACCAGTGCACTAATAAGAAGACTGCTGAAGTTGAAGCCAATGCCGTGACTGATGATGTCATTCTTCTTTGTGGTTGTTGAAGCTAATCGGTGGGTAATCTTCTGAATGGGTCTTGAATCTTGGCGCTTCCAGGACACCTCTGTCTTTGATAAGGAGTTATTTCTTTGAGTTCGAGGAGATAGGCGATGGGGAATGCGTCTACATGGGTAATTCTTCAGTGCAACGATCACGAGCAAAGGCAAGATCTTTCTCAAACTCACCTCGGGGAAAACACTTGCCCTTAATAATGTTTTATTTGTACCTACATTGCGTCGAAACCTCGTGTCTGGTGCCTTGTTAAACAAAGCTGGCATGAAACTTGTTTTTGAGGCTGACAAGGTTGTAATGTCGCGCAATGGGGAATTTGTGGGCAAGGGTTATCTGTCTGGGGGTCTTTTTGTCTTGAACACGATTCTGTTTTTAATAATATTGCATCTACTTACCGCTTATATCATTGAGTCTATTGATGTTTGGCATGGTAGATTAGGTCATGTGAATATCGACTACATTAAAAAACTTAGAACCTTGAGTTTAATTCCAAGTTTGTCGAGTCAAGAATTCTCTAAATGTGGTAGTTTGTGTTGAGGCTAAATTCACAAAGAAACCTAGTAAACCTGTGACAACTAGGACTACGAGTCTTCTTGAGCTAATTCACACCGACCTAGCTGACTTCAAAAATGTTGCAAGTAGAGGTGGCAAGAATTATTATGTGACTTTTATAGACGATCGTTCGAGGTACACCCGAGTTTATTTGCTTAAGACTAAAGATGAAGCAGAACAATCGTTTATAAACTTTAAAAATGAGGTCGAAAATCAACTCGACAGGAAGATTAAAAGGGTAAGGTCTGATAGAGGTGGTGAGTATAAATCCAGTTATTTAGCGGACTTTTGTGCTGCAAACGGTTTAATACATGAGACTAGTCCACCTTACTTACCCCAATCCAATGGTGTAGCTGAACGTAAAAATAGAACTTTAAAAGAAATGATGAATGCTATGCTTTTAAGTTCTGGCCTATCTGACGATATGTGGGGGAAGCAATACTTTCGCTTGTCACATTCTTAACCGTGTACCTCATAAGAAAATTGACAAGACACCCTACGAGATTTGGAAGGGCTATCCTCCTAACCTGAGTTATCTTAGAGTGTGGGGGTGTTTGGCTAAAGTGGGTTTACCTGACTTTAGGAGACCTACCGTTGGACCTAAGACCTATGATTGTGTTTTTATAGGTTATGCTCAAAATAGCTCTGCCTATAGATTTATGTCTTTGAGTGACCGTTCTATATCTGAGGCTAGAGATGCCGAATTTTTTGAGCATGTTTTCCTTTTCGGAAAAATGTTGTTTCATCTACTTCATTACCTGTTGCATCTATTGATATGTCTTCACATGCTAGTTGTAGTAGCACTCCTATTGATCATCTTTGTTGAACCTAGGAGGAGTAAAAGACCTAGATGTCCAAAGGATTATAGTGATTATGTTACAACACATTTATCTGAATATGGATACTCTGTTTGTGCAAGTGATGAGTTTGTTTCAGCGTTTTTAATAGAGGATGACCCAAAAACCTATAGTGAGGCAATGAAATCCATTGATGCTAATTTTTGGAAAGATGCTATTAAAAGTGAACTTGATTCTATCGTTTCTAATCAGACTTGGGAGTTGACTGATTTACCTAAAGGTAGTAAACCCATTACGAGTAAATGGATCTTTAAAAAGAAAATGAGACCTGACGGTACAATAGAAAGGTTCAAAGCTAGACTTGTAGTTAGAGGCTTTACACAAAAAAAGGGCATTGATTACTTTGATACCTATTCTCCTGTGACCAAAATTTCGACTATAAGAACTCTTGTCGCTTTAGCTGCTATTCATAACCTTATTATACATCAGATGGATGTTAAAAGCGCTTTCTTGAATGGTGAGCTAAAGGAAGAGATCTATATGTCGCAACATGAAGGGTTTGTGATTAAGGGTCAAGAGAATAAAGTGTGTAAAACTGAACAAGTCACTTTATGGTCTAAAACAAGCACCTAAACAGTGGTATGAGAAATTCAACACTACTTTGATGAGTAATGGCTTTATGATTAACAATTCTGATTCATGTGTTTATTCCAAAGTGATAGAATCTGATTGTGTTATTATATGCCTATATGTGGATGACATGCTTATTTTTGGTAATAATTTAGATGTGATAATTAAAACCAAAGAATTTTTGTCATCACACTTTGAGATGAAGGACTTAGGAGAAGCTGATGTTATCCTAGGGGTCAAGGTTATCCGAAACTCCAATGGAATTTCTTTGAGTCAATCTCATTATGTTGAAAAAGTGTTGAAAAAGTTTAACTGCTTTGATGTTGTGCCTGCTAGAACACCCTATGATTCTAGTGTACATTTGAGTAAAAACTTGGGTAACAGTGTTTCCCAGGAAGAGTATGCTAAAATTCTAGGGAGTGTGATGTTTCTTATGAACTGTACTCGACCAGATATTGCATATGCGGTTAGTAGACTGAGTCGTTATACACATAACCCTGGTAATGAACATTGGAATGCTCTTCGTCGTTTGCTAAAATACCTAAGAGGAACAGTTGATCTGTGTTTGCATTATGGTAAATTTCTGCTTTGTGTTAGAAGGATATTGTGATGCAAATTGGGTTGCAGGTAACGATGAGATTTGTTCTACTAGTGGTTATGTCTTCACCATGGGTGGAGGTGCGATATCGTGGAAGTCTTCTAAACAGACTTGTATTGCACGCTCTACCATGGAGTCGGAGTTCATAGCTCTTGAGTTGGCGGGACAAGAAGTGATTGGTGAAAAACCTATTGGTGATGTACCAAGTATGGGGAGGACGGTGACACCGGTCTCCATCTTTGTGTGACTCGAAAAGTCGCTATTGGCGTTGCAAAGAATAGTGTCTACAATTCGAAAAAGAGACACATGCGAATAAGGCACGCTGCAGTTAAACAACTCCTTGAGAATGGAGTGATTACTGTGGACTATGTGAAGTCCGAAAGTAATCTTGCTGATCCCTTTACTAAGGGTTTGACTAAGAGATTAGTCGTTAATACGTCGAGGGGAATGAGGCTTAGGTCCTTGAGTCAAGGTTGAGATTGACTAGGTCCAAAGTTTTCATTCCTATGGCGTAGTATGATTCATAGCCTTTATGGTGGTGCTTTTGAGACGCACTTGATGAATTATACTCTAGGTTGGACTTATGTCCTTAATGGCTCGTGTGAGAAGTGCTGATGAGAAGCACTTGAGCCACCTACGTAGGTGTAATGATCCTAAGACTATGAGAAGTCTTGTGGTCACACCTATCGATACCAAAGGTAACGCATAAGCTCTAAAAGAGCGCGTTGCACTCTGAAATCGCGGGACGATCTTAATTTGAAGGTATGATATATGTAGTGGGGGGTATCGACCGAAGTTCAGCTAGGAATTCAAATCGCAAGATATTCTCTAGTTGTAAGTAAGTTGTTTCGTCATTTCACTAAAGTGTCAATTCAAATCGAAAGATATTGATACCTAAGTATCCACCCTTCCTTTACCCAGGAATTCTTCTTTCTATGGCTCTGGCGCCTCTAGTGGGGGATTGTTGGAAATAGAGGCTTTGAGAGCCTTTTTTTCTTAGTTTCCATTTGTCCCACATTGGTGAGGAAGTGGGTGTTTTATGGGTTTATATAACACCCCTTCCCTTACCTTATCACTAGTGGTCATGGGGAGTCTTTTGTAGAGACTTTGCGAGTTGCTTAATTCAGCTCGCACACGCGCGCGCGCGTGCCCGTGCCCGAGCCCGGCCCGGCCCGGATCCGGATTCGTGATTCGGGATGGTTTCTGGCTCTTTTGCTATTATAAATAGCTGCCCTCACTGCCTCATAAAACACAACAAAAACAATACTCTCTTCCTTCTCTATCGTCTGTCTCTCAAAACATTTCTGGGTTAAGTAAAATCGTTCCAGGTCTTACAAACTCGAGTGGGCGAGTTTGTGAGGCGGCAGTAGTGTAATCCTTGGGGACTACCGGTCGTAGCTGATCGCCACCACGGTCGCACCGGAGAAATAGTTTTTTAAGGCAGCGGTTCCGCACCGCGTCACTACCAATTCCTCTGTCGGTATTTCTAATTCTGATCTTCGTATTTGCTACTGTTTTTCCGTCTTAATTAATTACTATTTCGGAGTTTAGTAATTAGTTCCAACACCAATAACCACCATAGGAGCAGTGGAAGAAGAAGGAACCACTGAAGGTTCGACAATCGGAACATTAATTTATTGAAGATTGATTAGAGACTAGAGGGGGAAACTAAGTATGATTGATGTTCGAACCTCCTTCCATACCATTTTTATGCTATTCTTTTTCTTGCTTTTGCATTTATTTTATTTAGTCTAAAATTCATCCATTATCATAATTTTTATTTTTTTAAATTTCGAGTAAATGCCTCCCGTTGTAATAATCTTATGTTATAAGAGAAAAAACCTTTATCTAAAACTTCGTAATGGACCGAGTAAAATAATTCAAATTTTACATACGTCTAATAATTATATTGAAAAATTAACAAAACTAAAATATATGTCGTTTATAAACCGGCCCCCGTTGCCTTTTCGTTCTAGTTTCGTCCTGCTGTTATACCGAATTTTTTTCAAGTGCACTTTGTAAAATTACCCATTCGCCCTCTAAAATTTCGCCCCCTAAGTTCAAATCCTGGCTTCACCACTACTACAACTCATCACCTTTAGTAGACTGTCATAAACTATGATCGTCAAGCAAAGATTACCCTGGCACTTGGTGAGGCCTTCGGGAAGCTTGACAAATTCTTAACAAAGTCGAGCTCATCTGTTTCCTTCAATCGACTTTTCATGGGCACAATTACTAATTTATCCAAGGCAGCTGCGCTTTTGAGCAAGAGTTCTACAAGTTGATGCTGACTCTTCCAAGATTTCTCATAGCCATGTAGAGTGATGGTCTTAAGTTGTGGTGTCACATACGAGGAAGGAAGTTTTACTCGGAGCAAATCGGCACTGGCTTTGAAATCCTAACATTATAGAATAGAAAAGACGAACCATTAATTTGAGTAGGCTAATAAATCATCTACATAATCTCGCACATTCTTATATGAAACGATATGAGAGAAAATTATCATTCGATATGTGGAATGGTCACACAATAAGTTAGTACATTTACCTCTGTGGTGTATATAATGAGTTCTTCCAACTGTTTTAAGCTATTCATCAAACGATAAACGCCTAAGAGGCAGCTTTCGCAGAAGTCCTGCAATTCAAGAACAATACGCCTCCATCTACATTCCAACAGCTGTAAATTCTGTATCGTATGGAGGAATTCCTGAAACGGAAGAAAATGGACATTGGTAATCTCAGTAATTTCTCAATTACAATTCACATTCAATTCAGTTCAGTTCGGTTCAAATACTTTCGATTCAAAAGAACTAAGCTTAGAAGAACATACCTTGGAAGCATCACATGACAGTCGAAAAACTTCAATACCTTGAAACCTTCCTACCAACACTTGATTTATCGTAGCTACATAATCGTCATGATCCATGGAAAAGTTCAAATTTTTGATGTAGATGTTGCGGACAGATGACACATCAACGATGTCTAGTAGCCAAGCCGTAATTTCCAAATACAAATTTTTAACATTAGGAAAGTAAAGCAACGTAGGATGATACCCTCCGTGTGTACCATACGTAAGAACAAGCGATAATTTCACAATATTTGGAGCACTTAAACGTAGCTTGTTCATCCCATAAGGATTCACAATAACGAGTTCCTGTAACGAAGGGCACCCAGATATAAATCTTTGAAAATTTTCATCATTCATAAAAACTTGGTCAAGTGATAACTTCTTTAGGGATCCTAACTCGACCTTATATTCTCCCTCGAATTCCCAAGAATCAAGTTGAAGTGTAACAAGAAACTGACTTGTGAACTCAGACAATTTCGAACTACAAAAACCATAGTTGTATTCATCAACTAATCCGATTTCCTTGGCTTGTCTGTCCAACGCAAACCTCAACCATTCATTTATCTCGTCAATAGCCTTTAGTCTTTCTATACAACAGTCGAACTTCATGAGAAGACGAAAACTATCAATGGAGTGATTTTGGTGAAGCGATAACACATTGTGAACGAAACGACAGAACCACCTAGTTTGATCTCTATTCCGCCTTTCCCGCTGACTAAACTTGTTAAGGTATTCGCTCATGTCAAAGTCAAGGGTATGAATCCAGGTCCAAAGGGTTCCGAAACGTCGAAGTAAAACAGTTCTAACAGCATCAATGGTAGGCATACATGACAGAATGCGCACAATTACATCATCTGGCAATTCACTCAACCTATCTCGATCTATATTATCGTCTGAACGTAAACGCTTTTGCGCCCTTGATGTCATGGTTTCCAAGTGTTAATAATTTCTAGATGAGAGATTTATATTCAGATTTACATGGTATTTTATTATTATACTAATTATAATAAGTAAAACTATTAGGAAACTATTAGGAGTATTTTATTTCCTAGTTTGGGTATAGATATGAGTCGAAACTCCAACTTATACTATAATTAAGAAGTCATGTATTATGTGTATTTATGTTTGCTAATTAGAAACAAAACCAAATTACAAAATATGGTTAAGGGAAGAAAAAAAAGTTACCATAACACCGTTTTTAATTTTTTTTTTTTTTGGTCTTACGAAGCGCGCACATAGTCGCATTACAATAGAGGGGAGGGGGGATTCGAACCTGGGACCTATTGTCCACAATACCTCCGTCT
Organism: Silene latifolia; assembly: GCF_048544455.1. Taxonomy (NCBI): domain Eukaryota; kingdom Viridiplantae; phylum Streptophyta; class Magnoliopsida; order Caryophyllales; family Caryophyllaceae; genus Silene; species Silene latifolia. The sequence continues at coordinate 14,074,831 of NC_133533.1, read as the reverse complement.
TAACCACTAGACTAAGACATCTTCGGTATAACACCGTTTTTAATTGTAGGCATATATATACACACACAAGTTTTTAATTCCGAACTGTAATGGCAGTCCAGGAATTGGGCATCTGCAGTGGCAGGAGTACAATAAGTAGTTCACAAAATCTCATTATAGACGGCATATATCCGTTTATAATAAAAGACGGGCCAAATACAATACCACATTCCTAATAGAACAAGCAATAAGTGGAATGGTGGGGCCAAAAATGTCACCACTTTCAAGCTATTTGACCCGTCTTTAGCTATAGACGGACAAGACTAGCTGGTAGTAGTTGCACCAAACACCTAGTGCAAATATTCACATCAAGAGATGCAGATTTATCACAGAAATCTGAAATCGCGAATTCACGATACTGTGTGATGACCAAAAGTTAATAAATGAGGAGACCATGGATTTGATTACTAATCTACTCATATCGGTAATACTTAATCCGCCGCAAGCTTGCAATGGATATACCCGTCACAAATGAGAATTTGTGCTTAAATAAAAGTGTCTTGGAGAAGTTTTCTTTTTTTGGGCAAAGATTACCCTGCCAGCTGGCAAGGCCCTCAGGAATCTTGAGACAAGCTTAACAAATTACTTGACCATTTAAGGTTAAGACAAATATGTCCGTCTTAAATAAGAATTGTGAACTTTTGGTTGGGTCAAAGGATCTTTTTGTCGGATATCTTGAAGCACTTCATCAATAGAATGTGACAGACGCTTGAAGGTTCATTGACGCATTTAATCCGAAGATTATCATGAGCTGTGACTAAAGAGCCTATTAAGGCACCAAAAAATACCGTGTAGATTATACTTCCAACAATCATGCATTCAATTACCGACTTTTAACATAAGGAAGTCACACGGACTCTAAAACTCAATCCAACATCATCCACCATGTATCCATACAAGTACGATCCCATAATCTAAAAATATTCGATAAAACGTTCATTAATCATCAGCATTCCGATTATAGACAAATCTAAAAGCACGTTAGGCGTGAGAGTGTTCCACTTCCAAAAAAAGTTGTTTAGCTGTCTCTAATGCTCGAGGTGGAACACATATTCAGTCAAGCGTTGTAGTTTGCCGGCATCTAGTTTCTGCTCTGATACAATTGATTGCTTCTTCACAGCAAACATTTGCGAAGCCGAATCCAAACTCCAGCCCTCATTCAAAACATCTAAAGATTAAGAAATATTGTGAGAAAACAAAAAGGAATCAAGAGACTGCAGCATACTTAATTGCCAAACAACCAAACAATAATCCCGACCAAAAGCAACTTTTGACCATGAACTGTAACCAAAAGCAACTTGATCCCTCTAAACAAGCTGATTGATGAAAATATAATAGTGGGATGAAATAAAATGTTTAAATGAACAATGGTAATTAATCAATACGACAGAAAATCATACAAGGACTAGCACACTTGCCAAGACCTGGATCGCACAAGAGATTAATCAACAAGGATCTAACCATAAAGATGATGAAACAACAACACAATAAGGAATCAGCTTTGATTCATCAGATTACATCTTTAGAGTTATATGGATACAAGATAAATTGACTGCACTACACAAGAGTAATAAGATCTGGATGAATGGTAGTAAGGATGTGTGGAACATATTGTAAAATTTAATAGCTATTCATCCACTAAAAGGGATATCAAATTGGATAGATACAAGATGAAGTGTCTAACACCGTAAGATCATCCTTAAATGAGGATATTAGGTGTATGGCCACGTATAGAAAAAAAGAACTATATATTTGAAATATTTAAGTGTTTTATAAAGTGAACCAGAAAGATATTTTGAAACTCAGGAGTAAAATCATAAAATATCAAACTAAATGAAGTGTGAGGCGTATCAAACTATTGGTCACCGCTCTTCATAAAATATCAAACTAAATGAAGAGTAAAATCATAAATATCAAACTAAATGAAGATCCCTCAACAAACCGTACAGGCCTTGTGTTCACGTTCACTATGCATTTTAGAATTAGCATCCATGACTCAGTTTTTATGTTTTCATAAGTGAGGCATAAATAAAACATCATGATAGAAAGTCAATGGGGCTTACGTACACTACACTTTTAAACGAAATTGCTTCTCGCGATATTATGAAAATGGTCAAAATTCTTGTTCCATATGCCTTATAAGCTTAAGACACTGCAAGCCTTATAGGATAGGATGAACTTACATTTTGTTGCCTCATTCTCATTCATTCCCAGGAACAGTGAAGTATCCTTAACACTTATGGTTGAGTAAGCAGCAAGCAGCAGTTGAAACATCTTCTTGGTGTAGCTTTCTGCAAGAAAAAAACAAACGGTTTTATTAATAACTAAGAAGCTTGCATATAAGCTAAGAGAAAAGCTCATATGAAACAAGAATTCAGCAAATGACTTAAATATGTGGTCTTGTTAAACCATGCTTAACTGATCATGCAATAAAAAGATATGGGCCAAGATCTTCGGGTAATGTGCATGCATTCAAAGTAAACTCATTCAAGGGTTATTAAATTCCTGTGTAGACCGCCCTCACTGAGACCACTAAGCAGGCTTCCCCTACTGACCAGGTTAATCTCTCACTACAGGCTGAAATACAGGCTGAATTACCCGAGATACAACCCCTCCATTAGTTCATTTGCGTGGAGCTGGGTTTACTTCTAAGTCAAGTTAACCAACAGATTTCTCCCTTGGATTCTGTTTTACTTAATAAGAAGCAGCAGCTTCTGGAGGTGTATATTAAACTTAAAAATGCTGAAATTAGAGTCCTGCAGCAAAAGGCCAAGATTCAGAACATCAAATGCAATGATGCCAACACTAACTTCTTTTTTGCAAAGCTGCTGATAGGAAACTCAGGAATTCCATTGGGTCTACTTTAGAGTTTAGAGTTTAGACTAACGGTAATATTTGCTCTGGTCAACAGGAGGTACCTACTGCCTTTGTGTCCTATTATAAATACATCTTAGTGTCTGACTCTTATGTCTCTCCTCTGCCTACTGAGTACTTTACTACTGGTACGGTTCCTAGTGATATGGAGTCCTGGTTTGAAATACCTGTTACTGTTGATGAAATCAGAGAGCGCTTTTCTCTATTGACAAGAATAAGAGTCCAGGCATTGATGGCCTTCCCTCTGGGTTTTTCCCTGATGTCTGTCTTACTGTGACAGAGTTTTTCAGGCATGGAAATATGCCTAAGCAGTTCTCTCTACTCTCATAGTCTCATTTCATTGATTCCTAGTTCCCACCCACCTTGTGTGAGTAATTTCAGACCCCTCTACTGTTGCACTCTACCACATTTTATAAGATCATTAGCAAAATTTTGACTGAAAGGATGAAGGTTGTTTTACCTGGCTTGGTGGGTATCGAGCAAGCAGCTTTTGTTCAAAACAGAGACATTTTTTATAACTCTATGCTTGCTCATGAACTTGCAGAAATTATAATCATGCTACTATTTCCCCTAGAAGTATTGTGAAAGTGGACATTCATAAGGCCTTTGATTTGGTCAATTGGAATTTTGTTAAGCATTTGCTTCTTAATTTTGGCTTTCCCTTAAGTTTACTAAGTGGATTATTACATGTCTCACTACTACACATTTCTCTCTTAATATTAATAGGAAAATTGAGGGATTTTTCCCTGGTACAAGGGGATTGAGACAAGGAGACCCTCTTCTCCATATATCTTTGACTTGTGCATGGAGGTTTTGTCGCGTACCTTGAGAGAACTGAAAGTGTCTCCTGGTTTTTCCTACCACCCTAAATGGGCCAAGTTAAACCTAACTCACTTAATATTTGACTAGTTGCTGATGATCTCTTGGTGTTTACTCGTGGGGATATCAATTCAATTGGAGTTGTGACTAAAACACCTCGATAAATTTGCTTCTTACTCTGGTCTCCAGGGCCCAGGCTAATCCACTGAAGACCAATATCTACTTTGGAGGTGCTTCCCCCAATACAAAAGCTTTGATTGTCCAGACGGTTTGTTGAGGGATCTTTCCCGTTTAAGTATCTTGGTCTTCCTATTTTTAATGCTAGTCTTTCGACGGAAATTTATTTTCCTTTAACTGAGAGAATTAGAAATAAAGTTTCCCATTGGGGTAATAACTACCTGAGTTACACTGGCTAGGCTCGGATTATTAACTCTATTATCTTTGATATTGAGAACGTTTGGGGCGCTAATACTCTTCTTCCCAAGGGTGTTATTAAGACTATTAACAAGATGTGCAAGGATTTCTTATGCGGCATTAAGGAAGGTCACCACAGAATGCTATTCATTAGTTGGACTAGCTGTTGTTTGCCTAGAGGCTAGAGACGAGGGTGGTCTCAACATCAAATAGGAGCGATGTTGGAATATAACCATCATGCTTAAATGGTTTTGGAAGTTGCTCTATAGGGATGAGTGTATCTGGCCCAAATGGATAAGGCCCTACATCCTTAAAAGTGAGGATCCGTGGACTATTACCTGCAAACATGACCAATTTTGGTCTTGGAAGAGCATACTTGCCATCAGGGACCTGTTTTTGTGTAGGGCGGGTTCACTGAAGGCTACTACTGGTTTACTATGTAATGCTTATGGGAGATTTGACACTGGACCTGTTTACCAGCTGTCCATACCCACCAGGAAGGCTCTATTGTGGTCCAGAACTGTATGGGAGTCAGCTGTAGTTCCTAAGCATTCAGTCATAGGCTGTTTTGCTTCAAATAACAAACTGCCTACACTTGATAAATACACAAAAAGGGGTTACTAATGGGTCAATAGGTGTCTTGTGTGAATCTAATTATAAATCAGTTACCCAGTTGTTCTTTAAGTGTCTTTATTAAGGTGGTGTTTGGCAAGGGTTAAAAATTGGCTGATGTTATATACATATATCGCTGTCCTCAGAAGCTCCCAGCTGTTCTCAACTGGTTTCACAGATGTAACAGGGGCAAGGGAGTCATAAAAAGGAAAAGGGGGTGGCTTTAATGGCTTTTATATGTGAAGTTGCCAAGTTGGAAGGAAAGTAATTCCAGAATTTTCTCAGATTCATGGGTCAGTTGAGCAGTTTGTGGTGCAGATCCAGTATCAAACAATTCGTAGGAAGCAGAAATGGATAACTGATGTTTGTTAAGTAGGGATTGTTTCTTTTTTTCTCGAGGGTGTTTCTATGGCATCCCCTGTAGTTAGGCTTTGTAGGATCTTGTAATTCCAGGAAAAAAAATCCAAACATTTCATCTCCTTTCCTCAGCAAATAACAACAATTTAGGCTTTCAAGTATATCTTTGAAGGTTGAATTGAGCATAAAGGGAAGTTCTCCACAATGGCGTCAACAATTACCAAGCCACAAAATAACCATCAAAGATCTCACTCTAGAAGAAATTAACTATGCAGTGGCAACCTCTAAGCATCTGGGTCACTGAAGCTAGGTCCAAACCACTGGAAGGTAGCTGACAAAAACCTAGAGAGCAAATGGATTTTAACCAGAGTGAATTCTACGGCTTCCTATCCTTAACTTTGAACACTAATTGAAACGACTTTCCTAATACTTCCAAGACCAAGCTTCTATAGGTTAAATCTATCCGGGGAAAAACATAAAAAAAACCTGCATATCAACCTCTTATCTACCCTAGTTTTGCAAGATGGTAATACTAGCAGTACCAAGATTCTACTGACATATTATACATGTATTTACATTCTTTCATCCCGAGTTTAACATCACAAATCAATGACAAGGTCTTTAGCTCAGGGTAAGCAACAGAAACTTCCACAGAAGTAAAGAGAAGGACAAGCAATCAAGCATTAACCCAACCCCGTAACTACAGGCTATCTGAGATCTGTGCACCAAAGGACACCTAAATAAACCACTAGGTTATCTGAGATCAATTACACCAGAGGACCAAGAACTTGAACCTAAGAATCATAAGAGTTGGATGCGCCTGACATTAGCAATTTAGCACCATGTGCCAAACCAGCCTCAAGAAATCAATGCATTATGCTAAACTGTTCCAGTTAGCCTTAGTAACCTTATTAATTAATTCGTACTCCGCACATAATATTAGGTTTTCACATTAAAACCCAAATTACCAAAGTTCATCTCTTAAGTGGTCAGGGCTCAATTTCTAATTCCTACAAACGAAAATACAAAACTTGGAAGGCTGTGCTAAAGAAGATAATGCAAACACATAAACCCTAATTCTCCTAAACAATGAGTTGATTTGGGACGAACAGAAGACGTAAATAAAACAACATTGCAATAAGCGATAAATGACCTGAAAAGGCGGTAACAAAGGGTTGAATTTGAGAAGACCAATTAAAAGCACAAAGAGCTTGATAAACAGCAGCATAATCCTTTGTCCAAAGCTTCTGTCCAATATTCCATACAGCAATCACTTCTGGCTGGCTTTCTTTAACCGCCACCGGAATCGACTTCCACAGAAACCTCGCGCTATTACTGGATAACATCAACAACAATAACAATCACAAACATAAATTATTGAACAAAGTTACAATTTTCGAGACGGAATTAAATTAGATCAAAATTGATTACATGTCGCCATTGTAGATGTGTGCAAGAAGATGAATCGCGTAGGGCCAATCGTTCTGGAAATTGATGCCTTCAGCAGATGCCTAAAACAGAGAAGATAATTAATTAAGTACGAGTAAGTCTCTTGTAAGACGGTTTTACAATACTGAGAACGTTTCAATTTGGGGGAAAAGGAGAGAGATACCTGTAGCATTAAGTTGTCGCAGATATCAGCAATCTTCTCGTAGCTTCCGGCAGCCATGGCGTCAGTGAGTGGAGACAAATCCATGGCGGTGTTTGAGACTGGGGTTTTGGTTGCGTTTACTCCTTGAATCTCCAAAGAGCCGAGAAAGGGGAAAACCTATTTATTACTCCGTAGAAGTTTAGAGCATTGTGAGATTCTCAAATATATATGTCTTCCGTCTCACTTGTTGAAAGACGGTCTTCTTTTTTTTTCCTAATTAAAGCGCGTACTTAGTCACATTATAATCTATATCTATATATATATATATATATATATATATATATATATATATATCTATATTAATAAAAGAAGCTTTTTTTGAGCGATTATAGAGAGTCCAACTTTCCAGAAAGACTTAGAGTCTCCAACTTTTTCAAAATTACCTTAAATAATAAATCTAATATGTTTTAATAACTTTCCAGAAAGACTTAGAGTCTCCAACTTTTTCAAAATTACCTTAAATAATAAATCTAATATGTTTTAATAATTTTTAAATATAAGGAGGAGTATATCAAGTTTACTAAAACTGCAAAAAATATAGCTACGTAAAACCTATTTGAGTAGGACATAATGTCTATATGATAGTGTATAAATAAACGCTTCTCATACATACAAATCACGGTAGATTTCTTCTTCCCTCAATAACAAAATTTGACTCATGTTTTATGCAGTAGTATATGTTATATATTTGTCTCATATTTTATGTAGTATTATGTATTACGTGCAAGTTGTTGACTAAGAATTTTTTACTAATGATTTTTTTATTTGTGTTGATAGGATGAAGATGCGACAAATATTGTTTCTGAAGGTATGCTTAATCGATGATATTGTGTGGCTTGATTTATTCCCCATTTATATTACTATTACATTGTCTTAATTAAATTTGAATTTGTCGTTGTAGTGTTGACGATAGCCGGATTTCATTTATTTATTTGTTGTGTACGATCCAAAGAATTACTGAGAAATAATTAGCTAACGTAGTGGAGTTACGTATAAAAGGGTTAAAACAATTAATAATTTAGTATCCATTTTGTAGGAAGCATTCAATTCGTTCAAGTAGGAACTACAAACAAATTAACTACCTAAGAAGTCTAGCAAAAGGAAAACTACGTATGAATATTTCTAACAAAGTTACCGCAATGAATCTTTGAGATAAAAACTGAAAGACTTTAAGAGCCAAGGTAGCTTTAGCCTTTGGAGTTTTAGTAGTTTTCGACAAATAAAACTTATCTATATACCGGAAATAAGATTCTTAGCTTTTTTCTTTATTCATCAGTTATATAATACATGTACTTTCACACTTTAAGTCTTAACAAAAGTGGAAAACTTTGTTTGATATTTTCTTTGTCTCAATTATTTGTTTGCTTTATTTTTTTATTCTTTATGAAGGTATTTTAATAAAAGGCAAATAAATGATTGGTACAGAAGAAGTATGTCAAATAGATTTACGGTAATTACGGAGGAAGTACGTCAAAAATATTAAAAAGAATTCTTGGAGTGTAAAAAGAAACCTTGATAATGTATCGTATAGATCCTATATTTGTGTTCAAGGAGATACTTCCTATGTTTAAGTGATATGTTTACACTTTTTTTATTTCTCCCTCACAAACCAGTGATATGTTTACACTTCATTTATTTCTCCCTTACAAAATAAAAGAGTGTAAACATATCACTGGAACAGAGGGAGTAGTTGTCTTGCTATGTGCTAACTAATTAATGAGTTACTCCACTCTGTTTCTTTTGGTTTTATTTTTGTATAATAAAATCATAATAGGTGAAGAGATCGTTGTTAAGAAAAAATTGTTGCACTAATGACTAAAATTCAAGTTTATTTCTGATCAACGTAAATATTACTCTATCTATTAATTTATAGAGTACTAATAAGGATAAAGTTATAGACCTTGCTTTATTTTATAGATGAGCACTCATTCCGAAATCAGCAAGAGATAGATAACATCAATTATAGAACAATTGTAATAGTAATGACAGAATAGTTTTTTCAAACATCAGTTTGTTAACTGTTAACTTTGATGTACCGATACATGCTAGAACATCAGTTATGCGCTCATGTGTGCATAGAACTTGAACTCTGATATATGATTCCTTACGTTAGCATAAATATATATTCCTTTTATTTGGCACACTTTTAGTAACAATTGTACTGATTTAATCATATATTGTAACCATTTTTTATTAATAACTCTTGAGTAATTTGAAAGCTTATACAATTAATAAGTTTAGTCGAACTTTTATAAATTACCAAATTATTTAAACAAGTACAATAATAAATAAATATTAATGTTACATAGAAAAGTTATAAATAAAGATTTTACCATTAGTCCATATTTTTGTTTTATATAGGTGTGTGTGATCGTATGACTGTCATCCAAATTTTGTAAATACAAAAATATTATATAGGCTATGTGAGTTTTAAAAGAAATTAAAACAATATTGCATACACGTTTCAAATCACTTAGGACCTGATCTTTTGAACTTAATTTTAGTTCGGTTAAGTTCAGGTACATTATGTTCAGGTCAGTTTAGTGACTCTGTTCTTTTCGACTAAAAAGAGCTGAACTAAACTGAACTTAATAAAGCTGAACTGGATTGAAGTAAGCATTAGGCCTTATTCTTTTGAACTTAATTTCAGCTCATTTTAATTCATTTCAGCTCTATTTCGTTTAGTCCAGTGCAACTTCATACAGTTCAGTTTAGTTCATCTCTTCACAAATTAGCTCTATCTTACTTCAATTCAGTTCAACTATCCAATAAGTTTAGGTCATCTCTTTCAGCCGAAAAGACAAGGCATTAATTTGTGAAGAGATGACTTCGGTTCAATTTAATTCAAGTCCATTAAGTTCAGATCAGTTCAGATCAGAGAATTTCATTTCAAAAGAGCAATAAGCCCACTTAAAGTTAGAATATTACAATAATGGCCCGTGCATCGCACGGGTATTAAATCTAGTATATATATATAAGAGAGTTTTTTCGAGCAATCTAAGAGCGTCCACATCATCAAAAATCAATTTAGGAAAGTATATCAAAAATCAATTTAGGAAAGTATAATTTTTGACGTAAAAAATAAAGTGGAAATTTTTTTAATTATTATAATATGTATATTTCCTAAATTATATTCAAGTGATATTTCCAATTTTTATATCAAACTTTTACATTTTATTTGGCAAAAAAATATCGTTAAAAAAATTATGAAAATAATATAATTAGCTTTGTGTTAAAAAATGTTATCATTAGAGTATAAATTTCATATTATTTGCACATATTAAAGATGATGTACTTCTTAATACGTAAAATTGTGTACTTTTTAGTATGTTTTGTCCTGCATTGGAAAATAAGTAGGTGTGGTGAATATACTACATATAAATAGTAGAATTGTCCCACATCGAAAAATTAGTATAAGATGATGTGATCCTATGATTATAAATAGAAGGCATATTTGGAACTTATGTATCCACCAAAATTTTTTGAGTCTCATAAATATTGTTTTAAAGAGCTCTTAAGATTTTCTATCATTATCTACGATATGATATAAAAAATAAAGTGGAAATCGTTGGGAACTACCCGGGAAAAAGTTAAGAACATGAACAAGAAAATCAAAAAATAACTAAAGGTTTTACTAATGGTAGTCTCCTGACACAGTACAAAACTAAAGATTTTACTAATGGTTGTCTTCTGAATGCAGTAATAGAGCGTTAATGAGTCGTTATATGTACGATGTAGAGATCCATATCTAATGATCGAGACTAAGTGGTTTTACCTTCAAAGAAAAATAATATGTATACAATGGTGGTTTTTTAAGAAGAGACGTGTATTTCTTGGTATGTTATATCTTTCACATTGAAAAATAATGTAGGCATTATGAACATACTACGTCTAAATAATTAAATTATGTATACGGTAGGGTGATTTTATAAATATAAATAGGAGGCATCCTTGAAACTTAGGTATTAACCCAAAATTTATTGATATAAAAGATATAGACTTTTTAGTATGTTATATGTCCCACATTGAAAAATAATGTAGGTGTTGTGAATATATTATGTATAAATAATAGAATTGTCCCATATATATACATTTTCTATATTATATTAAAGTGATGTTTATAATTTTGATATAAAAACTTTATATTTCATTTGAAAAAAAAGTATCGTATGAAAATTATATAATTAGATTGTGTCAAAAAAATGCTATCATTAGAGTGTAGATTGTATTGTATTGTATTGTATTTTCTCATTATTAAATCGGGTTGATGTCAAAGTAGGTGCAAAAAACAAATGGTGTACTTAGTATGTTATTTATCCTACATTGAAAAGTAATGTAAATGTGGTGAATATACTATGTATAAATATTAGAATTGTCCTACATCGGAAGATTACCATAAGGCATGGTGATCTTATGATTATAAATAGAAGTCATAACCCAAAATCTTTTGATTCTCTTAAGTATTGTCAGAGATAACTCTTAAAAGAATTTGTATTACTGTCCCTACAATAATGATTTTTAACCTAAGTTAATGTTTGGAAAATCTTTTAGTTATTATAATATATACTATGTATTTCTTATTTTATATTCAAGTGATATTTCTAATTTTTATATAAAAACTTTTAAATTTCATTTGACAAAATAATGTCGGTACAAAATTATGAAAATAATATTATTAGATTCATGGTAAGAAATGCTATCATTAGAGTATATATAGATTTCATATAATTTGCACATATTAAAGATGGTGTATTTCATAGTATGTTATATGTCTCACATTGAAAAATAATATAGGTGTGATAAATATACTACATATAAAAAATAGAATTTTCCCACATCGAAATATAGCAAAAGGTGGGTGATTCTATGAGCATCCTTGGAACTTACGCATCAACCCAAAATCTTTTGAGTCGCTTAAGTATTGTCTTAGAGAGCTCTTAAAAGTTTATATCATTATATTTTCTACCTATAGATTTTATATGTTCCATATTAAAAAATAATGTAGGTGTGGTAAATATATTATGTTTAAATAATACTCCCTCCGTACCAGACCAAAGGTAACACTTACTATAAACGGACGTACCACACCAAAGGTAACATTCCTTATTTGGTCCACAACATTACCAAGTTATCCTTATACCTATTTGATATTTACACAAAATGTCATTACATACCCCACCTATCAACCCATAATTAAACCCACAATTACATACCCCACCTATTTTTTCCCTCTTTACCCTTACTTTTTCCACTTTTTCTTAAATACTCCACTTTTCCCTACGTTACCTTTGGTGTGGTACGGAGGGAGTATAATTAGAATTGTGTTAAAAAATATTCTATCATTAAAGTATAGGTTCCTATCATTTGCACATATTTTAATTATGATAAAAAAAAAATAGAAAACAAACGTTCATGGTAGCATGTGTAATCTATCAAAGTTCAAGGTTACCATGAGAAATTTCCAATATTATAATGATATAGTTAATTAAATTTGCATTTAAAAGAGAGATATCCGTACCAATAAAACAATAAAGGGGGTATTATTTTTTAATTGTTATTTTATTGTCACGCCATCAAACTTAACGTCCATTTAACAACCTTTACATTAGGGGGTACCATGGGCAAAGAATGGAACTTCAAGGGTATCATAGGCAGATTCTTAAAAGTAGGGGTAACACGGAAAATCTAACAAAATTAAGGGGTACCACGGGAAATTTCCGTATCTCAATTATATTAAATTTTTTTTTGAAGAAAAACAGCGTACAAATATTAATGGAGAGTACTTGATAATATTATTAAAACTTAAATATAACTATTAGATATAATGAGTAGCAATTATCTGTATTCGGTATTCGAGATCTGGTTGGATGTCGGACTAAGTGCAGAAAAGATGGTGTAATTCTGAGTATGTTATTTGTCCGACATTGAAAAACAATGCAGGTTTGATAAATATATATTACGTATAAATATTAGAATTGTCCCACATTAGAAAAAAAATCCAATTTTTGTGAATATATTACTTATAAATAGTAGAATTGTCACACATCGAAAGATTAGTATAAGGTGGGGTGATTATATGATTATAAATAAGAGTTAACCCACGTATATATTAATCTTTTATTTTTTTTGAAAGAGATATTTTAATAATATGTAAACAAATCATTAGACATAGAATGTAAACATTAAACGCTTATAATATTTTTTTTTTGCATTATAAATAAGATAATTACCCCGTTGCAACGCACGGGCATTCAAACTAGTAAAGAGGAAAGAGAATTTGAACCTGAGAGTCTGAGACCTATGGTCGACAATACCTCCGTTTTAATCACTAAACTAAGACATCTTTGGTAAAAGTCCGTCTTTTAAAAGATTTGTTTTATGTATTTAATCAATTACTAGTTTAGATCCCGCGCAATAAATGCGCGGTATTTATAAAGTTTTTATTTGGCATTACTTAATAAAGCTAAATTAACACCTCATTAATTTTTAATATTTCACGTCATTATATTTTGATATGGAAAATAAAAATTGAACTATAAAGTTATTTAAGAAAATTAAGTAAAACTAAACTGTAAAATAATAGTGGTATATTCATTCATTGTTCTTTTTTCTCGTTATTGTATTTTGCTTCGAGAAAAAATAAATTAAATTTGAAAATTAATCCAAGAGAATTGAGTAATGTGCTGAATTGTATTTTTTTTAAAGTATTTTTTTATACCACAAAGGCACAAAGCTGATGATTCCAATTTTATAAATTTTTCTCAATTTTTTTTGTCATGAAAGTAATCAAAACAATTTATAGTTTTGTTAATACATTTAGAGTATGAGTAAGTCATTCTTAATTAATAGTATCAATAAAATATTTAATATTTTATAATTTTATACTATTTATATTATTTATATTTTAATTAAAATATTATAGTTTAGTGTTTAGTGAAAATTATATAATTTGATAAAAAGATTAATTTTAATGAAATACATTATAATTATTAATTTATTTATTTAGTGAAAACAATTAAATAAATAGCTTCCTTATTTAAAAAGAGGCTTTTTGGTGGGAAAATTAATAAATTCGCTTATTCTTTTAGTACATAGGGGATTTTCTTATTCCATAATTTTCTTTTAATTCTCCGTTTCACTTATCCTTCAAAAAACTTAGTTAAATTTCTCCTAAATTCAACAATTATTATACATCTCAATTCTAATATTGAAAAATTAATTTTTTTAAAAAAAATCACAATTGCTTTAATTTTTGTGAGTATTTTTTTATCAAATTAATTATAATTTTGCAGGGATGGTTTTACAATTTTTTTTTTTAATATTGAAGGCGAGAGAGATCATGTGAGTAAATTATGAGCATGTTTGGACTAATTTGTTGAAAATGAAATTTTGTGTTTCTAAGCTTAATTATCATAATTTTTTTTTCAAAACTAGAAATACTAGATTGGTGCTTCTATTTTTAAGTGTAAAAAATGAGTTTTGAGCATTTAAAAAACTCTTTCAACTTTTAAATAGGGGTATTTATTGTGTGTTTGACCAATTTGTAGTTTCCGACCAAAAGAACACTTTACAAAATTCGGTCAAACACACACTATGTGTTGATTTATGTTAAGGAAAAGGAAAGAGTAGAGTACAGAGGAAGAAGACGGAAATTGTGTCCTTTATTCATTAGTTTGGCAGAGAATCTATATATCTATCTATATTATTAAAGGAAGCTTTTTTCGAGTGATTATAGAGTCTCCAACTTCCTTGAACTACCTCGAATTATTTATGTACCAAATTATATCTAAAAGATAAGGATAAATAACAATCAACAAAATAAATATATCCAATGTTGTTAGATACCAAAGAAACGTATGATAAGAAGAGCTACATATTGTTAGATGATAGAAGTTGGCTAGGAGATCAAAATTATACGACCATAACTCTATAAGAGATAGATGTCTAATAGTGTTATAATTCTAATAATATTATTCTCGAAATTTTGTAGATACGACTGCATATATATATATATATCGTTATTTTCCCTTTCTTGAAAGGGGTGTATGTATCGTTAATTCGTTATTAGCTATTTACTGAAAACGATAAACAATAGACATAATCAAATATTCATATGTTTATGTTTATTTCATGCAACGTATTTAGTATTTCTATTTTTTGTTATTAGCCACATAATATTTGTTGTTTGACTACAGGCCTACAGGGTTGCGGTTAATTGTGTTTATTGATGATTGCTCATGCTCACGACAATTACGGCTTTTAAGGTAAGCTTTATTTTAACACAAATATTTGACGTATACTGTAGAGGATCGGTCGCATGATTTAAAAGGGTCGGTGAGCACCAACTGGCATAAACTGGGCGGCAGGTGGAGGTAGCCTTGACATGGTAAGAGGTTGTATGGGTGGGCAATTCATCATCATTTGTTGCTGTCCCAGCGGTAATTGCATAGGACGCGATGGTGGCCTAACTATTTGATTTGGAGAGACTATAGGGAGACGGTGTTGAAAAGGTACCATATTCAGAGTACGTTTTTAGCTGAATATGGAATGTCATTTGGTTGATAAATAAAGGTATATTAAGGGATAAATTAGGCGATGGAGGGAGAGGATGAACTAAGGGAACATCAGGTCTTGGAGGGAAACATCTGATGCTAAGACATCGGGTTTGTGGAAGTTGAACAAAGCACGTCTATTTATTAGCTCTATTTCACCATTAAAATTATATGTACGCAGTTTTTATGTCGAATGTATTGATGTTTTATCCGTCTAATGGAAACAGTTCTCAATATGTAATGTAATATTGGTATTTATTTTTGCATATTTAGGTATTTTGATTTTATAACTTCATGTTTATATTTCGTGAAACTTGGTATGAAATATTTTTCACGTGGGAAATAAATACGATCGATTTTGTCGACGAGGATTTTTCCAACAACAAAGCATGTGGCCTGTGGGAGTATATTATAAGAAAGAAGACGGAGTTGATGCTATCAGTTTGGTCATCAATACTTCCACTAGGGATGACAAATTAAGATATTTCAATATTAAAATTGGTAAAGGTTGTTAATTAATCTGTGTCCCAATTATTTATTTATTTTGATAATAACTTTATCAAGAATAAAAAAGATAAATAAATAAAAGTATAGACACAAGCAATTTGTATACAATAATTAGGGTATATAAATACCTCATATTAGCATGACGATAAATTTTTGATACCGTGACTGGAAGATGTTGAATATGACCCAAACAATCCCACATTCTGGGAACATTAATTAAATTAATTATTTATCACAAAAAAAAGACAAACAAATTAAACTTTACATTGTTTAAATTTGTCCAATTATAGCTAATAACTTATCCAAACAAATTAAATTATCAACTAAAAGGAGTATATATTTTAGCTTTGCAATTTGGAATCGCGCTGTCTATAAGATGTCCCTTGAATGAAATATATTTTGTAAGTTTAATACAAGTAGTAAAAAAAAAGGTAGAATTCCTATGAAAGTGTAAGTGTGCAATTGGCCAATTTGGAGTAATATCAGTACGGGTCGTCATGAACGAGGTAACATTAGTCCTAGGCGTAGTCATGAACGAGCTGATATTGACAGCATGATGTAAAGCTCGGAATCGGTTTGAGTTCAACTTGAGCTCGGTCGAGCTATGTTAACTCAATATTTTCTTTGTTTTCTTTAACTTTTAAATCAAACTAAAAATGAATATATTTAAAGATGAATTCGAATATAAAATATTTATCAAATAAAATAAAATATAATCACAAATGTCAAAATAACATTTTATTAAGAACAAAACAATTGTAAAGTGCCACAATTAAATAACAAAAAAAAATTTGAACCTAGACGAACTTCTAATCCGAGCACTACAAAGCTTAGAATCGTCTCGGATTTGGTTAAACTTGGCTCGAAATCACCTCGGAATCAGTTTTTATCGATTTCGATCCGAGCTTTCGCCGAGCTAATTTCGAGGACTCTACGAACCCGCTCAGATCATTGACAACCCCATGTGAGATAAAAACAGCCTTACAGAATTACAAAAGACTAATTGGATTGCGAAATAAAAAAATATGATAAGATATTTTTATAGCGTAGAAGATAATATACTTTAGTTATGTTATACTATTATAAGTGCGTCATCAAATTCGTATGAATTTGGATTTTTTTTTATTATTTTTTTGATAATTTGGATTAGTTTATTTAATAAAAAAAACTACCAAATAGTTTTTTACAAGAATTGTACGTAACAGTATATAGTTATTACATTAAACATGAACGAATACTACAAATAGGCCCGTGCATCGCACGGGCATTAAATCTAGTATATATATAAAAGAGAGTTTTTTCGAGCGATCTGAGAGCGTCCACATCATCAAAAATCAATTTAGGAAAGTATAATTTTTAATGTAAAAAATAAAGTGGAGAATCTTTTAATTATTATAATATGTATATTTCCTAAATTATATTCAAGTGATATTTCAAATTTTTATATCAACTTTTACATTTCATTTGGCAAAAAAATATCGTTAAAAAAATTATGAAAATAATATAATTAGCTTTGTGGTAAAAAATGCTATCATTAGAGTATAGATTTCATATTCTTTGCACATATTAAAGATGGTGTACTTCGTAATACGTAAAATTGTGTACTTTTTAGTATGTTTTGTCCCACATTGGAAAATAACGTAGGTGCGGTGAATATGCTACATATAAATAGTAGAATTGTCCCACATCGAAAGATTAGTTCAAGGTGATGTGATCCTATGATTATAAATAGGAGGCATATTTGGAACTTATTAAAAAAATTTGAGTCTCATAAATATTATCTTAAAGAGCTCTTAAGATTTTCAATCATTATCTACGATATGATATAAAAAATAAAGTGGAAATCGTTGGGAACTACCCGGGAAAGAGTTAAGAACATGAGCAAGAAAATCAAAAAATACAAAACTAAAGGTTTTTACTAATGGTAGTCTCCTGACAGAGTACAAAACTAAAGAAATAATGTCGGTAAAAAAATTATGAAAATAATATTATTAGATTCATGGTAAGAAATGCTATCATTAGAGTATGTATAGATTTCATATAATTTGCACATATTAAAGATGGTGTATTTCATAATATGTTATATGTCCCACATTGAAAAATAATATAGGTGTGACAAATATACTACATATTAAAAATAGAATTTTCCCACATCGAAATATAACATAAGGTGGGTGATTCCATGATTATAAATAAGAGGCATCCTTGGAACTTAGGCATCAACCCAAAATCATTTGAGTATCTTAAGTACTGTCTTGGAGTGCTCTTAAAAGTTTATATCATTATATTTTCTACCTATTGATTTTATATGTCCCACATTTAAAAAAGAGTAAATTATCAAAAACTCCTTTTTAAAATACACTTTTTAAAATTTACTCCCTTTAAAAAAAAAAGTTTAAAAATTACACCCAAAATATTGAAAAAATTTAAAATTTGCACCATAACCTATATTTTTGCATTTTTATGACAAAAATACCTCCCTTTTAATTTTGGTAGATTACACATAATACCTCTAATTTTAAGTTTCTACATATAATACCCTTGTGTTTACTTTTTTTCATAATGCTATTACTCCTATGAGTAACTAGATGAGTAATTGAGCATGCCATGCTATTTGTGTTTTGTTATTTAGGTATTAAATGTTAGTTTATTAAACAAAATATGGATTTAGGAATTAGATAATGAAGTGTTTGTGTTATAGATAACAAAAGAAAAAGGCGTCCCCAAGTCATAAGAGTAATGGGCTTATGACGGAAGTTGTCAAATGGTATTCTGAGAAAGAAAAAGGTGAACACAAGGGTACCATTTGTAGAAACTTAAAATTAGGGGTACCATGTGTAATCTATCAAAGTTCAAAGTTACCATGAGAAATTTCTAATATTATAATAATATAGTTAATTATATTTTCATTTAAAAGAGAGATATTCGTACCAATAAAACAATAAAGGGGGAATTATTTTTAATTGTTATTTTATTGTCACGCCATCAAACTTAACGGCCATTTAATAACCTTTACATTATGGGGTACCATGGGCAAAAAAATGGAACCTCAAGGGTACCGCAGGCAGATTCTTAAAAGTAGGGGTAACATGGAAAATCTGACAAAATTAAGGGGTACCACGAAAAATTTCCGTATCTCAATTATGAAATGTTTTTTTTTTTGAAGAAAAACAACGTACAAATATTAATGGAGAGTACTTGATCATATTATTAAATTTAAATATAACTATTAGATATAATGAGTAGCAAATAAATAGTAGAATTGTCCCACATCAGAAAAATAATCCAAGTTTGGTGAATATATTACATATAAATAATAGAATTGTCCCACATCGAAAGATTAGTATAAGGTAGGGTGATTATATGATTATAAATAAGAGTTAACCCACATATATATATTAATCTTTTATTTTTTTTGAAAGAGATATTTTAATAATATGTAAACCAATCATTAGACATAGAATGTAAACATTAAACCCTTATAACGTTTTTTTTGCATTATAAATAAGTTTATTACCCCGTTGCAACGCACGGGCATTCAAACTAGTATATAATACAATATTGGGAAAACCAACACCTAAGAATTAGGCACATATATGGTAAATCTATTGACTAAGCAAATAACCAATAAGCCAATATATCAGGCAACTATATTCACGAGAATATCGCCTAACACCCCCCCTCAAACTGGAGCATGAAGGTCGAGAATGCCAAGTTTGCGGAGAAGGTAATGGAATTGACGAACCCCCAAAGGCTTCGTAAAAATGTCAGCAACTTGTTCGGTAGTAGAAACATGAGACGGGGAGACAAGCCCAGCCGTAATAGCATCCCGGACAAAGTGACAATCAATTTCGATATGTTTCGTGCGCTCATGAAAGACAGGATTTTGAGCTAAATGTAGGGCGGACTGATTGTCACAAAATAACTGCATAGAAGACGAGATGTCAACGTCCAAACTAGTAAGAAGGCCCTTCAACCATTTGAGCTCACAAACAATTGCGGCCATAGACCGCTACTCTGCTTCAGCCGAGGAGAGTGAAACCGTATGTTGTTTTTTCGTTTTCCAAGAAATGAGTGAATCCCCAAGAAAGACAAACCAACCCGTTACAGAACGACGGGTTAAGGGACATGTGCCATAGTCGGAGTCACACCATCCAGTAACCGTGAATTTGCTATCAGACCGTAACAACACGCCTTGACCAGGACTACCTTTCAAATATCGGATGACACGCAAAGCAGCGTCCATATGAGCCTCACGCGGATGTTGGAGAAATTGGGAAAGCATATGAACCGAGAAGGATATATCAGGTCTTGTGACAGCCAAATAAACAAGGCGCCCAATCATGCGTCGATAACGCTCGGGATCACTCAAGAGAGCACTTTCACTAGTAGCAAGATTATGGTCAGTCACCATTGGAGTAGGTGCGGGTTTGGCGCCCAAAAGCCCGGCCTCACTAATAATATCTAGTGTATATTTCCGTTGGTTAAGAAAAATTCCGTCAACACTCCGCGCAACTTCAATACCGAGGAAATATTTCAAGGGGCCCAAATCTTTCATTTTAAAACAGCGATTCAAGTAGCCTTTAAAGTCACAAATGGCTGTACTATCATTACCCGCAATAACGAGATCGTCTACATAGATTAAAACATGCAAGCGTACCTCATTATTGGAGTAAGTAAAGAGAGAGTAGTCGGAGTAGGATTGACGGAAACCGTATTCACGTAATGCCCCGGCTAATTTAGCAAACCAACAACGCGGAGCTTGACGAAGCCCATATAAAGATTTCTTCAATCGACAAACTTTTCCTTCATGACCACGTGTAAAACCTGGAGGAAGCTTCATATACACTTCTTCAGTCAAGTCTCCGTGCAAGAAGGCGTTATGTACATCCATCTGGTGTAACTCTCAATTTTTAATGGTCTGCAACAAAGAAGAAAAGTACGGATGGTAACCATTTTAACGACCGGAGCGAAAGTTTCCCCATAATCAAGACCTTCCACTTGGTGATTGCCAAATACAACAAGACGCGCTTTCAACCGTTCAACAGAACCATCGGATTTATACTTAATTTTATAAACCCAACGGCATCCAAGGGCTTTCTTATCGGAGGGTAAGTCTGCTAGCTCCCATGTCCCATTAGTTTCGAGGGCATCAATTTCTTCTTGCATAACGCGACACCACCCGTCATCACGAACCGCAACTTTAAAGGATGAAGGTTCAATTCCCGCTGTAATGGCTGCGAGAAAAATGCGATGCCTACTAGAGAATTTATCACAATTCACGTAATTAGCTAAAGTATAAGGAGTACCTGAGGGCGATGAAGGAGAATCCGGTGAACTTGGGGTAGATGGACTGTTTGTTGTGTCGAGAACGTAACCACGCAAGCGCGAATTTGGGAATTTGAGCCGATGGCCTCGGCCAAGATCAATTGATGGCTCGGCAGTAGCTTCGGGTTCATTCTGGTTGCTATGAACCAGGGTGGTATCGTTTACAGGGGCCTCGGTGTTTCCTTTAATGGTCTCGGTACTAGCAGGCTCTTCAATTGGTATGGGTACAAACTGCTCAATAATGGGAACCTCGGTGGAAATTGGCGTGGCTGATGAAGAGGTCTCACATAATGATTCATCAGAAAGAAAAGTAGGAGGGTCTAAAGTAGCAGTCATATCACTCGTATCACCCGACTCAGCAAATGGAAAATAGTCCTCATAAAATATTACATCACGTGAAATAATAATGGTGTCAGACTCAATGTCGTATACTCGCCATCCTTTCTTATTGTAGGGATATCCTAAGAAAATACATTTGCGACTCCGAGGTTCAAACTTATCCCCTTTAGTTTTCTGATTATGGACAAAACAAAGGCACCCAAATACCCGCAAATTTGTATAAGAAGGTTGGACCCCAAACAAAATTTCATAAGGAGTTTTGTGATTAAGAACAGTCGAAGGTGTACGATTAATTAAATGAGCAGCTGTAAGAACGCACTCACCCCAAAACTTTTTGGGAAGATGACCTTGGAATAACAATGCTCGGGCCACATCAAGAATGTGACGATGTTTACGTTCAACACGCCCATTTTGTTGAGGCGTGCCGACACAAGAAGTCTGAAATTGTATACCATTCTGCAAAAAATACTCGGCCATATGGTTAAATTCATTCCCATTATCGCTGCGCACCATCTTCACCTGCTTAGAAAATTGATTCTTGACCATCGATAAAAAATGCATAAACAAACTCGTAACTTCCGTTTTAGCAAGCAATAAATACACCCAGATGGAACGGGAACAATCATCCACAATGGTCAAAAAATATTTGGCGCCACAAGTAGAAAGAGTGCGATAAGGCCCCCAAAGATCACAATGTATCAATTGAAAAATATCCGAAGCAATATTATCACTGGAACGAATGAAAACTAGACCGAGTTTGTTTGGCAAGGTGGCATACATCACATACCACATTATTATCAAAAGAAATAGTACGAGCTAAAGGAAGAAATTTAACCGCATGATCTCCCGAGTGACCAAGCCGACGATGCCACAAAGTATACCCTCCTGCCGTGTCAGCCAAATTCACCGAAGAAAGCGAGTTTATGGAAGTAAGCAAAAACAGTCCATCATTGAGTTCACCGGTTCCAATCATCATCCTCGTAGAACGGTCATGTATTAGGCAACGATCTTTAGTAAATTGTAAAACATAATCATAATCAGCCGTCAATTGCGAGACGGAAAGCAAATTGCAAGTTAAGTGAGGAACAAACAAAACCCGACGAAGAGTAATTGTGTTGTTAATACATACGGTTCCCATTTTGGAAGCCATGATACGTTTCTCGTTAGGCAACCCCACTGCTCGTGGAGGGATAACCATAGTGTCAGTAAACAAAGATATATCACCTGTCACATGATTAGAGGCACCCGTGTCTATAATCCAAGGAATACACGTACCAGACAACCGATCCGAGGAAGCAAGAATGTGAGCCACATTAGCATGAACCATAGAGTTAGTGACATCAGGGGAAGTAGAATCGTCACGAATTTTAAATTCTGTAGAAACAATTAGATGTTCCTCAGTTTGAGAAGGTTGGTCGACACCTGCGTCAGGCATGTCGAAAAAAAAATAAGAAAAAGAAAAAAAATGGTTTTAGATTTGAGAAGAATTTGTCTGGCTCGATACCATGTTGATTTATGTTAAGGAAAAGGAAAGAGTAGAGTACAGAGGAAGAAGACGGAAATTGTGTCCCTTATTCATTAGTTTGGCAGAGAATATATAATACAATATTGGGAAAATCAACACCTAAGAATTAGGCACATATATGGTAAATCTATTGACTAAGCAAATAACCAATAAGCCAATATATCAGGCAACTATATTCACGAGAATATCGCCTAACATAGGGGGAGTGTTAGAATATAAAACGAATCAAGGAACTTCAACCATCAGCTTAAGCTTTTGGTTGAGATGGTTTCTTGACATGGTATCAGAGCCTGGTGACCAAAAGGTCACGGGTTCGAATCCCATCCCCTCTATTCTAAAGTGGATAATCAGAACAGGCCAGGAAATCCCGCCTGCACCCACACTTCAAGCCCAAAAAAAAGGGCCTTCGTGTGAGGGGGAATGTTAGAATATAAAACGAATCAAGGAACTTCAACCATCAGCTTAAGCTTTTGGTTGAGATGGTTTCTTGACACTATGTCTTGTATGGTGATACACTTGTAGTCTTGTACCCCATATATCAAACAATATGCGAAAGTGGTAATTGAACCCAATAACTTTTAGTAATTGTGAGATTAGGACCCATCGGTTTTATTTGTAGCAATTAAGCCCCTTAAGTTTTGCCAAAGTAAAATTCAACCCCTTTTTAAAAACTTCACAAGAATTAAAATAAAAATTCATTTTATATTAGTATTATACAATTTTTTAAATACTAAAATTTACAATTGGAACTTTATGAATTTTTACATAATTTATTATTCATTTGTTGAACACATTTACATAATCATTAGCAAATTGTTTTTAATTTATATAGTGTTATTCATGCATATGTAATAAATTGTCAAAATACTATAGAACTCAAAAAAATAGTTCTCAAATTTTAATATAAATATAAAATTCTAAATTCATAAAAAAAATATTTTATATTTGATAAACTGGATTATAAAATGGTTTTATGATAAGAAGTTGGTGAAAATTATCAATTGGACTTGAATTTAACTTTTAGTAAAACTTAAGGAGTTTGATTGCTACAAATGAAACTTATGGGGCTTAATCTCATAATTGAACAAAGTTATAGGGTTCAATTACCACTTTTTTTCTCAAACAATATAACAACAAGCCTAAGTCAATAGTTAGGGTAAGTTGAGATCTTATCCACGAAGACGGAAATGATAGGTTGCTACTTGATATTTTGCTCTATATTTTATTATAATTAAAACTAATAAGAACTACATGGTTGGTCTCTTTTGTGACGGTAATCACAAATTGTTACCTATCAAATAATGATCACATTTTCTAATTAAAATGGTCACATTTGGGTGCGTCACAAATTGTGACGAAAAAGAGCCCGTCATAAATGAGAATTTGCATAATGTTAGGTACCACATAGCCAGTTAATAGACTACACAACCAGTTGTAGTACAATTGACGATGTAGAATCTGAGTTTTATTATATTAAAGATTACGAGTTTTGTTTTAAAGAATTCGAGTTATACCATAAACTTTATGAAGTTACCAACTTAATCATAAAAAAAAAAACTTTTAAAAAACTCAGAAAAATCACTTAGGCTTAGTAAAATATAGGTTAATTGTATGATGCTATTATACCAGTAGAGGTATAATGTTATTTGTGCCTCTTAGCCAAGCCATGTCATTTTTTTTGACAATCTAAAAAATTAAGCATTTGTAGTCACAATGGAAGAACTTTATTTTGAAGTTTTATTTTCATAAAACCAATATTAAAGAGCATTAGCAATGAAGAGTTTTTTTTATTGGGGTTATCAAAACAAACTTCTAAAATAAAGTTTGTCTCAACAACAACAACAACAACAACAACAACAACAACAACAACAACAACAACAACAACAACATTAGAGCCTTAATCCCAAAATGCTTTGGGGTCGGCTGACATGAATCATCCTTTACAACTGTCCATAGGTGAACACACTCCTCAAAAATGCGAAAAATAGAAAAGAAAAAGTGAAAAACTTAAAAGGGGAGTGAAACATAATACAAAAGGCAGGTAAACTTATACGTTTTAAAATCGAAGTACGAATTTATTTTATAAAAACTTAGAATTTAAATCGAGAATAAAGATTAAAACGATTTTGAGAACCGAAAATGAACCAAGTATTTATATATAGGAAAGTTGTTGGTAAAAGTTGTAATAAATTCGAAAAGAACAAATAAATTTTAAAAATTAAATAAAAAACATTAAATATATCAAATAACGTCAAATACTAAAAATCCATATGTATCATTGCCCTCCATTGTGCCCTCTCCGTCACCATTCCCTCATCAAGCCCGAGATATCTCATATCGTGATGTATCACATGTATGTTTTGGTCTCCCTCTACCCCTAACAACCTTTTCTGTTCTCCAAGGCTCCAGCCTCCTAACTGATGCGTCCATAGGTCTTATTCTCACATGGTCAAACCATCTTAGTCGGTTTTTCATTATCTTATCCTCTATTGGCGCCACTTTCACCTTTTCTCTAATCACCTCATTCCTTAATCAATCTTTCCTTGTATGCATGGCCGCACATCCACCTCAACATACGCATCTCCACCAGACTCATCTTTTGAATGTGACAATGTTTCACGGCCCAACACTCGGAACCGTAAAGTAAGACAGGCCTAATCGCCATGCGATACAAAATTTCCTTTAATCCTTAGGGCATATATTTATTGCTTAAAAACCATGTAGCACTTTTTCATTTCAACCATCCCGCTTTAACTCTGTGAGCCACATCTCCTTCTAACTCCCCATCTTTTTAAATAATAGATCTTCGATATCTAAAGAAATCTGACCCCTCAACAACATTTCCATCGAAAATAATACTCCCCACCTCTGTCGATCTCGACCTCGCCACGCACGTTATACTGAACTGACACCTCAAGTACTCAGTACTCGGTCTTACTCCTGCTTAGCTTAAAATAAAGTTTGTCACATTGCAAACAAAAGTTTGTTCTTAAATTAACAAACTTGGTTTGAAAACAAAAACCAAGTTCTTTCAAAAACAAGAAAAAATTGCGAGTCTCAATGAAAAATCAATTCATGAACTATACAACCAGTTGTATATGTTGTACAGTATAGAATATGAGTTTTGTGATAAAGTATCCGAGCTTTATATTAAAAAATATGAGCTTTATTAGAAAGTATCAGTTCATCCATTTACACATTAAAAACATGAACTTTGACTAGCTCAGAAAGAATACATATAAGCTCGGAATCTTATATGTTGGTTGTACAATGCTTATGGTACAACTGAATGTATAATCCTATTTGTGATGAAAAATTAACCAATACCAATTAATTACATTAACCAATTAGTTATGGATTAAAGAAGAACTTTATTTAAAGTTTTTTCCATTGTGACAAAAAAAATTGAGATTTTTGAGATTGTCAAAATATGATATGGCAAACATAACGTTCTTCCATTGTATTTGTTCTAATTAATTAATGTGATTAATTAGTTAATTATTCATTGGACTCAACATTTGTCTTGTTTTTAGAAAGAACTTGGTTTTTTGTTTAATATCAAACTAAATTTGTTCTTTTAAGAACCTACCTTTATTTGCAAGGGTAAGAACTCTATTTTAGAGATTTCTTTTGACAACCACAATTCTAAGAACCTCTATTGCAATTACTCATATGTGCATTACTGCATTAGACACTAAAAAAACATTTATAAAATTTGACACACAAACTTATTTTAGTCAAACTCGCTAACATTTTAAGGATATTATCTCAGACTCGCTTACGCCTTAAAGAGGATGTACACATTCGGAACAAGAGATAGTTTGGCATTGAGAATGAATTAAGTTCGTTGTGAGTTGAATATTAAGATTGTTGAATACTTCAACTGATTATAGATTGAGAAAGATTGTGTATTGTGATGCTAGAATTCATGTGTAGTATTCATTTTCCATAATCCCTTATAATGATCGGATTTTTATGGATTGGGGTATAAGTCGTGTTCCGGGTGTAATTTCGGAGCAGGTTTGTGACCACGTAAGCTTGTAGAATGATGTCGTTGCTTGTCTCTTCCTTTCACTCTTTCCTGTTTAAGATTAACAAACTGAGGACTCGGCTTGGGTCCAAGTGTACTCACTCCGACGCTCAAGTCAGTAAACTTAAAGAGATAAGTTGTATGTTCCTTGGCAAAGTATATTGTAGAGAGATAAGGGAGTTTATACCAGTTTATTGGATTGTGAGATTATTAGATGATTTTCGGATTAGTTTTCAGATCCTTTTCTCAATGAGAGAAGTGGAGTATTTATAGACTTTCACCTTTTGTCACGTAGTGGCCAAGTGGCAGAGCAGGTGGAAAGACTATTTTACCCTCGGCCGAGGGACCCATGGCAGGCCGGCAGGCCTGGTTGACTCCATGCCGAGGGGACTGGATGTGAGTACACGGATATGTCTCTCGGTCGGCTAGTTGCCGAGCCGAGACCCAAGTGACAGCCGACAGTCGCGTCGGTTATTTGTTAATATGTTGACTTGCTGTCTTTTAGCTTTGACCTTGCTCAATATGTTGACTCGGTCAGCGGGTGCAGAATATGCCCCATCAAGTCGTATCACACACGAGGAGAAAAACATATGATAAGAACTCAAACTATCAACTATGCAAAAGTATAGATATAAGAATCTGAGGTTTTCAATTAAACACAAATGCAAATGATAAGTACGTATTTTATAACACAAATTCTCATTGAAGACATGACATATCCGCCATAAGCTGAAGACGGATACCATTTTACCTCACAATGTACCAACTTTTTCTCTCTCTGCAACACTATTCATGTGGTCCCCTTTCTCCACTAACCCATTTTGTTACCATTTTATCTCACAAAATATCCGTCACAAATGGTAACCCGTCACAAGGGAGACCAATTGATTTTATAATTGTCATTCTAGTTACACTTTCTAGTAAAGGGGTTTACTAGAAAGGGAGACTGACCGCGGGTTTTGAGTATTCATCTCAAAATCAGGTGCCACGGTTTAAGCTTATACGGAGTACTCCCTCCATTCAACTCCACACTACTACTTTCTTTTTTCACGTTTGTCAACGCGTCTTTTACGCGCTAAATATCATAAGCTACGTATTTGCAAAAAATATAAAAGTTAGATATTTTTAATGTACTCGTAAAGACGAATCAAACAAGATCCCACATGAATATATTTCTACTCATGTATTGAGAAAAAATTGAAATTGAATGATTAATTGTGAATAGTGTATAAAATAGAAAGTGGTAGTGTGGAGTTGAATGGAGGGAGTATAAAATAAAAGATACAGTTCCCCATGTCATTTACAGGAACAGTCATCCTCTTTTTTTGGACATATGCTATACATGTCAGTACAATATTCTGGCCGTTGACGAGGCCCACGGGAAGCTTGAGACATGCTTAACAAATTTGCGCTGCTCTTCTTCCTCCAATCGATGATCAATGTGGACAATTATCAATTTGTCCAAGGCAGCTGCGCTTTTGAGCAAGAGTTCTACATAGGGATGACAATGGAATCCAGATTCTGTCCAGATCCTGTGATCCAGATCCTACGGACCGGATATGATTCGCAATATCTTAGATCCAGTGGATTAGGATATGGATATGGATCGTATGGTCGAGATCCAGATCCTACCCTTAGATCCATTTTTATTTCATTTTCTTAAACAATAAGTTAAGTTAAACAAATAATCAAACTATATGCTTTGTTTTTGTAATATTTTTTCATAAATTAAATCATGATTTTTTCTAATTAACATTTTTCGGTTAAAAAAATATATTTTTTTAGTGTTATTGTAATTTCATAAGACTTTATTTTTATGTTTTTAAAATTTTAGCTTTATTATTTGTATCTAATAGAGAAAAATATTCCGTTACGTCGCAATAAAATCCAAAAATTAATATTTTCATATTTTAAAAGGGAGTTTTCTTTTACTATCAAACGGATATGGATATATCCTGATCCAGTCCAGATCATGCGGATCGGATATGGATATAGAAATTTCAGATCCTGTAAATATGGATCGGATCTGGATTTTATAGGATCCTATCCACATCCTATCCATTGCCATCCCTAATTCTACAAGTTGAAGCTGACTCTTCCAAGATTTTGCATAGCCATACAGGGTGATGGTCTTAAGTTGCGATGTCACATAAGAGGAAGGAAGGTTGATACGAAGCAAATCACCAATAGCTTTGAAATCCTGATAATACATAGGACAAAATACTAGCTGTTAAATAATTGCAGGCAATTGAATCAATTTAAATTCCAATTGTGGAGTGGTCACATCAATAGGATTATACATCCAGTCGTATATATAGCATTGTACAACAAGGTATAAGAATCCGAGCTTATATAGTTATATATACACTCCCTCCCATCCAAATCAAAAGGTTACATTTGACTTTATTACGCTTGCCGAGACGCGTTTTGCAACGTGAATATCTTTAATTACACATTATTAAAAATTATAAAAACTTGATATTCTTATAGCATTCATGATGATGAATCAAACAAGATCTCGCATGACTATGTTTTCCCTTATACATTACTAATAATACCAAAGATTCTCTACAATCATGAATAGTGCCAAAAAGTCAAATGTAACCTTTGGTTTGGATGAGAGGGAGTATATTTTTTCGAAGCTAATTCAAAGTTCATATTTTTAATGTGTAAATGGATGAGTTCAGATACTTTCTAATAAAGCTCATATTCTTTAACATAAAGCTCGGATACTTTATTACAAAACTCAGATTCTATACCGTACAACTGGTTGTATAATCCATAAATTGCTCGAATTAGAAGACGATCATACACTTACCTGTGTGGTGTATATAATGAGTTCCTCCAAGTGTTGTAATCTTGTCATCAAATGATAAATGCCTAAGAGGCAGCTTCGGCAGAAGTTGTTGTGTAATTCGAGAACTATACGCTTCCATTTACATTGTAAGAGCTTCAGTTTTACTGTTGAATGGAGGAATTCCTGAAATAGAAGCAAATGAACATTAGAAAATACGGAGTAGCAAGCGATATAAAGATCGACAGAAAACAGCACAAATAGTGTCTGAAAGAGAGCAGAAAAAAAGAGAGAAAACATACCTTTGAAGGCTGACGTGATAGTCGAAAAACTTCAATACCTTCAAACTTTCCTAATAACACTTGATTTATTGTAAGTATTATAAATTCGTCACTACTTTTAAAGTTTAAATCTTTGATGTAGATATCGCGGACAGATGAAACATCAACGATGTCTAGTAGCCAATTCTTAATTTCCAAATACAAATTTTTAAGGTTGGGAACGTAAATCAACAAACTTGGCAATTCACGGACATCCGTAAGAACAAGTGATAATTTATCAATATTTCGATCACTTAAACTTAGCTTTTCCATCTCAAAAGGATTCGAAATAACAAGTTCTTGTAACGAAGGGCATCCAGATATAAATCGTTTGAATTTTTCATCACTAATCCAAACACGGTTAAATGACAACTTCTTTAGGGATCTTAACTCGACTTGAAATTCTCCCTTGAATTTGCAAAACTCGAGTTCAAGTGTAATAAGAAATTGACTTGTGAAGTTAGGCAAGATAGACTTGAAATCTGTATCCATACAAAGATGAAATCTTTCAATGGAGAGGTTTTGGTGACGCATCAGCACATTGCGGATGAAACCATAAAACCACCGAATATGTTTACCAGAGCCTTTCCGATGATCACAAAAGTTGTTAAGATATTCACCCATGTCAAAGTCGAGGGTATGAACCAAGGTCCAAAGGTTTCCAAAAGGACGAAGTAAAACAGTTCTTACAGCATCAATAGTAGGAAGACATGAAAGAATGTGCACAATTATATCATCTGGTAATTCACTCAACCTATCTCGGTGGACAGTATCCTCTGACAAACGTATACGCTTTTGAGGCCTTAATAATGTCATGGTTTTATGATTTGAGACGGTTTTATACTAATATATAGCGTAACTATTAGGAAACACACTATTTCCTAGTTTGAGAATAAATAGAACTTAGAAGTCCAATCCAACCTATACTATAATTAGAAAGTTTCCTAATAGAAATGAATCCACAAACGAAAATATGGTTAAGGAAAAAAGGTTTACCAAAACCCCGTTTTACACAAATTATTGTGTGAGGCCGCCTTACATAAGAATTTGCATGACAACCCACGTGAATACGTGATGATAATCACTAAGAAATTGTTGGAGAAATAAAATAATTTTTTTTTCATTAGTTTATGGAATGAATTGAATATCAAAACAGAGCATGAGGATACCGGATGATGAATGAGGGTTCCTTTCGTTTCTACCTAATAGAGTAGAGACAATGAAAATTCTCGTGTAAGGCCGTCTTATACAAGAAATTGTGCGCCATATCGCGCCATGCTTTGAATTTTGGGTTTCACCTTTTCTTTGTGCTTCAAAAATCTGATTAATAATTTAATACTAATAAAAAAGATTGGCAACGATTTTTGCATTGATTTTGAGAGTTCAACTGAGTTTAATTTGGTTTTAATTACAAAAAGATTGGCAACGATTTTTGCAACGATGATGAATGAGGGTTCCTTTTCTTTGTGCTATGTTGTGACACATATATCATACTATGTGTGTTTTGTCGACCGTAAGGAGTGACAGATGAATCCCTAATCTGTTGCTGTGTGAGCCCTATTTTGATACGAAGCCCTTTGACTTAGAGCTGTGAGATGAAATTGAGATTTGATCTTGCTACTTTAGCGTGATTTCGGAGAATCATAAAGTCATTGGTTCGACAGGTCATGTTAGGAAAGCAGTCAAGTTGAGATGGATTTTCATTAGTGTCTAAGGAACGGTCAATTCAACTACACCATGTTAAGCCCGGCCGGCGGTTATATTGTGTATATAACTACGTAACATGTTATAGAATAAAGGGACCGTGTATGCTGCGGTGTTGTCTGAATGATCTGGGGAATCGTTATTTTGAAAGTGTTATGTTAGTTTGATGGTGACTTAATATAACGCTACTTGTTACATATTGGTCGCACACCCCATTTTCCTGTATGAGTTGTGATTGATAGTTCTGTGATGAACTTGGCTGTGTGACCAAGTGGGAGGATTGACTCGGTTGTGTGGCCGAGTGGGAGTATTGTAATCTGAACGGCCTTTTTGATATGGCTATTGCAAGGAATCTTTTGGAGCCAATATTATGTGAATATTGACTCACATAATGGCTGTGATTAAGGTGAAATAATATCCCATTAAATCAGTTTTAATGGCCATTATTTCTCCCTTATTCTCCTCCCCGTAACAGCTCTTTTGGAGCCTTATAAATAGTGAGTATTCTGTGAGAATACAACACACTCAGTATCATATAAACACAGTAACATACAATCACATAAAAGACACCATTGTTAGAGCTTTTGGAACTTGGGGTGTGAATCACCGAGACTCTAGTAGTGTCGGAATCGGTTTTCGAGGGCAGAAAGTCGGCACGTCGATCTTCCGTACCTATTCCGCTTTAAGGTACCCATATTCTTACAGTGGTATCAGAGCCGATCGTGACACGGCTTCTGTCCCGACACTAATTAACATGATTAAAATCAAAATTGGTTTTTATTTATTTATCATGTTATTCATATGCCGTATACCCCTTGTATGTAAACTAATAAAATCATATGTTGAAACTATAGACAGTTTACATAACAATAATCTATAAACAAATGACTCATATGTTGTTTTCATTAACAATGTTTACACATCGTAATTCATCTGTTGAATTTATTAAAAATGTTTGCATACATCATGTTTCTATGTTAAACCTTTTTTTTGTTTGATTCATATGTTGAATTTACATCTTCTGTCAACAACCCATCGCTACAAGTTCCCCAATTAATTGAACGCTTACCTATTTGACCGTCTTCAGTCTTCGTGACTGTCGCATATACCCCAAATTAACGATAAAGCCTTCGTGTGTGTCACGAACCGTCGTCTGATGCCGAGCAGAGGCGCGTGTGTGTCACGCGCCGACACCGACCATGGGACATTGAGCGCGTGGTGCGGCTCAATCGTCTTATCTGGCGCCGATCTAAGTGATGGCGTCGATCTTGCTTGATGAGGTGGTACAAGGCTGATGTATGTCGTTTTTGTGGTAGCCGTATGATTCTGTTTTTGTTTCTGTGTGAAATAAAAATTGAGTAATTATTGTTTCTGATTAAGAGATGGAGATCAATTCTTCATTTTTTTTAATGAATATATGGCGGCTTAAAGTAGAAGATGAAGGGGATGTGTGTTTTTTTTGTTTTTCTTCTTCTGGGTGTTTTGATTTGATGCGTCTAACAGGGGAAGAAAAGGGGTTTTATTTTTTATTTTTTTTTGGTTTGTTCTGTTTGCAATAAGGATAGTGTGATAGTGTATTATATTTATTCTCTTTGTTGACTTGTAAAGAAAAGTCTAGAACTTCACCAATTTTTTTTTACATAAATAATCATAGTGGGTTGCTAGTATGTGTTGTGTACACAAGTAAAGTTCCTGTAAACCCACATGTTCAGTACGGCTGAGTGCTACACTGTATATATATATATATATATATATATATATATATATATATATAGATTCGGGATCCTGTGAGAACCATCAAGATAATGAGAACCATGAGAACCACTTATAATTGAACCAAACTTTGTAATTAACGCGGCCATCCCCCAAACCCGTCCATCATTTTCATTTTACAACTTCCCCTTTTCACTCATCTCCCTTTCTCTCTCTACGAAAACGTCGTTCTAGATTCTTCCTCCATTTTCGAGCATCACAAATCTTCCGATCAACTTCCTCGTCCATCAAAATCTTCGACGCTTTTTCCAGCAACAGATCTTGGTAATTCAACGAGGTAAACTTCCGATATTCATGATTAATTTTTAGCGAAATTAGGGTTTCTGTGTTTCTGTCTTTGCAATTTTTATGTCGCCTAAATTAGTTGAAGTTATGCTTTCATTAATATTTTATAGTCGGAATTATGAATTATGTTTGTCAAATTAGGTACATTAGTTGAAATCATGAAATTAGGAACTGATTTTGCGAAATTAGGGTTTCAGTGTTTGTAATTTTTACATTTGTCGACCATATTAGTTAAATTAGGGTTTGGTGAATTCGATTGGGGAAACTTGGAAATGACAACGACTAGAGACTAATAATTCAATTGATAAACCATACCCGAAATTAGGGTTTCAGTGTTTTCTGTGTTTGTAATTTTTACATTTGTCGACCATATTAGTTGAATTTACGCCTTCATTAATGTGTTACAGTCGGAATAATGAATTATGTTTGTTAAATTAGGGTTTTGGTGAATTCAATTGGGGAAACTTGGAAATGAGGGTTGCGATTCTTAGTTGAAATCATGAAATTAGGGATTTGAACTTCCAAAATTATTGCTAATTACGCTAATTCATTGTCATTATATGGCAGATTCTTAGATTTGTAGTCTTGTTGTTCACATTTTCGCTAATAAACCTAATTACGCAATGATCAAACCCTGATTCCCCATGTTGTTGATGTTTGTTACTGATTTTCTACTAAAATTGTTTACATCTCAAGCTCAAACAATGCATACTAAGTAAAGCTACTAACGTTAGTAACTATTCCACTGAGTCAAGTAACTTTTTACATATTTTCTCCATTTACAAGTATTCCTTCTTTTCAATTCTGCATACAGAAACATTAAAAAATGGAAAATTGGTGCAATGGTTGGGTAGTCAATCGCGAGGAAGTAGAACAAGAACTTTTTATCCAACATTATGTCAAAGAGAAAACTGAGTCTCTGCCTTACCTTGGTCAAGTTACCAAAGTGGAGTTCATCGATCGTCGCAATCGGTCAAGAAATGATGTCTTAATCGAGCAGATCTTGTGTTACAAATTTTCAATCACCTTGATAAATGCTCTGATAGGGCAAACATGGCCAATGTCTGCTTATTGTGGGCTAAACTCTTTCTTTTCTTCCCGTATTCACCTGGTGTCTTTGATAGCTTACCCGCAAACTTTGCGATTTAATGACATTAATGGCGTGAGGATAGTGCGTAGTCGTGGTAGACTAATTTCCCAAAGATGCAAGTGTTTTATGACGGGTAATATGGCAGCCAAATTCATCATGCATGTACACCAACGAAGAAATGCTTTTCAGAACACACATCTCAATCCACTTAATGACAGTCAAATTAAGCAAGTTGATGAGATGTTACGGGATATGCCACCTTTGTTACATGAAGAAGCGAAATCAATAGCAACATCTTTACTAGCTCGTCGAAGGTTGTCTTATGTTGAAGTCGTTGATTTGACGTAGGTCTATCATAAGTTTGTACAACTTTCTGGCCAACGAACTGTATTTGTACTTTTTGTCAGGCTTTACTAATAATTATGTAATTAGTTTTGGCATTTTGGATTGTAGAAGTTGTTATGAATGTTGGTTTGACATATATATATATATACATTTTATATTTTTGGTTTGACTTTCACAGCTTATGTTCTTTCATTTCCCAATTTTACTTAGTTTTCATCTGTATTCATCAAGTAGTATTACGCTTTTTACTATTGTTTTGCAACATAATTAACTGTGAAATGCTGCAATCTACATTC
The DNA here is from genome assembly GCF_048544455.1 of Silene latifolia. Classification (NCBI taxonomy): domain Eukaryota; kingdom Viridiplantae; phylum Streptophyta; class Magnoliopsida; order Caryophyllales; family Caryophyllaceae; genus Silene; species Silene latifolia. The sequence goes on along the minus strand of NC_133533.1, from coordinate 14,039,177 downwards.
ATTATAAACATGTGATTTGTACAATAGTTTGTCTTTCAACTGTCTTTATAATTTCCCTGAAATGATTGATAGATATGGGGCGAAAGAGTGTTGCATCAAAGAAAAAAGTTCTACCAAAAGGAGGACGGCCAGTCAAAGATTATTTTTCAGCAAAATCGAAAGCTGCGACAACTAATTCTGTTGACCCAAGCAATTTGAGTAAGAAATTTAGTTCACTCTTGCACATTCATGAAAACAAAATTCCTTATCAGTACATGACGTCACGTTGCACACGCATGAAAGAAAAATATATGTACATTAAACAACCCTCAACCCTTTCCATGACCAGATTAAACAACCGGCAACATATGTTTATTAAACAATTGTGTATGTGCATGACAATGTAGAGTATGTGCATTAAATAGTCTTCTACATGTATAAAAAATAAGGGAAAGGGTTGAGGGTTGGATTAGGCGGATCCGCGGTAGCGGTCCGCCTAATCCAACCCTCAACCCTTTCCCGTCCCGTTTTAGGATACCCCGCCCCCTACTTTAAATCCCGTCCCCAAAAAAAGGGTTCACTCATCCCCTCTAGGGTGTCTTTTGGTCTCGCGGCCGAAAATGTGAGAAGGGAAAGGGTTAGGGTTGGATTAGGCGGATCCGCGGTAGCGGTCCGCCTAATCCAACCCTCAACCCTTTCCCGTCCCGTTTTAGGATACCCGGCCCCCTACTTTAAATCCCGTCCCCAAAAAAGGGTTCACTCATCCCCTCTAGGGTGTCTTTTGGTCTCGCGGCCGATAATGTGAGAAGGGAAAGGGTTGAGGGTTGGATTAGGCGGATCCGCGGTAGCGGTCCGCCTAATCCAACCCTCAACCCTTTCCCGTCCCGTTTTAGGATACCCGGCCCCCTACTTTAAATCCCGTCCCCAAAAAAGGGTTCACTCATCCCCTCTAGGGTGTCTTTTGGTCTCGCGGCCGATAATGTGAGAAGGGAAAGGGTTGAGGGTTGGATTAGGCGGATCCGCGGTAGCGGTCCGCCTAATCCAACCTCAACCCTTTCCCGTCCCGTTTTAGGATACCCGCCCCCTACTTTAAATCCCGTCCCCAAAAAAGGGTTCACTCATCCCCTCTAGGGTGTCTTTTGGTCTCGCGGCCGATAATGTGAGAAGGGAAAGGGTTGAGGGTTGGATTAGGCGGATCCGCGGTAGCGGTCCGCCTAATCCAACCCTCAACCCTTTCCCGTCCCGTTTTAGGATACCCGGCCCCCTACTTTAAATCCCGTCCCCAAAAAAGGGTTCACTCATCCCCTCTAGGGTGTCTTTTGGTCTCGCGGCCGAAAATGTGAGAAGGGAAAGGGTTAGGGTTGGATTAGGCGGATCCGCGGTAGCGGTCCGCCTAATCCAACCCTCAACCCTTTCCTGTTCCGTTTTAGGATACCCGGCCCCCTACTTTAAATCCCGTCCCCAAAAAAGGGTTCACTCATCCCCTCTAGGGTGTCTTTTGGTCTCGCGGCCGATAATGTGAGAAGGGAAAGGGTTGAGGGTTGGATTAGGCGGATCCGCGGTAGCGGTCTGCCTAATCCAACCTCAACCCTTTCCCGTCCCGTTTTAGGATACCCGGCCCCCTACTTTAAATCCCGTCCCCAAAAAAGGGTTCACTCATCCCCTCTAGGGTGTCTTTTGGTCTCGCGGCCGATAATGTGAGAAGGGAAAGGGTTGAGGGTTGGATTAGGCGGATCCGCGTAGTAGCGGTCCGCCTAATCCAACCCTCAACCCTTTCCCGTCCCGCTTTAGGATACCCGGCCCCCTACTTTAAATCCCGTCCCCAAAAAAGGGTTCACTCATCCCCTCTAGGGTGTCTTTTGGTCTCGCGGCCGATAATGTGAGAAGGGAAAGGGTTGAGGGTTGGATTAGGCGGATCCGCGGTAGCGGTCCGCCTAATCCAACCCTCAACCCTTTCCCGTCCCGTTTTAGGATACCCGGCCCCCTACTTTAAATCCCGTCCCCAAAAAAGGGTTCACTCATCCCCTCTAGGGTGTCTTTTCGTCTCGCGGCCGAAAATGTGAGAAGGGAAAGGGTTAGGGTTGGATTAGGCGGATCCGCGGTAGCGGTCCGCCTAATCCAACCCTCAACCCTTTCCCGTCCCGTTTTAGGATACCCGGCCCCTACTTTAAATCCCGTCCCCAAAAAAGGGTTCACTCATCCCCTCTAGGGTGTCTTTTGGTCTCGCGGCCGATAATGTGAGAAGGGAAAGGGTTGAGAGTTGGATTAGGCGGATCCGCGGTAGCGGTCCGCCTAATCCAACCCTCAACCCTTTCCCGTCCCGTTTTAGGATACCCGGCCCCTACTTTAAATCCCGTCCCCAAAAAAGGGTTCACTCATCCCCTCTAGGGTGTCTTTTGGTCTCGCGGACAATAATGTGAGAAGGGAAAGGGTTGAGGGTTGGATTAGGCGGATCCGCGGTAGCGGTCCGCCTAATCCAACCCTCAACCCTTTCCCGTCCCCTTTTAGGATACCCGGCCCCCTACTTTAAATCCCGTCCCCAAAAAAGGGTTCACTCATCCCCTCTAGGGTGTCTTTTGGTCTCGCGGCCGATAATGTGAGAAGGGAAAGGGTTGAGGGTTGGATTAGGCGGATCCGCGGTAGCGGTCCGCCTAATCCAACCCTCAACCCTTTCCCGTCCCGTTTTAGGATACCCGGCCCCCTACTTTAAATCCCGTCCCCAAAAAAGGGTTCACTCATCCCCTCTAGGGTGTCTTTTCGTCTCGCGGCCGATAATGTGAGAAGGGAAAGGATTGAGGGTTGGATTAGGCGGATCCGCGGTAGCGGTCCGCCTAATCCAACCCTCAACCCTTTCCCGTCCCGTTTTAGGATACCCGGCAACATATGTTTATTAAACAATTGTGTATGTGCATGACAATGTAGAGTATGTGCATTAAATAGTTTTCTACATGTTTTAAAAAAAAAGTGAAAGGGTTGAGGGTTGGATTAGGCGGATCCGCGGTAGCGGTCCGCCTAATCCATCCCTCAACCCTTTCCCTTCCCGTTTTAGGATACCTAGCCTTCTACATTTAATCCCGTCCCCAAACAAGTGTTCACTCGACCCCTCTACGGTGTCTTTATTTAAAGAACCTTGTACATGAATGAAAAAACATAGTATGTGCATTAAATAGTCTTCTACATGTATGACAAAGCACTATATGTGCATTAAAATTTTACACCTGTTGCTTTGCTATTTGATGCATTAATGCTAAAATTTGTCATTTTATTTGAAATTTGAAACATTACTTCACCAAAAACTTCAGACATCACCTAATTAATGTTGTTTAACATTTGACGGATGATGGGGATGTCTTCTCGAAGCTTGATTGACAACGAAGCTACTACAATGACACGATTGACAAGGAAGCTTCTAAACCGAAAAGCTTGGTGACAAGGAAACTACTAAAACAGAACCAATTTGTTCGCGTCGAGTGAGTCCTCGTACTAAAAAACCAGTTGATGAGGATGTCTTACCGAAAGATGTTGAAGAACCATCTACCAAGAAAAGGAGAGTGTCCCTTTATTCGATAAGAAAGATGCTAGCGGCGTTGCTAGTAGGAAAGGAAGTCCACATAGGAAGTGTGGTAAAGATTATGATACGCTGGTAACTAGGATGAGTCCTTCTTTGATAATTAATTTTATCAAGTCGAACCCGTCTGAGAAGCAAATTGAAGCTATTAAGAGCATGGGTTTTGGAGAGCTGTTAAAACTTCAGTCGGAAGAAATCCATGGCCATTTGGCTAGATGGATTGTGGAGTCTTTCAATCCATTCGATTGTTCGTTGATGAATGGGGATTTGACTATCACGGATGAGGATGTCTACCTTGTCACGGGAATTCCTATGGGGCCATTAGATATTAATCCAGTTGGGAGGTACTGTAAAGAAGAGGGTTATTTAGAGGTGTCCAGGAGATTTAAGGACCAATTTAGTACCACGAGATATCACCAAGAAGGTTTTACTAGAGAAGATGATTGAGCGGCGGGATCTTTGGAGATGATTTTAAGAGGAATTTTCTTGTATATATTACTTCATTGTTGTTGATGGGGGTAGCTAGTGATTATCCCAAAGACTCGTATATTAAGTCGTCTGTCCGATCCGATCGATGTACCTAAATTTAATTGGTGCAAGCTTGCACGAGTCAACATGATTGAAAATGTCATTTCCTGGAAAAAGGCGCGACTAAAGACCCTGGTACGTCCTTTAAGGGACCAATTCTCATTTTTTGTCTTATCTACTTGGATAGAGTCGTTTTCAAGACAAGAACGGTCGTTCGATCTTTCCCTTTGTTAGCCAATTGGTCTGACGAACGTATCAGAGAGAGGGTGAAGATGGAAAAACATGACGCAAATTGTTTTGGAGAGGGGCGTGTAGAAGACAGATTTGTTTATAAACCACCCGTGTCTGAAACTGACAAACGGGTTGATGATGCAGTGACGACACAGGGAAAGGAAAATGTTGAGGGTGCTGGAGTGACAACAAAGGGAAAGGGAAAGGTTGAGGATACTGAAGAAGGAGGTCCCGTTGATAAGAAAACAACAGATTGTATCAAGTTTTTAGCGGGGACTGCTGTTACTCTTGCAGACTGTTATGGTGCACATTCTCAAAGGCGATCATGCAAGCAAAGTTTGTGGTTCCTCATATGGAAGCTGTATTGCAAAATGTCGACTTTGGCGATTCGTTATTTGAAGGGTTTTCACTTTCGCAAAGCAAAGTAAAGAAGAATCGAGATGGAAGAAGAGGAAAGAAAGGACGAGGAGAAAGATGACCATGAATTGGAGCAAGATGAGAGAAACGATGAGGGTACAGTGGAGGATAAATTTGATAAGGTCAAGGAGAAAGATGACCATGAAATGGAGGAAGAGGAGAGAAAGGACGAGAGTAAAGTGGAGGAGGGGAAGAAGTATCTGGATTATATGGACTCTGATGAGTTTTACAACGATCCCAACATCTTGGCTGATTTAGAGGGGATTCTGAATAGTGCATATAACCGTGTTGGTGAGGCATTTAAAGAACACCAAGTTACGAAGGAAAAGATGGACAAGGAACTCATGGAGGGACCATCTTTCAGTCTCTTTCACGGTGAGGATGCGTTATATACATCTCAAGAGTTCCGCGAAGCACAGAGGTCTGGTGATATGTGTGATGTTCCCCATGCGAGCACGTCAATCGCACTGTCATTCCATCCCCTCCCCGTGCAACAATGTCAGCTACACCTTCAATCCCATCCCCTCCCCGTGGAAGCACTCCCGCTGCACCTTCTATTCATTCCCCTCCCCGTGCAAGCACATCAGCTGCACCTTCCAATCCATCCCCTGCATCACCAATACTTATCTCGTCTGTTGTCATTGAATGAATCTCCAATTATGCCTTCTTCTCCGCTTGTAGAACTGTCCCCAACCGTCCCCTCCCAGACTCGGAAGTGTAAGAGGAAAGTTGAGTTACCTGACGTTTTTCGTTCACCTTTCTTCATACGAAATGTGAACGTGATGGATGCCTTGAGTCATCGAAAAAGCGATGGGTGACTATGCATTTGCCGTGACTTAGATGAAGGGTATGTATTAGTCTATTAATTTTGCTTTTATTTTTTTCTTATTCAGTATATGTATTATATTTTCTTTCTATAACACTAAGGTTTTATTTTTGTAGCGAGGTTTGTTTCGGCCGTGGCGGCAAGATTCTTACACGATATGATATGAAGACCTTGCTATTTGGTGGTAGCGTTAACATCGACGTGATCAATGTGTGGTGTGATTATCTGAATAATGGAAACAGGTTAAGAGATCGTAGATCAATTTAAAATCTCTTTCTCACCTTTGAAACAAGCGATGTAAGTTTGATATTTAAATTTTGTTGGTCTAAGTTATCAACTTGTACCTTTTTATTCTCTAATACGGGTCACCTAATTGAAACAACAGATAGCCTCATTGGATATCAACTATAGAGACGTGAAATTGGTAAGTTGTTCAATATTTTAAAAGTTTTAAAAGTACATAATTAAATAATATACAAACCCAACTAACCATTGTTTGACAGGTTTTATTCCCTGTTGTTGCACCCAGCCCACTTCTTCATTGTTTTGATATTGATCATAACTTGTATGAAGTTATACACCCGTGTGATCCAGGATGTGTAGATTTTCATGCCAGTGTTCAATATGTGGTATGTTTTCACACCGTTTGGCAATAAGTATGTTAAATGTCTGATTTAATTCTTATATAGCGAACTTATTTGCTTGGCATTGTCTTCCGTCTAATGAAGAAAAGATTAAGTGCAAAGCTTTCTTCCATGATTCCCAAGCCGCATGCTACATATTTTGTAGTAGCCAAAGAGTATGTTCCGAATAAAAGTTTCTCTGTCGAGCGTGATATTGGAATTTACATGATGCGACATATGGAGACGTACAATGGGAATAAGTGTCGGTATACTTTAAAGTTGCTCAAGGACGTAAGTCTCCATTATTTAAGTCAAATTTTTAGTTGGTGTTTCTATATTTCCTGACGCCAGAAGCCATCAACATGCATGTATTAGCTTTGTTCTTTCATGAATCAGCCTTGTATGTGTATTAGATATGTAGGTATGTGTATTAGATGTGTAAGGTTCTGCGGTTGATTTCACTTTATATCATTGTTCGAGAACGATGTGAAGCGTTACATTGTGAGGGTTTGCAATGAAATTTTGACTTGGCAAGACAACATCGTGAAAGATCAAGTGACGTCTAAAGCAAAGGCTTACAAGAATGGTGTGTGATTCTGTGAATCGTAAATCTATTACCAACAATGCTTCTCATTACTATATGATGACTCCTGGTTTATTAAAAGTGTGCTATGGTTATGTAATTGTTCTGTGTTTTCCCTTTTTCTCCCCAGGAATGAAGTTTCACGAGACTTGCCCTATACAGATGAACACTTGATGAATTTTATTAGGACAAATGTGGCAAATACGGAGTAAGTTATCACTGACCATATAGCATCTTTTTGAGTTGTTTTTGTCCACTTTCTTTGTTGTGTGTGTATCTAATTACAATATGTGCATTATTAGTGACATTGTTGTAGACACTCCATGGCTGCAAGTAACCCAAGAAGGAATGTTGACTTTGTTTGGAGGAAAATGGATCATGGATATGGTAATTGACCTTGTTGGTCTTCGTTTAACACTTGAAAGACCAAATCTTGTGTACTTTCCGACAATAATCAAGGTATTCATATTCATCCTTAGTAACCGCTAATGTTTCTACTTGGAATTACCAACATTTTTCACAAATTTTCTCAACTTTCAGGATGTTGTCCCTAAAAACAGTTTTCAAAGTCAGTACATTAAGCTTCAGTACTTGCCCAAAAGTCTAACCAAAGCTAAACTGGTAATTATCCTGTCACTTTTTAATTTTATTATATCGACGGAATTTACTACTTTGAAAGAACTTAATTAAGTTCTTGCCCAAGAAAGAACTTTATTAAATATCCTGTCTAACCTGTTTGTATATTATCCGTCGAATCGGTAATTATCCCCTCACTTTTTCATTTCCTTATGGGCGTTTTTGCAGGCTTTCTTCCCTTCTTTGTGTTGACCGTGAACATTGGTTTGCTTGCGTGTATGACTTTGTTAAAAAGACCAACTTTATACTTGACTCAAACTTGCCTAGGCGTCCTGACACAAGATGTAAATTTTTAGTTGAAACGGTATGATTATATCCGTATGCCTTAGGGGTTTGTTACCTCAATTTTGTGTTGGTTTTCCTTCGCTTTTATATTATTGTGTTTTCCTTTTTTTGTTTTTTTGTAGTTATTTCCTGCTTTGGAGATTATTGCAAGAGACTTTCCAGGATACAAAAAGCTGTTGCAAATAAACAATTTTCCGTTTGTGACTGTGGATGTGCCTCGACAAAAGAATGGGTACCTTACTTGTTTAAACTATACTCTACTCGTTTTAAATATTTTCGATGGGATACACACCATTTTAAAGTGTTTAACAAATTTCCTTATTTCAAAAGGTATTCTTATGAGTCTATTTCTTTGAAGTTTCTAGAAAACTTGAGTTGTCAATCATTATGGTCCGATCAGACTTGTTACGAGGTAATGATGTCTAAACCAAGTTATATTAGTCAAATATTATTCGGCATATTTTATTGCAACACTTTCAATATTGTTGTCAAATATATATGCAGAATTTGGATGAATATGGTGAGAGTATGATTGTAGATCTTATCAGATGGGAGGAAAACAAGAGAACGGTAATAACAATATCTTCCGAATGCTTTATCTAATTTTGTTTCTATTATTTTCCAATCATTTAACTGCAAGACTTTCAATATTGATGTCAAGTGACTTTAAATGTAACAATATTTCCCTACCTTTTTTTGTAGGATTATACCTAGGTGTTATTTTTGCAAGAATATGGTGAGAAGGCGTTGTATGTGCTTAAATCGGGAGTGGTAGAGAACCTTCTCATTGTCTTTTGTTGATTCTTTGATTTGGGCAGGCATTAGTTTGTTTGTGGACTAAATTTGTAGGTTGCAGATGTGTAGGTATTCCAAGTAACTTTTGCGTGTATGGAAGACCCTCCTACGTGCATGAGAAGGCGTTGTATGTGTATGCAATACCTTTCTACGTGCATGTAATTTGTCGACTTTCGGGTCTGTTTAACGAGACTCGAGCGTGCCTGAGGAGGCGTTATATGTGAATGGAACAGCTTTTTAACTGTGTGGGGCACAATTATGTTACTAGATTATGGCCTTTTTAAATGAGACTTGTAATGAGAATTACCCCATTTGTCAGGGTGTTGTTTTTAAATCCCAAAGTAACTTGCATATTTACATGCATGAAAAGGCGTTATATGTGTATGGAATGACCTTCTACATGCATGAAAATTTTCAAAACAAAATTACTTGCATTATTTAGAGTTCCCAATGTACTTTGAGCGTGCCGTGCTGGGCCGTGCCTAAAGTGCTAATAGGATTGGCCCGACTTCTTCAATAATCACTCACATTTAAGTTTCGAGACTTGAAATGAGAATTAAAACCCACATTTAAGTCACATTTTATTGTTGGCATAAAATGATCACATGTTTCAGCTTTCTAATTACCAAATTTGGAGAAACAATTATCACGTGCATAAAATGACCTCGTACGTGCATAAAATGATCTCGTATGAACATGCCATGTTTGCCAAGGGAAACACATGTATCATAGATGAAATCCATGTGCATGGAATAACCTTTTAGTTGCATGATATTTAACGACTTGTCATACACGATGATGATTCAACTAATCACATTTTATTGCTGGCATAAATTGATCACATGTTTGACTTTCTAATTACCAAATTTGGAGAAACAATTATCACGTGCATAAAATGACCTCGTACGTGCATAAAATGATCTCGTATGAACATGCCATGTTTGCCAAGGGAAACACATGTATCATAGATGAAATCCATGTGCATGGAATAACCTTTTAGTTGCATGATATTTAACGACTTGTCATACACGATGATGATTCAACTAATCACATTTTATTGCTGGCATAAATTGATCACATGTTTCAGCTTTCTAATTACCAAATTTGGAGAAACAATTATCACATGTGCATAAAACGACCTCATACGTGCATAAAATGAGCTTGTATGTGCATGTCATAATTGCTCAGAGAAACACATGTTTCCTATTCTTAAATCGAATCACAATTTCATCTTCTCAAATATAAAATTTAAGAATCGGGAAGCCTCCCGTTACATTTATTACAAAACAATTGTTAACTTCTCAAATGATGCTCAAAAATAATCCTAAAAACTTCAATGATGCTCAAAAATAATCCTAAAAACTTCAATGATGCTCAAAAACAAGTGTTGACTTCTCAAATGATGCTCAAAAATTCGCCGCACGATTCAATTCCTCTTAAAAAACTTCAATCTCACACATAAGAAAGCAAATGTCAACAAAGATAAAAATTAGAGGGAAACAAAAAGGGTAAAAGTAGAAAACTTGCGCTAATAAGAGACATCACTTACTCGACTATTTGTCAGTGATCCTTTGGTCGGTCACAATTCCTGCTATCGTGGTTCGCCATCTGCCCACAAGCCTTGCATCTTCTTAGTGGTTTTATTGACTTCCCTGCTCTTTCTCTTTGTGAAATCATTCTTTTTCCCGAGCCTTTGTTTTTGCATTGTCTTGGCGGCAAAATTGTAATTTCGCTAGGCACACTTGTACCCAAGAGCATTCCAATTTCCGCATTTTTGTCCCTTTTCTTTCCAATACTACTATTACCACCATCATCAGCGACACTACTTGTTGTTTTTGCAAGTACCCTTTCCTTGAACTAGCGTAAAATGGTTAGTAACTCATCATAATTAACAGGACTCTGTTCAACTAGTGACACACAAGTGAACATTTCGACCACAATTCGATCAGTTTGTTCTTTTGTGCATCGACCGATCTCGCAATCGCAAGCAACCGCCCATCAGAATTGAATATTGGGGCGGGTTGCTAGTTTGCTCCACCTATTAAGTAGGTATTCGCTTGGAATTTTCTCAAAACCATAATCTTTAAGGACACGGAGAATATGTCGACAAAGTATTCCTTGTCGTTCAAATTTCTTGCAATCGCATACTAGTTTCACTTCATTGTCTTATAACCCACCTTATAGTCTTTCTTTCTCTCACGATCCTTGACATCTATGCAGAGAATTGCATGATTCTTATCTTTTTGTTTGTCCCCAATGGCACATGTAAAGCATGCTGCTTTTATTTCCACTTTGAACTCCTCGAAAATTTTCGGAGTGTAGGTTTCTGGTGCATGCTTTTCCAGGTCTAGAGGAGTAGCCAAGTCAGGAAATGAGTACTTAGATTGTGCAATCAGTTTCGATTGAGCCCATCGTTGTGTATCCATTGCACTCTCAAAGCGCATCCAAAATTCAACAAGGGTCAAATTTGGATTAGTGAAATTGCTAAAAAAATGATTTTCTGACTCGGACCTCGAGGTGGTTCTCATCAACCCTCCTAATAACAAGTCACGAAAGTAAGCTGGAATCCAAAAATGTCTAATGCCATACTTTTCCTTAAGCTACTCATTATCCGACAACCCATGAGCTTCCACAATGGCTGTCCATCTTTCCTCAAATTCAGCAGGCTCCACATCTTCGCCCCAAACACATGAGTTTATCTCTTTCAAAAACTCAGTTTCTCTACATATAACAGGCCCTACCTTCTCTGGCAACTTCTTCAATATGTGCCACATGCAATATCTATGTTGCACTTTATCTTTAAAGACTTTCTTAAGTCCTTCTTCTATCCCCAAATCTTCGTCAGTTATTATACACAAAGGATAACGACCCCCCATAGCTTCTAGGAATTTCGTAAATAACCAAGCAAATGACTCCTTGCTCTCATTAATAAGAAGCCCAGCCCCAAAGGTCACACATCTCTTATGATGATCCACCTCTGTGAAAGGGGCGAATATCATTCTATACTTATTTTTCCTAAAGGTAGTGTCAAAGGATGTCATATCCCCAAATAACAAATAATTTTTTTATACTAATAGGGTCAGCCCAGAAAACATGTGACAATCTACATTTCTCATCTACCTCAAAGTCAAAGTAAAAGGATGGACACATTCTTTTTATTTTCATAAAATGCTCAATAAGCATTTGAGCATCCCCTTCTGACAAGAACTTTTTGATATCCCTTGAAAAGTTTTTAAAGTCTTCCAATGAAGCACCCACATTCTGATAACCTCTGACATACTCCTTAAACATCCTATAGGTCATAACTGGACCTTTGTTAACCTTTGAGTTGTCAACTATCATTTTTTTATGAACTATATTCAATTCTCTCGTTTGCGTCAGATGTACCATTGTTAATGGTGTAGCTGGCATATGATTATGCCCTTCACCAAAACCATAAATTTGGTATTTACCGTTAGCAATTCGTTTAAACTTAATCTTAGCAAGGCAACCTACCCTAGTCCTTTGCCTACGGTGTTTTTTGCCTTTGGCTTCACATTCTCCAGCCTTATTACACAAACAAGTTTTATGTGTAGTGACACCCTGTTTATTCTTTTGTGAGCCTTTCCTAGTCACAAACCCACATTCTTTTGCATATGCTTCATAAAAGGCAATACCGAGTTCAAGTGTATCAAAGACCATACCAATAACAGGCTTGAGATGGGTAGGACAACCAAAAATCCGATTCATGTTGCTTGAACCGGACGCCTCCTCCTCCTCCTCCTCCTCCTCCTCTGCATCCTCTATTACCTCTGCCTCCTCTATTACCTCTGCCTCGTCTACTACGTTATCTGCAAATGTGATGAAATTAAAGTAGAGTTAGGATTTAGATTTACTGGATAACTCAAGTATTCAACAGCACGGTTATATAGAACAATATCTGATCATTCAACAGTTCAACAGAGTTGTACCTTGTACGATTTCAGGAACATCAATGTTAAGGGCAGATATTTCTGATATTGATTGAGATGCAATAGCTTCAACCATCTGTCCTTCATTTGTAATGCCATTTGTAATGACATTAGAAGAACTGCGCGACCCCATTGAACTAAGAATGTCATTTCTTGCAATAACGACAACTTAAAATTAAGTAATCGACAATAAAATCATCATACCAGGTAATTATTACTACAACTAAATTTAGAATTTTTGATGCACATATCAATAATTTGATACACGTAGCTAATAGTTTGACGATTGTAAAACCTGTCTAATTCATAAAACTGAGCCAACAATATCACGAGTTCAACCAATTTAAGCAATTTCTAATTTTAAAGAACCCTAATTTCTCAAATTACGAAACCCTAATTGCTCAAATTCAACAACTTTAATCGATTAACTGAAAAATTACAAACAGATCAAACTGTAAACCGTAATTTTAATCGATTAATTGAAAAATTACAAACAGATCAAACGATAAACCCTAATTTTAATCGATTAATTGAAAAATTACAAACAAATCAAACTATAAACCCTAATTTGACGCACATAGCAACAATTTAATGCACGTAGCTAATAATTTGACGATTGTAAAACCTGTCTAATTCATAAAACTGAGCCAATAATATCACGATTTCAACCAATTTAAACAATTTCTCAAATTACCGAACCCTAATTTTCAAATTCAACAAATTAATCAGCAATTTCGAAATATTACCTTGAATTAAAAGGTTCCATTCATGAAGGACGCGTCGAATAGGCAGATCGTTGAAGAGATTGATGGATCAGTAGTTGAGGATCAATGGTGTTGTGAAGATGGTGATATTCGAGGAGAGAGAAAGAATGAAGAGGGAAACGAAAATTGGAAAATGACGGAGTTTAGAATGTTTAGGGGCAGGTGGTTGATTTGCGCGCGCGTGCGTTAGTATTGGTATTAGATTAGATTAAGATGGTTCTCACGGTTCTCATTATATGGGTGGTTCTCACTGGATCCCGACCTATATATATATATATATATATATATATATATATATATATATATATATATATATATATATATATATATATATATATATATATATATAGAAGAAGGATCAAGTGAGTCCACCCAAATTCATTGAGTCCATAAGTCCTCTTTAAGGCCATTGAAAAGATGAGATGAGGGGCTTAGATTGAAGGGAAAAAAGGAAGGGATTAGAGCAAAAAGAAGGTATTAATGCTAATCTAAGACACTCTCTCTCTCTACCTCACTAATCCACCTAATTAAAAATTAATTCACTATATAACAATTATTTTCACATCCACTTCTCTCTCATTTCACAAATATCCTTCCTCTCATCTCTCCAAAAACCCAAATAATTCAAAACCCAAAAAAAATAAAAAATCTCCCCCCAAAAATTCAAAACCCAATTACTTCCCCCACCAGATCCGCGACCAACCACCACGGCCAACCACCAAACCAGCTCACCACCACGGCCACCACCTCCTCTCCATCGACTCCCTCCTTCATGTCCAACAACCTGCCAACCACCTTTGCCGCCCTCACACAGCCGCACCACCAACAACACCACCACCCACGCACCACCAACAACACCACCCACGCACTGCCGCAAAACAACAATACCAACAACAACACCACCCACGCACTGCTCCCTCACACAGCCGTACCACCACCAACACCACCCACGCACTGCCGCAAAACAACAACACCAACAACAACACCACCCACGCACTGCCGCCCTCACACAGCCGCACCACCACCGCCGACAACATCATTACCTTAAAAAAACGAGATCTGAGAATAACTAACCCAAAACAAACGAGATCTGAGAATAACGCACCACCACCGCCGACAACCGCTTCCTCTTTTCTCTCTTTCTCGTTTTTCTGTTTTGTTTGTCTGTTTGTTTGAAGAAAGTTGCTTTGTTGTCCTTTTGTTTGTTTGAAGAAGAAACTCTTGTGTCCTTTTGTTTGTTTGAAGAAAGGTGCTTTGTTGTTGCTGACTTAAATGTTGTGTCGATTTCACCTTTTTTTTTTTTTTTTTTTTTTTTGGATTTTGAAAACGTTGTGAATGGTAGTTGTTTGTTCTTTTAATTTGCTTTGTTGTTGCTAGACTTGTTGCTGACTTAAATGATTTTGAAAACATTTAGTTGCTTGTTGTTTTAATTTAACCCATTATTATCAACGTGTAATCTTCAAAATAGATACACTCGAAAAGTTTTTTTAAAAATTTTTAGATCTACTTTTATTCTTAGATCTATAAAATAGATACTTAGTCTTTTTAAGATCTATTTTTTTTTCTTAAGTTTCATAATAAAGTTAGTTGTTAATATTCGTTGGTGTTGGTGTTATTGTTCCAAATTTATACTCGTATTTTTTGACATTTACACTCGTATCTCTTTACATTTACACTCATATTTCTTTACATTTACACTCGTATTTCTTTACATTTACACTCGTATTTCTTTACATTTACACTCGTATTTCTTTACATTTACACTCATATTTTACATTTATACTCATATTTCTTTACATTTACACTTGTATATTTGTACATTTACACTCGTTAAAATTATATAGATTTGCACTCATATTTTGTGTGGATATGAGTTAGTGGTGGAGGACGACGGTGGTTGTGTTTTTTGGTAGTTGGACTAAAGTTTTACTCGTAAAGGACAAAAGTTACACTTATAAAGGACCAAAGTCACACTCAAAGGACCAAAATTACACTCTTAAACCTTCAAATTTACACTTAAAATACTACATTTACACTCGTAAAACATCACATTTACACTTGTAAAATGTTAAAATTATGTAAATTCAAAATTTCCGTCACAAAAAATCAAATTTACACTCTTAAAATGTTACATTTACACTCGTAAAACATCACATTTACACTTGTAAAATGTTAAAATTATGTAAATTCAAAATTTCCGTCACAAAAAATCAAATTTACACTCTTAAAATGTTACATTTACACTCGTAAAACATCACATTTACACTTGTAAAATGTTAAAATTATATAAATTCAAAATTTCCGTCACAAAAAATCAAATTTACACTCTTAAAATGTTACATTTACACTCGTAAAACATCACATTTACACTTGTAAAATGTTAAAATTATATAAATTCAAAATTTCCGTCACAAAAAATCAAACTTACACTCTTAAAATGTTACATTTACACTCGTAAAACATCACATTTACACTTGTAAAATGTTAAAATTATATAAATTCAAAATTTCCGTCACAAAAAATAAAATTTACACTCTTAAAATGTTACATTTACACTCGTAAAACATCACATTTACACTTGTAAAATGTTAAAATTATATAAATTCAAAATTTCCGTCACAAAAAATTAAATTTACACTCTTAAAATGTTACATTTACACTCGTAAAACATCACATTTACACTTGTAAAATGTTAAAATTATATTTCCGTCACATTTACACTTGTAAAACTCATACAACATTACATTTACACTTCTGAAATCTAAAACTCAAAACTGATTAATTAGGGGCTAGAGAGAGAAAGAAAAATTAATTAGTGTATAGAAATTTGATTAGTGGTAATTTTTTTTGGTAATTTTCAATCTCAACCACCCATCTCAATCCAACCATCCACCTTTTTTACCTTTTCTTTTTAATAGCCTTTAATCAAATTCATCTCAACCATCCATTGAGTCCATCCAATGGCCCTTAGAGGGACTTATGGACTCAATGGCCCATGTTGGACTCATTAGAACTCCCCTCTCTCTCTCTCTCTCTCTCTCTCTCTCTCTATATATATATATATATATATATATATATATATATATATATATATATATATATATATATATATATATATATATATATATATATATATATATATATATATATATTTGTGTATTGACTTGTCGCATATGTTGCACAAGACCCTATTTTGTTACACACATTATTATTATCCAAGTGATATTATCATTGCTAATTTGTTTAGCTTAAATTTATTTATACGATTTTGTTTCGTAATAATATCATAAAGAAAAAGTTAAGTTTATAGAATTTTATTGTTTATGTCTTTTTGTGATGATTACTAGCATAGCGAAATTTTCGAACATATGACATGAATAATAAAAATCTTGGGGTAATTTAATTTTTTCAAACGTGCCTAATGTCCATTTGTTAATATATACTTGTAGATGGCTAAAAATATGGTTGGTGACTTGTCCACGACTGAAAAGCTAGATGGTACGAACTATGATATCTGGCGTAGGAAGATTCAGTATCTTCTTAATGAACGCGAGGTACTTGAAACCTTGACAACTACTGTGGCTAAGCCTCAAGAAACTGAGAAAACTGAGGATTTGGCTAAGTATAATGAAAACTTGAAAGCACATGATGAGTGGTTCAAAAAGGATCGTTCTGCACGCTTTACTATGTTGTTCTGCATGCACAATGATTTAATTGGTGAGTTTGAAATGTGTCCTACTGCTAAGGACATGTGGGACAAGCTTAAGATTTCGTTTGGTCAAACTTCGGCAACGAGGCTCCGTGCTTTGAACCTGAAGTGGATGGATTATTCGATTGATCTTAAACACAATGTGACCGAACACTTACGTGTCATGAGTGCCATGATACATGATCTGAAAGCTGCTGGGCGAGACGTGCCCGATGAGGAACAAGTAGTGAATGTGCTTCGCTCTCTTCCCTCCGATACTGAGGAGTGGAAGAATTTTAAGCTGCTCATGTCTCACAGTGAAAATATCAAGACTTTAACTCAACTTGCTAAACATGTGGAGATGGAGGTGGAGCGTCAAAAGGCACTCAAACCGCCTACTCCTGCTGCTGCATTTGTTGTTCATAATAAGTTTAAGAATAACAAGGGTAAGAGGGGTAAGAAAGGGAAACGCCCAACTAATACTCCTGGACCACAAGGTGGAATCCAAAAGCAACAAAAGGCTAAAGAGCCTAAAGAGGTCAATTTAGCGCGTGTGAAGTGCTACAATTGTGAGAAGAAAGGTCACTTTGCTCATAAGTGTCCTGAGCCAAAGAAGGTACTTTTCTCCTCTAATGATCATGATTTGCTTGTATGTTCCCATGCATTAGTTGCTAATTCTCTTCCTAATTGGATTGTAGATACGAGGACGAGCAAGCACATAGTTCGTGATCGTGATGGGTTTATGGACTATCATCGATTTTCGGTGGGTTCACAAACCGTCATGCTTGGGAACGGTAGTGAGGAAGATGTCCTTGGAACTGGTACCTATCAAATAAAGCTTCGTGGAGGCAATACGCTGCTTTTACATGATGCCCTCTATGCACCTGGGGTGCGATGTTGCTTAGTTTCAGTAATTAGTTTATTGAAATTAGGATTTGTTTTCAATTTTAAAAATAGTAGTTTGGAAATTTTGTATCATGGCGATGTGTTTTGCCATGGTATTTTAAAGAATGGTTTCTTTGTACTAGACTTGGATGATATTTATAGTAATTCATCTTATGCTTTTGTTTCTCATTTTGATGTCGATTCTGAATCAGTTAAATGACATGCTAGACTTGGTCATATTGGTCAAGAAAGGATGAATAGACTACCTAAAGATGGTCTTTTAGACCGGCTTACTAGGGTTAAGTTGCCCATATGTGAGTCTTGTCTAGCTGGTAAAGCAACAAAGAATCCTTTTAGTAAGGCTTCAAGAGCTCTATGTCCTTTAGAACTTATCCATTCTGACATTTGTGGGCCTTTAAATGTAAAGGCTCGTCATGGTGCTATATATTTCCTCACCTTTATTGATGACTATACACGTTTCTTTAGAAGATAGGCTTCAAGAGCTCTATGTCCTCAACCCTCAAGTGTAGAACATGAGATTAGTCCTCAAGTTCAAGATCCCATTTCTTTAGAAGATAGTGGGAGAGATTCTTCACTTAATGGTGTGGAACGTAAGAGTGAACGAGGGAGAGTTCCTCAAAGATATTTTGATATCGAAGAGCGAGCAGCGTTCCTTTGTGATATTACAGAGATCGATGAGCCTACTTATTTTAAAGAAGCTATGGATTCACCAAATAGTAAAGAGTGGATGGATGCTATGAAGGATGAGATGGACTCTATGACAAGGAATGGAGTTTGGGAACTTGTTGACCTTCCGCCTAAACGTAAGTCAATTGGGAACAAATGGGTTTTCAAAGTTAAACGTAAAGCGGATGGGTCAATTGATAAGTTCAAAGCCCGATTGGTAGCGAAAGGTTTTAACCAAATTGAGGGTATAGAATATGATGAGACATTTTCTCCTGTGGTGAGACTGGCCTCTATTCGCCTCCTGCTAGCTCTAGTTGCCCATTTGGACTTGGAGTTGTTCCAAATGGACGTAAAGACTGCTTTCCTCAATGGGACGCTTGAGGAAGAGATCTATATGGATCAACCTATTGGGTTTGTCTCAAAAGGTGAAGATGGCAAAGTGTGTCATCTTAAAAGATCTATATATGGTCTTAAGCAATCTTCTAGACGATGGTATTTCAGATTCCATGAAGCTATTACTGAGTTTGGCTTCTATATGGTAGATGAAGATCATTGTGTGTATGTCAATAAAACTGCAAAGGGGATTGTGTTTCTCTCATTGTATGTTGATGATATACTACTAGCTGGTGACAACTTGGAGATGATTAATGCCGCTAAGCAGTGGCTATCCTCTATCTTTGAGATGAAGGATATGGGTTGAAGAGTCTATTGATCCAAAATACTCAAGAGGGGGGTGAATTGAGGATTTAAAACTTTTTGAAAGCTTTTTCGATTGTGCGTATGTAATTGATTATTTAAAGTTTATTGATTAAACTTTAACTAATCAACTAACGATTGTAAGCAAAGTAAACGAAAGAACGAAAACAAGAAGAGACACACGGATTTTTGAAGTGGTTCAGTTTCACAAGTCGAAACCTACGTCCACTATTCTCGATTAATAAATTTAGTACCTTTCTACGGATTACAAATTTACTAACCTAACTCGTACAACTAACTCTAGCTGTAACTCAATGAGTACCGTTAAACACTCGAGTGACTAACTTACGCTAATAAGAAAGCACTAATGATTCTAACAAAGGTTCACGTTAATGAACAAGTTAAGAAATCAACTAAGCACTATTATCTTAT
Source organism: Silene latifolia (assembly GCF_048544455.1). Lineage (NCBI taxonomy): Eukaryota > Viridiplantae > Streptophyta > Magnoliopsida > Caryophyllales > Caryophyllaceae > Silene > Silene latifolia. The sequence continues at coordinate 14,019,604 of NC_133533.1, read as the reverse complement.
AACGATAAATGAAGAACAAGTATGCGAGTTTTGTAACACACGACCTTTCAAAATTGCAAATCGGTTTTTCTGTTTAAAACACACGGTTTGCTCTTTAATATATGAAAACAATTTTTATGCTTAAGGTCTCTCTTTTAGATGTTGTAAATAGCAAAGTATTTATAGGCAAGGAAGAGGTAGACTACACGGTTTCTACAAGAACCCTAATAGCCGAAATAATAAGATATAATTACAAATTATATCTTCTTATTATCTCTTTCCTAAAAGCCATAAAAGATAATAAAGAATATTCTAAAAGATAGAATATAATCTTTCCAAATATTATCTTTACTATAAATTCTAAGATTATGATAAGATTTCCTAAAACAAGAATATATTTTACCATAAACAAATATATTAAATAAGATATGTAAAGATAGTATTATAGAATAAAATCTTTACCTAATATCTCATAGGCAACACGAGATATCACGGTCCATAAGCTCGTGAATCATGCAAACCCTAATCTTAATATATAATTAGAATTTAGGTTTTAGGGGAGGCTATATGGAAACCCTAATTAGTAGTAAAGTCCAACTCATAAGTTGATCCAACATAACTACCAATTAACGCTAACCATAAAACCGGACTCCTCACTAAACTGGGCTTTATAAAATAAATACTTTCATTAAAACATTTAAAATAAACTTTAAACAAACATAAAACAATTTTCGAAACATTTATAAGTCGTGTATGAAAACTCAGCATTTCAATGTTATAGTACAAGAGCTATAACATTGAGCTCTTTTACTAGTAATGTTATAGCTGCAAAGCTATAACTTTACTAATCAAGAAACTCATTCTTGACTACCATTATGAGATAATCACCTATACTATTCTAATCTTCAAGGAGATCTTCGAGTATAGGCTACGTCATCATCCAAGCTTGATAAATCTTTAGACAAACTTCGTCTTCACATAATACTTGAATGAATCTTTGAATTGTCTGATCTTGAATGAAGGCTTGAACTTCTCATGTAATTGTCACAATCCTCTTTGTTGCTCGTAATAGGTTAATGCTAAAACACTTAACAAACATTTACACGCAACAAGCATATAAAATATAAAACACCTTGACATCATCAAAACATAAACATATAAACTATATGGTCCAACAAATTCCCCCCTTTTTGATGATGGCAAGTCTCCTAAAATTGTGACTAATTAAAAAGTTCCCCCTCAATATAATACCGTTATCTTGATAATAAAGATTAACGCAAGATCAAGACAATTTTTCAAAAACCGAAACTTTAAGGACTTTAAGAGACAATTGGTCTTGACAAGGAGCAAGCTTAGGTAGATGCTTACTAGAGACGTTCTTTCCCCCTCTTGACATCATCGAAAAGTTAAGAATAAATCAAAAATGACTAGAATAATATAAGACGAGACAAGAGATAAAAACGTCATAAGAAATAAAAGTAACAAGCAAAACTAGAAGCATCCAAAAGATAATTAGCATACAAACTAAGAATTAAACATGTTTAAAGCCAAAGTGGGCCGAATGAACACATGTCTAATAGAACACTTGGGCCATAACCACAAGTGTAATACCAAAATAGGCCGAATAAGAGTTTGTTTAACACACCATTAGATGAAATAAAAAGAAAGCTAATTAAAGTAAGGGCTAATGAGGGTAGGACGAGAGGAAATCAAATGTTACGGGTCTTATACGGGTTCACGTAGTCGGGTCTAATGCGGTGCTCCAAAGCATCCAGACGGTCAAACGAGCTCCGAACCAACTGCGAAAGAGTACCAATGCTCCTTTCAAAATTAAGCACTTTCAAAGAAAGAGCCTTTGTGGCCTCCAACGTAAGAGCTTGATCACCCGCCATCGCTTTCCCGTGCATCACCAAAGCGCCACCCTGACTCGTAAGGAAAGTGAGACGATCTCCGTGTGGGAACACTTCCCCACGTATAGCCTTCAGCTCCCTCTCAAAACCCGCTAACCTCTTGTCTACGTCCTCCATCCATGAGTACACCCGACTAGCATCCAAACCCGAGTCTAAAGACCGAGATGGTCCAACCCGAGACAACACCGTAGCTAAATTTGTCGAATGCTCCTCAAATTTCTCCAATAAACTTCCCATAAACCCCTCCAATTTCGACTCGACAGCTCCTAAACTCGAATCCACCGGGGCTTTCTCAACATCCTTTGCAAGTTGCAATTCGGGTCCATCAACAACAAGACCCATTAGCTTGATTAACTTGTCACACATACAATCTCGAGCACTAACACCGTAACTGTCAGGCCCTACCACTTGTTTAATTTCCAACAAACGAGATATCCACATACCATACGGCAAATCGATTGTGGTGCTCAACTTATCTTTAGTGACCGTAAGACTCGTCTGAATTATACGGTGCAAGACAACACTACCCAAATTCACCTTCTGACCTTCCAACCAAGAATAAACCATTATCGCCTCATAACTTGACACCTTATCACGGCCTCCTCTCCTCGGCACTACTGTGTTCCACAAAAAGTTCAAGAGGAACTTGATCTTAGCCGAGAAAGGACGAACCACGATATTGACACCCTCCGTCATCTCCTCAAAATACTTCTTCACTAACAACTCCTTTTCACTCCCAACATTAGACCACTCAAGACTCGGATTTAATTCAATTCCTTCATTAGGAACCGAAAAAGCAGAGCAGAAATCCGAAACAGAGACGGTAACATCGACACCATTAACAACCGCATGCAACACTCCTTTCTTAATTGAAACACTAGCAAAGAACTGTACCACCTCAACTGGGTAAATAGGACCCGAAAACTGACTGACATGACCCCATCCTTGAAAATCAAGAAAATTAACAAAGAAAGCAAGAGCGGGAATATTAACCAACCAATTTTTTGGATAGTATCTACCACCATGAACGGAATACCTCAAGACTCGATTCACCAGGATGCTTTCATCATGTGTAAGCCGAACACGATTCAATCCCTCTTTTGTCGCGGCTTTGGAAACATCTCTAAGCAAAGTACGAGCCACACCATTCCGAACTATTACCTCGGGTTCCTCCACAGCTTCACTATCACCAATAACAAGTTTATTTTTACCCTTGAAAAGACGGCGTCTTTTGCCTTCGGACACCGATTCGTCCCGACTACGAAACAGGGGTGAGTTTGGGTTTGGTGGTGGTGAAGGACAATTTATGGAATGAGGATTATGTGGTGGTAAAGGTGATGCTTGGTTAGGAAAGGGGCGGTTTTGGTTGTGACGGGTTGAAGTCCGAGTATTTTTTGCATGAGATGAATTCATGATGATGGTGATTTGTTGAAAAAGGAGGTGATGGTGATGGTTTGAGTGAAGGGGATGAATTGTGATGATGGTAATTTTTGGAAGAAAGAAAAGATATGCAAGTGGGGGATGGGTGGACGGGTAACACGCAAGGGTAGATATAGGTGTAGGTTTAGGGTTAACAAGTGGAGGTGAAATATGGTAAGTGTCTTTAATTAGGAATAGGAAAGTGATAAGTATGGAAATTTATGGTGATAAGACACAAATTTGGAAATTAAATTGATATAGGAAATATGAGCCGTGTACTTGTGAGCTTATATGAGAGATTTTTATGATTTGGAAAGATAAGAAAATATGGTGTGTTTTATTTATATGATAAAAGATAAGTTTGTATTTCAATTAACTTCTAAATAGCAAATAGAATCTTATGATAAAAATATTTCTATAAACGAAATTATTCATGCAACGCAATATACGGACACAGTCATACAATCTTAACTTAACTAGTCAGTCATAAAAAGATTGAACAAATATAGAAGCTTAGGTACCACGGATTAAACCAATTTCCAACCGTAAAGTCTCAAATCGTTCTCTTGCTAATGATTTTGTCAAAATGTCTGCCCATTGTTTTTCAGTACTACAAAATTCAAGTTTTATATTCCCCTTCTCAACATGGTCTCTAATAAAATGGTGTCTTATTTCAATATGTTTGGTACGTGAATGTTGTGCGGGATTTTTAGAAATAATGATCGCACTAGTATTATCACATAAAATAGGAATACATCCTACGTCAACACCATAATCACGTAATTGTTGCTTGAGCCATAAAAGTTGAGTACATACCAGTCCTGCGGCAATATATTCGGCTTCAGCAGTTGAGAGAGCTTAAAATGGGCTTGGTCCGACCAAGAAAGGAACTCTCTAAATTCTTTCAGAATTTTCTTCATAATTAAGCAGCCAAATGTATTGTCTCTAAATGGTATAACAACCAACCGTGCCGAACTTTTTCATTTTCTCGAGGATTTTCTCTCCAACCGACATTTATGATCATTAAGCAGAAGCGTTGGCAGCTTTGCTATCTTCGATCGGACCATATTCGGTTCCAGATATAAATGATTATTTAAATAAGAAAGAACAAGAAGGCAATTCCAGATGCTGCCTTAAGGGGCGCATAAGCAAGAGTTTATGCCTGACTTGAAGCAACTAAGCGAGTCAACTTCCTAGGGCAAAGCGCTTCCTCTTCCTCTGCTCTCGCGATAAAATTCCCTACTTTTAAAAAAAAAAAAAAAATTAAGGGTGGGGAAAGCGTGGGCCAGCTCTTTGCTGCTTACCTTAAAGAAGGAAAGAAGCAGCCTTTTCAACTTTTTCTTTTTATCCTCTCTCACACAGCAAATGTCTCTCTTCCTTGCTTATGCTTTACAGAAGAAAAAGATGTAAGGTGTGATCACTCTAATCTTATAAGAAGAGCGTCAGTCCGAAAGCCTTCGATGGCTTCCTTATGAAAACATAAATTTTCTATTATATAAGATTTCATTCAACGAGTCCCTCTACCGACCGAAGGGACTTGACTTATCCGAACCGAACGCATATTAGAATATAGAAAGTAAAGAAAAAAAGGCATGACCAGAAGAATTGTGCTTAAAGTACCCATTTTCCTCCTTCTTTACTTTCTCTTCACCGCTAAAGTGATGCACATTTTAATAATGCAGGGGAAAAGTCTTCCCTTAAGCCATAGCATAGGTCGAGCCAGTGAACTCCCTCTCCTTCTTTAGGGCAGGCTTGGGAGATCCTCATCAAAATACTCTATGGGGAGTTCCGGTAGCAGTAGGTATATGGCCCAACCGGGAACTCCAGCTGCTGGTGAGCAAGATAATTTTTTGGCCCTGCTCCGCTTTCTGAAAAGCAAGGTGACCCCTACCTGAATCTGGTAATGCTGCTTTTTCCACTGCTGCGGCCTTCTTTAACAAGGCCTTTTGTCTTGGGCTACAGCCAGCCTCGTCATCATAAGCTCGGATAGTGTAAAGCTCTCTGGGTCGAAGTTGAGACCGCTCACAGTAGTTCTGCCTCACCTCGCTTCTGAAAATTAAAAAGAACCAGCAAAAGAAGGAAAGAAAGCCTAAAGCCTAAGGACTCTCGGAATGCCTGTAAAGAGCAGGCTGTTAGATATAAAAGACTCCCTTTGGTCAAGCAAGCGCTTATTAGGCAAGGGGCAAGCAACGGCAGCAGAGGGAGTTTCCAGAACAAAAGAAATGACGGAGCTCTTTCCTTTCTTCGGTGCTACCTTTTTCTTTCCACCTAAGGGCTTATAACTACCTAAACGAAAAGGGCGGCATTTCAGGGGACAGACACAAAATCCAACCAAACTTCATTTTTTGTTTACCTAGTGGGAAAGCCTCAGAAAAGAAAAAGTAGGTTTCGAAAGTTAATTTTAAAGTATAGACCTTATTAAAACAGGGAATCCCCTCTCTTTATAAAGCTCGAGCCAAGCCAGCAGCTAAGACTGATGCTGCCATTAATTCCCCTAGGAAAGATGCTAGCTCTTTTATAAGCTTTTTACTAGTGAAATGGATTTTTAAAATGAAAAAGGAACCCGTAGGAAGGCGAGCTACGTGAGGCCGCTGGATTCAATTGTGATTTTCTTAGTTAGAGCAACCGAATTTTGTTTCTTCGAACCCCACGTGATGATACACGGTCCGACAAATGTGGCGACACCCGACGTGCTTTTCCTGTCTAGAGAACATCCTGCGTAGTCGGCATCGGAATAACCGACTAGATCAAAATTGCACTCCATTGGATACCATAGGTATAAGTTGGCCGTTCCAATTAAGTAACGTAAAATTCGTTTTACGGCCGTCATATGCGATTCTTTGGGAGACGATTGATATCTCGCATAAACGCATACGCTAAACATAATATCGGGTCTACTTGCGGTCAAATATAACAATGACCCAATCATCCCACGGTAAGTAGTTTCATCAACTGATTTACCGTTTTCATCCAATGTCAATTTCTTGTTTTCGACCATTGGAGTAGGCATAGCATGTGAATTTTCCATTCCAAATTTCCGAATCAACTCTTTGATATATTTTTGTTGATGGATCTTAATGCCTTCATCTGTCTGTTGTATCTGCAGACCTAGGAAGAATTTCAATTCTCCCATCATACTCATCTCGAACTCGGAAGTCATCAACTCAGAAAAATACTTGCACAAGCTTCGGTTGGTCGATCCAAAGATGATATCATCGACGTATATTTGAACAACCAAAAGGTCAGAATCCTCAGTTTTTAGAAATAGGGTTTTGTCGACGGATCCTCTATTGAATCCACTGTTAAGTAGAAACTTGGATAATCTGTCGTACCAAGCCCTAGGTGCTTGCTTCAAGCCGTATAAGGCTTTATCTAATTTGAAAACGTGATCCTAAAATTTGATATTCTTAAAACCAGGGGGTTGTTCAACGAAGACTTCCTCTTGTAAATATCCATTCAGGAATGCCGTCTTGACGTCCATCTGGAAGAGCTTCATTCCCTTGTGTGCGGCAAATGCTATCAAAAGTCGAATGGCTTAAAGGCGAGCAACAGGTGCGAAAGTCTCATCATAATCTATTCCTTCTTGTTGATTATACCCTTGAACCACCAATCTAGCTTTGTTTATGACAATGACTCCGGCATCATCTAATTTGTTCCTGAAGACCCACCGAGTTCCAATGACTGTTCGATCTTTTGGTCTAGGAACTAAATGCCAAACCTTGTTTCTTTCGAACTGTTGTAGCTCTTCTTGCATAGCTACAATCCAATCTGATTCAGCAAGAGCTTCATTGATGTTCTTTGGTTCGATCATGGATAGGAAAGAGTAGAAAGAGCAGAAGTTGTTCAAGGAGCGTCTTGTTTGAACACCCTTCTTAATATTCCCAAGAATATTGTCCATGGGGTGTGAGTTCTTGTATTTCCACTTCGTTGAAGTGCTTGGTTCTTCATTTTTATTTGAGCTTGACCCAAATTCATTTGGTTCGGAATTAGAGGAAGTTCCCTCTGAATCCAATCCGGGTGTCGTATTTGAGCCGATTATAACCTCGGACTCTACACCTTGATTTGGATTCAATGTTATAGTAACATCATCTATAACATTGGTTTGGGAGTTCTTATTTTGAGTCGATGTTATAGTATCATCAACTATAACTTTGTCCTTCTCCTTTTTGTCTTTTGAGGAACGATCAAGTTAATCCTTTATTCCCTCAATCTCATTATCCTCTAACTCCAAATCCGGGGGATCGTCTCTTGAGAGTCGAAAGTCGGGTTCATCTAAGTCTTCTTCCTCATCCTGTAATGGCTTATCGAACACGTTATCTTCATAAAAAATAACGTGTATACTTTCTTCAATACAAAGAGTTCTCTTATTGAAGACTTTGTAAGCCTTGCTATGATCTGAGTATCCTATGAAAATCGCCTCATCACTCCTAGGGTCGAATTTACTTAAACGGTTTTTACCATTATTATGAACAAAACATTTACTCCCAAAACAACGAAGATGGGAGATATTAGGTTTTCGACCTCTAAGGAGTTCGTAGGGGGTTTTCTTAAGGATAGGTCGGATCATAGCGCGATTATGGATGTAGCAAGAAGTACTAATGGCTTCAGCCCAAAAATTACGAGGTAAACCACTACATAGAAGCATTGTACGTGCCATATCTTCTAAAGTTCTATTCATACGTTCAACGACACCGTTTTGTTGAGGAGTTCTTGGTGCAGAAAAGTTATGTCCTACACCATTAACTCTACAATATTCTATAAAGGTTTGATTATCAAATTCGGTGCCATGATCCGTACGAATAAATACTAGATTAGTCTTATATTTGTTTTGAACACGTTTCATAAGACAATCAAATTCATCAAACGTTTCGTCTTTTGAATGAAGGAAGATAGGCCATGCATACCTTGAGTAGTCGTCTACAAGAACAAAGACGTACCTGGATCCTCCTCTACTCCTTACCTTCATAGGTCCACATAAATCCATATGTACCAGTTCCAAGGCTCGATTTGTGCTTACTACTCTTTTAGGTTTGAACGAAGATCTTACTTGTTTACACCTTGCACATGTGTCACACATCTTTTCTTGATCAAACTTGATCTTAGGCAACCCTTCAACCAAGTCCCACTTCTTGAGCTTGTTCAAGGTTAGTGAGCTAATGTGACCAAAACGTTTATGCCATAAACAAGGATCATCTAGTGTAACTTTCATGCATGAAAAAGAGTTAGTAGGCACAACATTTAAATCCACCATATAAACGTTCCTTTTTCCGTGGCCTTCAAGAATAACATTGCTCGTTCCTTCTATAATAATGCGACAACTATCAGTATGAAAAACTACTTTGTTACCTTTGTCGCATAGTTGAGATATGCTTAGCAAATTGTGTTTAAGACCATCCACGAGGTAAACGTCACTTATTGCGTGAGATTTAGAAATTCCGATTTTGCCAATACCAATAACCTTTCCCTTTTTGTTATCCCCGAACGTCACCTTTCCTCCATTGAACGGCTTGAGTGAAAGAAATAAATTTTTATCTCCGGTCATGTGTCTTGAACATCCACTGTCAAGATACCATTGATTGTTTTCTTTCACTACTTCCTGCAAAAGGATTAGATACAATTTTTAGGTACTCAAGCTAAGTTGGGTCCCTTAAGATTAGTTGCTCTAAATACTAAATCCTTTCGAATCCAAACACGTCTAATGACCGTTTTTCTAACCTTAGGTTTGTTTGGCTTGGGAGGAGTTCTAGGGTTAGGGTTTTCTCTAGGTCTAGGAATTTCTCTAGGTCTATCTTGACTATTTCCCTTGTGAATAGGTTTACTAGTTTGAGATCGACAAGGGTTTTGTGAGGTGCTAGGTTTCTTAGTGTAGTCAAAGGCCATGTCATAGAACCAACGAAATTTGTTGTTTCTTTCTTCGTTAGGTTCATTAATGGGGGTTTCCTTATCCTCGACAACTGTGTCAACAGTTTTAGCATGTTCGGCATTTTTTCGTAAATCATGAGCCTTTTTGACACAATTGATTTGGATATGACCCGTATGACCACAGTAATTGCAAATCAAGTATTCAGGAAGATCAACATACTTCCTTTTTCTAAAATCAAAATCCGAAGGTGTTGATTTGCATTTAGAGTGATCTCTACGGCTGTAGCACTCATGTCCTAACCCCATCTTCATATTATTGTCAGATTGTTCGGTTAGGAAGTTTAGGACTTTTGTGCTACCTTCCCACTTATCATGGACCTTTCTAGCGTGTAAAAGAAGGTCTTTTAGGGTTTTGATTTCCTCTTGACATTTCGTGTGATCTACATCATTATCTTTCTTAAAGTTATCACGAAAGTCTTGGAATCGTTTGTTAAGAAGGAACACAACATCTGTGTGTTCCCTGATATTATTCCTATGTTTCATCCTGAAGGGGAGTTTGATCACTGTCCATGCACTATTAATTTGACTGCTGGTAATGACAGAAGAAAGGGATCCTTCAAGTATTTTAATATGTGGGGGAATGGACCCTCAGTTTCTTGAATTGGTCCAGGAAGTTTGGGACAAACCATTGTATGGTATTAAAATGTTTCAGGTGGTGAAGAGACTGAAAATGCTTAAACATCCTCTGAAGGGGTTGAATGGTACTGCTTTTGCTAACATTGAAACATCTGCAAAACTTGCTAAGCATCACCTTTATGCTGTTCAGGAAAAACTCCATGCTGATCCACTCAACTTGCTAATTCAGCAGGAAGTCAATGAAGCCTCCAATTGTTATAGGGATTTGGAGAATGCTAGGAGAAGTTTCTTGGCTCAAAAAGCTAAGGCACACTGGATGCAGGAGGGTGATGATAACACGAGTTATTTTCATAGTATTATTAAAGCCAGACGAATGAGCAATAAGATTCTGACTATCCAGGATATGGCAGGGCACCATTGTAATACTATTCCTGAAATTGAAGAGGCCTTTATTACTTACTATAAAGCTTTACTTGGCTCTAGTAAGCCTGTCAGGAAAATTCATGGCCCTGTTGTCAGGAATGGGAAAGTGGTGAGTAGGGAGCAAGGGGAGGAGATGGTTAGGACTGTTACTACTGAAGAAATTCAGACTGCTTTAAAGTCTATTCCTGCCAATAAATCCCCAGGCCCTGATGGATTTACTTCTCAGTTTTTCAAAGATGCTTCAGTGATCATTGAGAAGGATATTATTGAGGCCGTGCAGGAGTTTTTCAATAATGGGCAGTTGTTAAGACAGGTGAATTCCACTACACTTACCCTTATACCAAAAAAAACTCGTCCTGTTACTGTTGCTGATTTCAAACCTATTGCGTGTTGCAATGTCCTGTACAAAATTATTTCTAAGGTTTTGTGCAATAGACTGGCTACAGTTTTGCCCTCTATTGTTAGTGAATCTCAAAGTGCCTTCATCAAGGGTAGGGACATTGTGGACAATATATTGATTTGTCATGACCTAGTGAGGCTTTACAAGAGAAGAACCTGCTCTCCCAGAAGTATTATGAAGATTGATTTAAAGAAAGCATATGATTCAGTAGAATGGAGTTTTATTGATCAAATGCTTCATGCCTTGAATTTCCCTGAAAGAATGATTAACTGGATCATGACTTGTGTGACTACTCCTAGTTACACCATAGCACTTAATGGTTCTTCTTTTGGATATTTCCCTGGCAAAAGGGGAATTAGGCAGGGGGACCCCTTATCTCCCCTCCTCTTCACCATTTGTATGGAGTATCTAAGTAGGGTTCTGAATGAAGTCACTAGCAGGGTTGATTTCAATTATCATCCCCTCTGTAGACCACTGAAATTAACTCACCTCTGCTTTGCTGATGACTTGTTGATGTTCAGTAGAGGTGATAGAACTTCCATTAAGGTGCTTCTCAGGGCTTTTGCTTCTTTCTCTTGCTCCTCTGGTTTGGAAATGAACACTGAAAAATCAGACATCTATTTTAATGGTATGGAGCAAGGTGAGATTGACTATATTTTGAGAATCTCTGGATTCAAACCTGGTGTCTTCCCTTTTAGATACCTGGGGGTACCCATTTATTATAAAAGGATGGGTATTGGGGACTGTACTAGGCTCATTGAGAAGGTGGTGACTAGAATTCGAAGTTGGGGGGCTAAGAAACTGAGTTATGCAGGGAGGCTTGTTCTCATTAAAGCTGTCCTTAGTCAATTGCACTCCTACCGGACTCGTATTTTTGTTATCCCTCTTACTGTAATTGATAGAATTGAGGGGATATGCAGAAATTACCTCTGGTCTGGCTCTGACCAGTTTGGTAAAACTCCTTCTGTCAATTGGGATAATATATGCAAAGACAAGAAGCATGGTGGCCTGGGTATTGTTAACTCCAGATTATGGAACACTGCTGTGATAGGTAAATACACTAGTTGGCTGGCTATGAAGAGTGATCATCTTTGGCTCAGATGGGTTTGTCATGTTTATATGAAAGGAAGGGACTGGTTTGATTATACACCCTCTGTTAACACTAGTTGGACTTGGAGGAAAATCTGTCAAGTCAAAGACATTATGAAAAATGGCTTTGCTACTGGGACTTGGGCTGTGCTTCCTGATAAGTATCAAGTGTCTTCTGGGTATAAATGGCTTATGGGACAATATCAACATGTTGCATGGCATCCTCTGATATGGAATAGGACCTTGCTCCCTAGACATGCCTTTATTGGCTGGCTTATAGTCCAGGGTCGCCTGATGACTAGGGATAGGCTTTTTAAGTTTGGGATTACTACTGATATGGCCTGTGCCATATGCTCCTCATAGACTGAAAGTCACCAGCATCTGTTCTCTGACTGCAATTACAGTACACTCTGCTGGGATCTTCTTAATGCGTGGCTTGGCATATCAATACCTAAGTCAAGAGTGGTGGATTGGTTTGTTACTTGGAGATGCCCCTCTTTGATGAAGAAGCAGATTGTTGGGGCTGCAATTGTTGCTTTATGGTATCATATATGGAATGCCAGGAATATTTCGAGACTTGAAGCTAGAGTATTGGCGCCTAGATACCTTCTGAGGCAAGTAAAGCAAGACATACAAGGGAGGTGCCAAGAACGAAAATGGGCTTTGAAGATGACTAAATTACCATGGGAACCAGTTTACGTTTAGTATTGATTACTTGATGTATTAGCTTGGAAAAATGTCATGTAGTTTGGTGATAGTGTAAAACTTAATTATCCATTTTATTAATATATTTTCACATTTTCACCAAAAAAAAAAAAAAACATATGTGTGTTGTTTCTTAACATTGATCATGTTAGTTTTAGATTCCTTTAATTGCTTTGAAAGGGAATCAATCTCTTTCTTTTGGTTTGAGATTACTTCTTCATTAGAAGTGACCTTAGTTTCCAAAAGTTCTCTGACTTTTCTAAGCTCTAAAGTTATAGCTTCATTAGCTATAACTTTGGCTTGAAGGTGCTTGATGTTAAGCTTCAGGTCGGAAGTTATAGCTTCATTAGCTATAACTCTGGACTCTAATTCCTTCTTTTCAGCCATAGTAGAATCTAATGTTGTAGCTTTCTCAGCTATAACTTTAGATTTTAACTTCTTAGATTTAGTCTTGAGAGTATGATTCTCTTCTGCAATTTCGAGAATCTGTTCCTTTAGATCTTTTAATTCCAAGTCCTGTTCGTGACACTTATCAAGAGATTGTTCAAAGAATTGTATTAAAGCACTTTTAGACAATTTCCTAACACGTTTTTTAAGCTCAAGGTAACTTACCTCTTCATCGTCATCCTCGTCCGATTCTCCAAGAAGGCAATAGTTTGAATGAGAATTTGTGCTTTCATCATCACTGTCGGAGATTAGGTCAAGACTAACACTGCTGAGACAAAGGTTTGCTACTTCGTCGTCTTCAGATTCCTCGTCATCTTCTGAGTCAAGGTCTCCCCAACACGAAGCCATCATAACTTGCTTGAATTCTCTCTTTGTCTTCTCACGTTTCGTCTTGTCCTTTATCTTCTCCTATGTTGGATAATCTTTGATCATATGACCAGATTCTCCACACTTGAAGCAACCTCTATTTGCGAAGGACGACTTTGAGTCATTAACCTTTTTGTTGAATGACTTGTTGTTATTGTTGTTATAGGATGATTTTGTTTGTCTGTTTCGAAATATTTTATTTTTAAAACGTCGTGCAAACAAGACAGTTTTATCCTCTAGTTCAGAGTCAACTTCTTCGCTATTCAAGGCCATACTCTTATTGCGACTTGGTTCAGCGTTGTCTTTGTTAAGAGTAATTTCATGGGCCATGAGAGCACCGATGAGTTCTTGATAAGATAGAGTTTCAAGATCTCGTGATTCCTCCATTGCAGTGACCTTAGCACGCCACTTCTTAGTAAGGCTCCTAAGAACCTTTCTAGCAATGTCCTCGGTACAGAAGGTTCTACCTAGGTTTTTTAATTCATTTATTATACTTGAAAACCTTGCGGACATACTATCTAAGGACTCATTAGGCTCCATAATGAATAGCTCATATTTTTGCATAAGCAAATCAATTCGGTGCTTCCTAACAATGGAAGTAACTTCATAAGCTATTTCAAGCCCGTCCCATATCTCCTTGGCCGTGGAACATGAAGAGAACCGATCAAACTCAGTAGAAGTCATTCCGTTTTGTAGAAGACTTATTGCTTTGGAGTTCTTTTCGGCTTTCTTGTAGTCGGCCTCGACATAGTCCTCTTCCTTCTTTTCATAGGTAGTGCCTTCCTCGGATGCCACAAGAATTTTATGCGGTCCGTTTTGAATAATCCTTCAGCACTCCCAATCGTGTCCTTTCACATAGTGAGTCATCATGTTTTTCCATAATCCGTAATTCTTCCCATCAAAGACGGGACACTTGAGATATTTGGAATCCATTTATCACGTGATAGGCAGCGGAATATAAAACGATAAGATATTAATTAACGGGAATAATCCATACTATGGACGTCCTTCTTATATTAATCCAAACTATGAATTAACTCACTTTAATCCCAAGTATTTTACACTCTTCCTTGATTGCACTTGTCCAATTTTTCACCTGCTAATTCCGGTAATATGTCTATTAAAATCTCATTATCAGTCATCACCTTTCACTATTACCAATTTAACCACCATTATTAACAAGCACCAATTATTTACAGGATAAGTTTGATTACCTTCTCCTTCACCATATCACTATCCTACAGCCACCCTAAACCTAAATTAACTCTACCCCAAAATTGAAATGGGGATTTAGGATTCTCGGAAACTATCACTATTGCTGGTGGAGGAGCACGGTAGTTCAAGGCAACAACTTCAGAAGAAGGCAATGGAAATGAAGTGCACGACGGCTTAGTGGTGGGTGCGGCTCGGTTGTTTGTCCGACGGTTCTAGGATATGTGAACCACCACCGTTCTAACCTTGGAAGGGTTATGGGCCAGTGGGTTTCATAGCAGCGGTTCCGATTTCGGTGTGGCCTGGTGTAGTTCGTAGGTGGAGATGTGAGCGAGTAGCGGTGCCGTCGAATGAGCAGGTACTAATTACTCGTGTGGTGCTGCTAGTTGTTTGAGCAGGTGGGCTCGGTTCGTGCAGCGGAGGTGTGGTGCTGGTGGTGGACAGTGGTGTAGAAGATGATGTATGCCGTTTGAGAAGAGTGGAAAGAGGGTATGAAGGATGAAAGGGGAAAGTGAGGTTAATGGGATGAGATTTAGGCAAGGAAAGAGATGAAGGAGAGTTAATGGTTGGTTTGGAAAATTAATTGTGAGGAAAAGGAAAAGGTTACCAGCTCTTCAGGTAGCTGGTCAGTGAGGTGCAATGTGGGAAGGGGGATAAGATAGTTAGGATTATAATCAGTTAATGCATAGTTTGGAATAATATAAGAAGAGGGCACATAGTATGGATTATTTTCATTAATTAATCCTAAGATAAATGAAAAACAATATAGATCAGCCTCTATGCGGTTAGGCAATCAAGAGCACGAGGCTCTGATAGCAATTGAAGAGTCTATTGATCCAAAATACTCAAGAGGGGGGGTGAATTGAGGATTTAAAACTTTTTGAAAGCTTTTTCGATTGTGCGTATATAATTGATTATTTAAAGTTTATTGATTAAACTTTAACTAATCAACTAACGATTGTAAGCAAAGTAAATGAAAGAACGAAAACAAGAAGAGACACACGGATTTTTGAAGTGGTTCAGTTTCACAAGTCGAAACCTACGTCCACTATTCTCGATTAATAAATTTAGTACCTTTCTACGGATTACAAATTTACTAACCTAACTCGTACAACTAACTCTAGCTGTAACTCAATGAGTACCGTTAAATACTCGAGTGACTAACTTACGCTAATAAGAAAGCACTAATGATTCTAACAAAGGTTCACGTTAATGAACAAGTTAAGAAATCAACTAAGCACTATTATCTTATAACGATAAATGAAGAACAAGTATGCGAGTTTTGTAACACACGACCTTTCAAAATTGCAAATCGGTTTTTCTGTTTAAAACACACGGTTTGCTCTTTAATATATGAAAACAATTTTTATGCTTAAGGTCTCTCTTTTAGATGTTGTAAATAGCAAAGTATTTATAGGCAAGGAAGAGGTAGACTACACGGTTTCTACAAGAACCCTAATAGCCGAAATAATAAGATATAATTACAAATTATATCTTCTTATTATCTCTTTCCTAAAAGCCATAAAAGATAATAAAGAATATTCTAAAAGATAGAATATAATCTTTCCAAATATTATCTTTACTATAAATTCTAAGATTATGATAAGATTTCCTAAAACAAGAATATATTTTACCATAAACAAATATATTAAATAAGATATGTAAAGATAGTATTATAGAATAAAATCTTTACCTAATATCTCATAGGCAACACGAGATATCACGGTCCATAAGCTCGTGAATCATGCAAACCCTAATCTTAATATATAATTAGAATTTAGGTTTTAGGGGAGGCTATATGGAAACCCTAATTAGTAGTAAAGTCCAACTCATAAGTTGATCCAACATAACTACCAATTAACGCTAACCATAAAACCGGACTCCTCACTAAACCGGGCTTTATAAAATAAATACTTTCATTAAAACATTTAAAATAAACTTTAAACAATCATAAAACAATTTTCGAAACATTTATAAGTCGTGTATGAAAACTCAGCATTTCAATGTTATAGTACAAGAGCTATAACATTGAGCTCTTTTACTAGTAATGTTATAGCTGCAAAGCTATAACTTTACTAATCAAGAAACTCATTCTTGACTACCATTATGAGATAATCACCTATACTATTATAATCTTCAAGAAGATCTTCGAGTATAGGCTACGTCATCATCCAAGCTTGATAAATCTTTAGACAAACTTCGGCTTCACATAATACTTGAATGAATCTTTGAATTGTCTGATCTTGAATGAAGGCTTGAACTTCTCATGTAATTGTCACAATCCTCTTTGTTGCTCGTAATAGGTTAATGCTAAAACACTTAACAAACATTTACACGCAACAAGTATATAAAATATAAAACACCTTGACATCATCAAAACATAAACATATAAACTATATGGACCAACATGGGTGAAGCTAGGTATGTCCTAGGCGTGGAAATTATGAGAGATCGTTCTAAGAAACTTCTTGGTTTGTCTCAAGAGTCATATATTAAAAAGGTGTTGGAACGATTTAATATGCATAATTCCAAACCCATTGACACTCCAGTTGAAAAGGGTAAAACTTTAAGCCTTGATCAATGTTCTAAAACAGATTCAGAAAAGAAACAAATGGGCAAGGTTCCATATGCTAATGCGATTGGTAGTTTGATGTACGCCATGTTGTGTACACGGCCGGACATCTGCTATGCGGTTGGTTTGGTGAGTTGTTTTCAAAGCAACCCAGGACTTGCGCATTGGCAAGGAGTCCAGAGAATCATGCGTTATCTTCGTGGTACAAGTGATCTAGTCCTCTGCTTTCAAGGTGGAGACTTGAGGTTAAAGGGTTATTCGGATGCCGATTGGGGTGGTGATTTAGATGAGTCTAAATCAACCTCAGGATATGCCTTTATACTTGGTGGAGGTGAAATATCCTGGTGCAGTAAGAAGCAAGATTGTATTGCTTTGTCAACCATGGAAGCAGAGTATGTCGCTGCTAGCCTTGCCGTTCAAGAGGCAATGTGGCTAAGGTGTTTTCTCCAGGATCTAAAACTTACTCCTAAAGTTGATGAACCTGTTGAAATGTTTTGTGACAATACTGCTGCTATCCAGTTTGCCCAAGATCCTAAATTCCATAGAAAGACCAAACATATTAAGAGGCGTTATCATTTTGTTCGAGACGCCATAAAGAATAAAGAGATAGCCATTAAGTATATATCGACTAATAAGATGATAGCTGATCCGTTAACTAAACCTATTGCTAGAGATGTGTTCCGAGCTCATGTGAGGAGCTTAGGTTTGCAAAGGTTTTAGTTTTTTAGCTTGTAATCTTGTTTAGTGTTTTTTCGACATGTATTGGATAATGGACTTGTATTAAAGCATTCTGGAATAAAATTTGTTTTTCTTCTATAAAATGTTTATGAGCATATGTTGCACGCTAAGGCACGTTGGAGATGTCACCAAGCTATATGATGCCTAGTCACACAGGTAATCGCCTTGATACTAGTGGAGCATCAAGATGAGACTGAGTCACGTTGGCACTTTGTGTGTATGGATGACGGAATTAATACTTGTGTAGTATAAGTAGTCTATTGACTCGTTGCATAGTCGCCTTAGTATGTCTAAGATGAGATTCTAATAGAGTCGGGTATGAAATACATGTCTTTCATACTAAAGCTTCTAAAACCGAATCTTGAGTGAAAGATTGAGTGTTAAGTATGCCAATCAGGTGACTCGGGTTAGATATTTGTGTAGTATTTAGACTTTTGATTCGCACGACATAGAAGAGTGGCATGCCCATCGTAGTGGGAGCTATGTTGTGACACATATATCATACTATGTGTGTTTTGTCAACCGTAAGGAGTGACAGATGAATCCCTAATCTGTTGCTGTGTGAGCCCTATTTTGATACGAAGCCCTTTGACTTAGAGCTGTGAGATGAAATTGAGATTTGATGTTGCTACTTTAGCGTGATTTCGGAGAATCATAAAGTCATTGGTTCGACAGGTCATGTTAGGAAAGCAGTCGAGTTGAGATGGATTTTCATTAGTGTCTAAGGAACGGTCAATTCAACTACACCATGTTAAGCCCGGCCGGCGGTTATATTGTGTATATAACTACGTAACATGTTATAGCATAAAGGGACAAAGTGTATCTTTGCGGTGTTGTCTCGAATGATCCGGGAATCGTTATTTTGAAAGTGTTATGTTAGTTTGATGGTGACTTAATATAACGCTACTTGTTACATATTGGTCGCACACCCCATTTTCCTATATGAGTTGTGATTGATAGTTCTGTGATGAACTTGGCTGTGTGACCAAGTGGGAGGATTGACTCGGTTGTGTGGCCGAGTGGGAGTATTGTAATATGAACGACCTTTTTGATATGGCTATTGCAAGGAATCTTTTGGAGCCAATATTATGTGAATATTGACTCACATAATGGCTGTGATTAAGGTGAAATAATATCCCACTAAATCAGTTTTAATGGCCATTATTTCTCCCTTATTCTCCTCTTCGTAACAGCTCTTTTGGAGCCTTATAAATAGTGAGTATTCTGTGAGAATACAACACACTCAGTATCATATAAACACAGTAACATACAATCACATAAAAGACACCATTGTTAGAGCTTTTGGAACTTGGGGTGTGAACTATCACCGAGACTCTAGTAGTGTCGGAATCGGTTTTCGAGGGCAGAAAGTCGGCACGTCGATCTTCCGTACCTATTCCGCTTTAAGGTACTTGTAACACCCCCATACTCCAAGTGCCTTACCAGGACCACCCAGGTATAAGGATGTTACCATCTCGATTACCCGAGGCAATGATAATCAAATAAACAATAATGAAACAACGTTTAAATAGAAATACTTTAGTGAAAGGTTACAATCTCGAAACCAAAACCAAAAGTACAATACATGTTCTCAAACTGACTGTCTACTGATCTAACTGAAATGTATATGAAAACTACTAAGCTACAGCGGAAGACTTCTATCATCAGATCGTGGCACATCCCAGCTATCCCAGTACTCAACTCATACCTGCTCAATATCTGCTCACCATCCCCGAATGGATCACCGCAGGTTTTAAAAACAATAACCGGGGTCAGTACTATTTACATAAATTATATAACCAAGAGAACAGTAACCAATACAGCTCATACAATCATACACAAGCAATCACTCCACTACATCTCCGTCACCGATCATCCTTTGGACTACCGCCGATGGGGGACCGCAACCGTTCCCACCTAAGCCCCGCTCATCATACCGAGCGATAACCCTGTCCCATTAATGTGCACATCCCCTTCCGTGGCGGGTTCCACGAAGGGCGAAACTAGGGCGTGAAGCCACTCCCGCAAGTGACTCCACTCAGCCGAGAACGCATCTCGAGAACCACAGACAAACAATCACAATATCAACAACCGTCTGAATCTATCAACAATGTATAATCACAATCGTCTGAATCAATCAACAACACTAATTACAGCACAATCACCACACATTATGTAAGTAATACTGAGTAGGGAAACCCTACCTGGAAAGCACAACAATCAGACGATCTCACAGCTGATATCAAAAAGCTTCCTCTACGAAACCTCCTCCTAACATACAAACATATAATCACTACCATGCATATAACACAACAAAACCCCCAATTCCCAAATTAGGGTTTAACCAACTTTAAAGAAACATTATAAAAATGGTATATAGGTCTTACCCTTAACGCAAGGATCACAACGGTATAAAGAAAGGTGAAATCCGACCTTCCAAACTCCGGGATTTGCTAACAATACGATTAAGGTGATGAACGTACTTTGCTTTCTCTCTTGACAGTAATTTAGGTTTTGAAAAGTGTTTAGAACAATGACGGAAAAGATTATATACCTTAATCGCATAATTAACAAAACCCGAGAAAACAACCCCCGTAAACCGACTACTCGATCGAGTAGCTAAGGTACTCGATCGAGTACCCCCCCCTTACTCGATCGAGTATCCTAGTTACTCGATCGAATACCCAACAGGTCAGAAACTATTTATAAACGCAACTCACCCTTACTCGACAGAGTAAGGCCTACTCGATAGAGTACCCCAAGACTCATAAATACGGAGTATTACAGTACCCATATTCTTACAGTGGTATCAGAGCCGATCGTGACACGGCTTCTGTCCCGACACTAATTAACATGATTAAAATCAAAATTCGTTTTTATTTATTTATCATGTTATTCATATGCCGTATACCCCTTGTATGTAAACTAATAAAATCATATGTTGAAACAATAGACAGTTTACATAACAACAAATCATACTCCGTATGTTATTCGTATGCCCCTAAAAATCTATAAACAAATGACTCATATGTTGTTTTCATTAACAATGTTTACACATCGTAATTCATCTGTTGAATTTATTAAAAATGTTTACATACATCATGTTTCTATGTTAAACCTTTTTTTTTGTTTGATTCATATGTTGAATTTACATCTTCTGCCAACAACCCATCGCTACAAGTTCCCCAATTAATTGAACGCTTACCTATTTGATCGTCTTCAGTCTTCGTGACTGTCGCATATACCCCAAATTAACGATAAAGCCTTCGTGTGTGTCACGAACCGTCGTCTGATGCCGAGCAGAGGCGCGTGTGTGTCACGCGCCGACACCGACCATGGGACATTGAGCGCGTGGTGCGGCTCAATCGTCTTATCTGGCGCCGATCTAAGTGATGGCGTCGGTCTTGCTTGATGAGGTGGTACAAGGCTGATGTATGTCGTTTTTGTGGTAGCCGTATGATTCTGTTTTTGTTTCTGTGTGAAATAAAAATTGAGTAATTATTGTTTCTGATTAAGAGATGGAGATCAATTCTTCATTTTTTTTAATGAATATATGGCGGCTTAAAGTAGAAGATGAAGGGGATGTGTGTTTTTTTTGTTTTTCTTCTTCTGGGTGTTTTGATTTGATGCGTCTAACGGGGGGAAGAAAAGGGGTTTTATTTTTATTTTTTTTTTGGTTTGTTCTTTTTTGCAATAAGGATAGTGTGATAGTGTATTATATTTATTCTCTTTGTTGACTTGTAAAGAAAAGTCTAGAACTTCACCAATTTTTTTTTACATAAATAATCATAGTGGGTTGCTAGTATGTGTTGTGTACACAAGTAAAGTTCCTGTAAACCCACATGTTGACGGTGAGTGCTACACTTTGTATATATATATATATATATATATATATATATATATATATATATATATATATATATATATATATATATATATATATATATATATTTTGTGTGTATTGACTTGTCGCATATGTTGCACAAGACCCTATTTTGTTACACACATTATTATTATCCAAGTGATATTATCATTGCTAATTTGTTTAGCTTAAATTTATTTATACGATTTTGTTTCGTAATAATATCATAAAGAAAAAGTTAATTTTATAGAATTTTATTGTTTATGTCTTTTTGTGATGATTACTAGCATAGCGAAATTTTCGAACATATGACATGAATAATAAAAATCTTGGGGTAATTTAATTTTTTCAAACGTGCCTAATGTCCATTTGTTAATATATACTTGTAGATGGCTAAAAATATGGTTGGTGACTTGTCCACGACTGAAAAGCTAGATGGTACGAACTATGATATCTGGCGTAGGAAGATTCAATATCTTCTTAATGAACGCGAGGTACTTGAAACCTTGACAACTATTGTGGCTAAGCCTCAAGCGAGAAAAGCGAGGATTTGGCTAAGTATAATGAAAATTGAAAGCACATGATGAGTGGTTAAAAAAGGATCGTTCTGCACGCTTTACTATGTTGTTCTGCATGCACAATGATTTAATTGGTGAGTTTGAAATGTGTCCTACTGCTAAGGACATGTGGGACAAGCTTAAGATTTCGTTTGGTCAAACTTCGGCAACGAGGCTCCGTGCCTTGAACCTGAAGTGGATGGATTATTCGATTGATCCTAAAAACAATGTGACCGAACACTTACGTGTCATGAGTGCCATGATACGTGATCTGAAAGCTGCTGGGCGAGACGTGCCCGATGAGGAACAAGTAGTGAATGTGCTTCGCTCTCTTCCCTCCGATACTGAGGAGTGGAAGAATTTTAAGCTCCTCATGTCTCACAGTGAAAATATCAAGACTTTCACTGAACTTGCTAAACATGTGGAGATGGAGGTGGAGCGTCAAAAGGCGCTCAAACCGCCTACTCTCTCTTCTTTGCACTTGTTGTTCATAATAAGTTTAAGAATAACAAGGGTAAGAGGGGTAATAAAGGGAAACGCCCAACTAATACTCCTGGACCACAAGGTGGAATCCAAAAGCAACAAAAGGCTAAAGAGCCTAAAGAGGTCAATTTAGCGCGTGTGAAGTGCTACAATTGTGAGAAGAAAGGTCACTTTGCTCATAAGTGTCCCGAGCCAAAGAAGGTACTTTTCTCCTCTAATGATCATGATTTGCTTGTATGTTCCCATGCATTAGTTGCTAATTCTCTTCCTAATTGGATTGTAGATACGGGGGCGAGCAAGCACATAGTTCGTGATCGTGATGGGTTTATGGACTATCATCGATTTTCGGTGGGTTCACAAACCGTCATGCTTGGGAACGGTAGTGAGGAAGATGTCCTTGGAACTGGTACCTATCAAATAAAGCTTCGTGGAGGCAATATGCTGCTTTTACATGATGCCCTCTATGCACCTGGGGTGCGATGTTGCTTAGTTTCAGTAATTAGTTTATTGAAATTAGGATTCGTTTTCAATTTTAAAAACAGTAGTTTGGAAATTTTGTATCATGGCGATGTGTTTGGCCATGGTATTTTAAAGAATGGTTTCTTTGTACTAGACTTGGATGATATTTATAGTAATTCATCTTATGCTTTTGTTTCTCATTTTGATGTCGATTCTGAATCAGTTAAATGGCATGCTAGACTTGGTCATATTGGTCAAGAAAGGATGAATAGACTAGCTAAAGATGGTCTTTTAGACCGGCTTACTAGGGTTAAGTTGCCCATATGTGAGTCTTGTCTAGCTGGTAAAGCAACAAAGAATCCTTTTAGTAAGGCTTCAAGAGCTCTATGTCCTTTAGAACTTATCCATTCTGACATTTGTGGGCCTTTAAATGTAAAGGCTCGTCATGGTGCTATATATTTCCTCACCTTTATTGATGACTATACACGTTTTGGTTATGTGTATTTGTTGTCTCGACGTTATGAAGCACTTGATACGTTCAAGCGTTTTGTAGCAGAAGTTGAGAACCAATTGGATCGAAAAGTAAAGACTCTTCGAACCGATAGTGGTCGCGAATACCTTTCTGATATGTTCAAAGGTTTTTGTGAGGAAAAGGGTATACGTAGACAACTTACGATTCCCCATACTCCACAATAAAATGGTGTTGCGGAGAGAAGGAATCGTACCTTACTTGACATGGTTAGGTCGATGATGGCTCAAGCCAACCTACCAATTAGTTATTGGGGAGATGCGTTGCTTACGGCAGCCTACATTCTCAACCGTGTACCAAGTAAAAGTGTACCCCTCACACCATATGAGTTGTGGTATGAGAGAAAGCCCTCTTTGGATCATTTACGCCCGTGGGGTTCAGCTGGCTATGTGCACAACCCGACCCATAAACATGGCAAGCTTTGTCCAAGAGCCACCAAAATGGTGTTCATTAGATATCCTGAGCATTCCAAGGGATATGTTATGTATGGTGAGCACCCAAATGGTGGCATGACCGAGATTGATTCTCGTAATGTCGCTTTCCTTGAGGATGAGTTCCCAAGTATTGGTGAAATTAATAAAGATCTCAAGTTGTATGAGTTACAACAACCATCTCTAGGTGAAGTGGGGGAATTTAGAACTCTCGAAGTCACCATAGATGGCGAAATCCCGTCTAATGATGTGAATGATGGGAATAGTCCCGTAATTCAAGAAGATGGAAATTTGCCTATTAGTGAAGATCCACTTGAAATTGAGGTAAGTCCTCAACCCTCAAGTGTAGAACATGAGATTAGTCCTCAAGTTCAAGATCCCATTTCTTTAGAAGATAGTGGGAGAGATTCTTCACTTAATGGTATGGAACGTAAGAGTTAACGAGGGAGAGTTCCTCAAAGATATTTTGATATTGAAGAGCGACCAGCGTTCCTTTGTGCTATTACAGAGATCGATGAGCCTACTTCTTTTAAAGAAGATATGGATTCACCAAATAGTAAAGAGTGGATGGATGCTATGAAGGATGAGATGGACTCTATGACAAGGAATGGAGTTTGGGAACTTGTTGACCTTCCGCCTAAACGTAAGTCAATTGGGAACAAATGGGTTTTCAAAGTTAAACGTAAAGCGGATGGGTCAATTGATAAGTTCAAAGCCCGATTGGTAGCGAAAGGTTTTACCCAAATTGAGGGTATAGACTATGATGAGACATTTTCTCCTGTGGTGAGACTTGCCTCTATTCGCCTCCTGCTAGCTCTAGTTGCCCATTTGGACTTGGAGTTGTTCCAAATGGACGTAAAGACTGCTTTCCTCAATGGGACGCTTGAGGAAGAGATCTATATGGATCAACCTATTGGGTTTGTCTCAAAAGGTGAAGATGGCAAAGTGTGTCATCTTAAAAGATCTATATATGGTCTTAAGCAATCTTCTAGACGATGGTATTTCAGATTCCATGAAGCTATTTGCGAGTTTGGCTTCTATATGGTAGATGAAGATCATTGTGTATGTCAATAAACCGCAAAGGGGATTGTGTTTCTCTCATTGTATGTTGATGATATACTACTAGCTGGTGACAACTTGGAGATGATTAATGCCGCTAAGCAGTGGCTATCCTCTGTCTTTGAGATGAAGGATATGGGTGAAGCTAGGTATGTCCTAGGCGTGGAAATTATGAGAGATCGTTCTAAGAAACTTCTTGGTTTGTCTCAAGAGTCATATATTAAAAAGGTGTTGGAACGATTTAATATGCATAATTCCAAACCCATTGACACTCCAGTTGAAAAGGGTAAAACTTTAAGCCTTGATCAATGTTCTAAAACAGATTCAGAAAAGAAACAAATGAGCAAGGTTCCATATGCTAATGCGATTGGTAGTTTGATGTACGCCATGTTGTGTACACGGCCGGACATCTGCTATGCGGTTGGTTTGGTGAGTCGTTTTCAAAGCAACCCAGGACTTGCGCATTGGCAAGGAGTCAAGAGAATCATGCGTTATCTTCGTGGTACAAGTGATCTAGTCCTCTGTTTTCAAGGTGGAGACTTGAGGTTAAAGGGTTATTCGGATGCCGATTGGGGTGGTGATTTAGATGAGTCTAAATCAACCTCAGGATATGCCTTTATACTTGGTGGAGGTGCAATATCTTGGTGTAGTAAGAAGCAAGATTGTATTGCTTTGTCAACCATGGAAGGAGAGTATGTCGCTGCTAGCCTTGCCGTTCAAGAGGCAATGTGGCTAAGGTGTTTTCTCCAGGATCTAAAACTTACTCCTAAAGTTGATGAACCTGTTGAAATGTTTTGTGACAATCTTGCTTTGCTATCCAGTTTGCCCAAGATCCTAAATTCCATAGAAAGACCAAACATATTAAGAGGCGTTATCATTTTGTTCGAGACGCCATAAAGAATAAAGAGATAGCCATTAAGTATATATCGACTAATAAGATGATAGTTGATCCGTTAACTAAACCTATTGCTAGAGATGTGTTCGGAGCTCATGTGAGGAGCTTAGGTTTGCAAAGGTTTTAGTTTTTTAGCTTGTAATCTTGTTTAGTGTTTTTTCGACATGTATTGGATAATGGACTTGTATTAAAGCATTCTGGAATAAAATTTTTTTTCTTCTATAAAATGTTTATGAGCATATGTTGCACGCTAAGGCACGTTGGATATGTCACCAAGCTATATGATGCCTAGTCACACAGGTAATCGCCTTGATACTAGTGGAGCATCAAGATGAGACTGAGTCACGTTGGCACTTTGTGTGTATGGATGACGGAATTAATACTTGTGTAGTATAAGTAGTCTATTGACTCGTTGCATAGTCGCCTTAGTATGTCTAAGATGAGATTCTAATAGAGTCGGGTATGAAATACATGTCTTTCATACTAAAGCTTCTGAAACCGAATCTTGAGTGAAAGATTGAGCGTTAAGTATGCCAATCAGGTGACTCGGGTTAGATATTTGTGTAGTATCTAGACTTTTGATTCGCACGACATAGAAGAGTGGCATGCCCATCGTAGTGGGAGCTATGTTGTGACACATATATCATACTATGTGTGTTTTGTCGACCCTAAGGAGTGACAGATGAATCCCTAATCTGTTGCTGTGTGAGCCCTATTTTGATACGAAGCCCTTTGACTTAGAGTTGTGAGATGAAATTGAGATTTGATGTTGCTACTTTAGCGTGATTTCGGAGAATCATAAAGTCATTGGTTCGACAGGTCATGTTAGGAAAGCAGTCGAGTTGAGATGGATTTTCATTAGTGTCTAAGGAACGGTCAATTCAACTACACCATGTTAAGCCCAGCCGGCGGTTATATTGTGTATATAACTACGTAACATGTTATAGCATAAAGGGACGAGTGTATCTTTGCGGTGTTGTCGAATGATGCGGGGAATCGTTATTTTGAAAGTGTTATGTTAGTTTGATGGTGACTTAATATAACGCTACTTGTTACATATTGGTCGCACACCCCATTTTCCTGTATGAGTTGTGATTGATAGTTCTGTGATGAACTTGGCTGTGTGACCAAGTGGGAGGATTGACTCGGTTGTGTGGCCGAGTGGGAGTATTGTAATCTGAACGGCCTTTTTGATATGGCTATTGCAAGGAATCTTTTGGAGCCAATATTATGTGAATATTGACTCACATAATGGCTGTGATTAAGGTGAAATAATATCCCATTAAATCAGTTTTAATGGGCATTATTTCTCCCTTATTCTCCTCCCCGTAACAGCTCTTTTGGAGCCTTATAAATAGTGAGTATTCTGTGAGAATACAACACACTCAATATCATATAAACACAGTAACATACAATCACATAAAAGACACCATTGTTAGAGCTTTTGGAACTTGGGGTGTGAACTATCACCGAGACTCTAGTAGTGTCTGAATCGGTTTTCGAGGGCAGAAAGTCGGCACGTCGATCTTCCGTACCTATTCCGCTTTAAGGTACGCATATTCTTACAGTGGTATCAGAGCATATTTTTGGAAGGCTGTGGGCATTGCCTCGTCCCGAGTACCTAAAGAAGATAATGCCAATCCTAAAACCCTAATTCTCCTAAACAATCAGTTGATTTGGGACGAACAGAAGACGTAAATAAGACAACATTGCAATAAGCGATAAATGACCTGAAAAGGCGGTAACAAAGGGTTGAATTTGAGAAGACCAATTAAAAGCGGAAAGAGCTTGATAAACAGCAGCATAATCCTTTGTCCAAAGCTTCTGTCCAATATTCCACACAGCAATCACTTCTGGCTGGCTTTCTTTAACCGCCACCGGAATCGACTTCCACAGAAACCTCGCGCTATTACTGGATACCATCAACAACAACAATAACCATCACAAACATAAATTATTGAACAAAGTTACAATTTTTGAGTCGGAATTAAATTAGATCAAAATTGATTACATGTCGCCATTGTAGATATGTGCTAGAAGATGAATCGCGTAGGGCCAATCGTTCTGGAAATTGATGCCTTCAGCAGATGCCTAAAACAGAGAGGATAATTAATTACGTAGTTATGAATAAGTCTCTTGTAAGACGGTTTTACGATACTGTTATTGTGACACCGTTTCAAATTGGGGGAAAAGGAGAGAGATACCTGTAGCATTAAGTTGTCGCAGATATCGGCAATCTTCACGTAGCTTCCGGCAGCCATGGCGTCAGTGAGTGGAGACAAATCCATGGCGGGGTGTTTGAGACTGGAGTTTTGGTTGCGTTTACTCCTTGAATCTCCAAAGAGCCGAGAAAGGGAAAACATAATTATTACTCCGTAGAAGTTTATAACCTCGTGAGATTCTATTATATCTTTTCCGTCACACTCATTATAAGACCGTCTTTTAAAATACTTGCTTTACATATTTAAATCAATTATTTTTTTATTTTTTTAATGACGAGGGGTTGAATTCCCGGGCCCATACATTCCCGCACCATCACAATGAACCATGTAAGTCAGTGAAGCCACCCCGTCGGGTTCTGCAGTGGCCAAGTGATAATCGTCTCAGCTGGTAGTCGATTATTTACTTATTCCATAATTTTTTTTAAATTCCCCGTTTCTGTTATCCTTCAAAAAACTTAATTAAATCTCTCCTAAATTCAACAATTATTATACAAGTTAATACTAATACTAGTGTAGATCCCGCACAAATGTGTGGTATTATAAATAATAATTTATAAGGAGTTTAAATATTATAGCTTGGTAACATGCTTAAGCGATATAATAGGGAAAATTTGATAGTTTTCATACCAGATAAGATTGACGTTTTAACTATACCTAATTACATAAATTAATTCACTATTGCGTATAATAATATTATACGATTACATTAACCAAAATAGTAACCTCAAATAATGACTTAATTAGACAATAAAATTAGAAAATTGGCAAAAGGAGATAGTCAACTTGTAGTACTTTTGTATCAAAAGACAGGAAAATAGAATTATAAAAAAAGTTGTGCATAATATTTTGTCTCATATCATACGTATTATTGATGCAGTACCACATGTATAACAAAATTAAAATATCTCATTAATGCGTGTTTAAAAATTTAAAATTAGTAATAGTATCTCCTAGTTATGGTATAGAATTAATATGATATAATGTGAGGAGTGATGACCAATCATAAAGCATTTCACTTAGGCGGTATTAATATGATATAATGTGAGAAGCAAAGAGCAATTGTTAAACATTTCATTCTTTTAGTAGAAGAGGGATTCCTCCACATGTCGCCTCTATCTATAAAATATAATTAAAAGGCTACCCTAAAATGACTAATAAACGCCACGTAGACAAAGCCACGTAGGAGTAAAAAATGCCACGTAAATGTGACTCATTGCCACGTAATTGTCTTATTTTATAGATTTAATTCATTTTTCTATAAATTAATTTAATTAATGTAACCCTTACAAATTTACATCAAAATTTCATAATTTATAATCAATATTGACATTTTAATTGAATTTTTGTAATAAAAACATGTTAATAAATGTCATAATTTATAATTAAAATTGACACTTTAATTGAAATTTTGGTAATAAAACATGTTAATAAATTAAAACTTTTCATATTACTTAACATGCACCCACCATTTTTATTAACACTTTTTCCTATTTAATTAATTTTTTAATTAAACATTATAATAAATTGATTAAAACTCTTCATAATACTTAATACCCACCAAATTAATTAAAATTTCTTCATCTCCAATTCATTTTTGTAATATAATATGTTAATAAATTGATTATATTTCTTTATACTACTTACGACCCATAATTTTCATTAACATTTTTTCCTATTTAATTCACCTCTTGAGTTGCTCAGCAATCAATTATCTAATTTAATAACACCACAAAATAAATTAAAAATAAAATTAAAATATGGGAGTCTATGGTTGTGTGATGGCTATAAAACCTATAATACCTATGATAGTTTCTATTCACAATATTTATTTAAAATCTATTGCTCATTTGCCAGAGTTTCTAAGTTGTGGATTATATTTTATGGTTTAACTAGGTTTGGTGGCCGGCTACGCCCGGGCTACCTTTAATTACCATTTAAAATTTAATTTCTATGAAATATGTTTCGCTAAATTTGGTTAACACATACATTTACAATTTATATCCTGAAATTATGATGAAATATAAAATTAATCAACAAATTATGTGACACGTTCATCACTCCCGGTGAATATTATTACTTTCACTGCATCCCCTGTTAATACTATTATGTTCACTACTTATTCGGTTAATGTTGTTTGTTTAACTACTCCTACTATTTTTTACGGTTAACCCGTTAGCAGAGACGAAGCTCTTCCTGGGCCCAATGGGCCATGGCCCGGGCACATTTATTTGAAAAAAATAATTATAAACAATAATTTTTATAACATTCCTAAATTGTCATCTCAATATCTCTTCCTTCCATATTAAATCACGTATACAAATCTCAAAAGGCTATATTGTCATAGTTAATCCCATAATTATTTTCTTTCCATATTAATTATTTTTTCCATATTTCTTCTAGTTCTAAATTTAAGTCTCCTTCCCACGATGCAAAAGCTCAATACAAATTTCCTAAAATATTACTAAATACGTTAAACATCAAAAAAAGATTTTAGTATTTACAAATCAATGTCGATACAATACAATATAATTATTTCAATCCACACCAAAAAAAAATATAATCATTTCAATTAGCATTAAGTAGCAAGAGGTAATATCTAAACCAATTTTTTTTATTCTTTAAATTTTGCGTTGAGTTATTATTATTATGCTATTAATAATTTAACCGAGATACGTACTAATTTATATATTCTATTGAAATGTAGTCCTCACTCTTTATGTTAGTTTTCTTTATTTTTTCGTTGAATTTCTGTTGTTTATATTGAGTTTTTTCTTTCACTTAATTATAAATTTAAATTAGTTTTGTCGTAATGTGGATTAATTAGTCAGAGTCAGTGCTAAAATGGGTTAATATAGATATGATAATTAAATGTTTCGGCCCTGTCTTGAATTTGATCCTAGCTTCGTCTCTGCCCGTTAGTTTTGTCAAACTCATATATTTAAATAAACTAATATTTTCTTAAAATCGAATTGTTAGTTAATTTTTCATACTCTCTCCGTTGTTCCTACTGTTACTTTCATTACATGTTTTGTGACTACTATAATACTATTATTTCACTTCTCCCGCCGTCATAATTTTTTCTTTTACTACTCCCGCATTTATTATTGTTAATTTCACTACTCTTATTACTGTTAGTATGACATTCACTACTCCGGTTGCTATCTAGGTGTATTAGAGTTCTATATTTAAATAAATCTTAGATTAGAATATTATTTAAGAGCAATCATTATTATTGGCTAATTAAATTACAAATCTAATGAATTATGGAAAATTATATTTTTTTGGAAATCTAGATTGATTTATTTACTTTTTAATAGTTTCCAAAATATAAAATACTTATATTATATTATATTATATTCGTGTATGTTAAATAATTAACATCTTTATACTAATTAATACCATAAGTTGGGCATGTTATTTTAAGGAAAATCACCATATTATAGTGTTCTCTAAATTTATACTTCAACCAAAACTATCTAATATTTACATTGAAGTCCCTTGGTCGGGTCCATCACACAGTGCTATGATTAAAAACTATATAGTATAATTAATTTGTATAGATTTATTTAATTACATTGAAGTCCCTTGGTTTCTGGAATTAATATATAGTATTGATTGATTGATTGATTTGATTATAGAGAGTATATTGAGTATTATTGTTGTTATTTCAAATAAAGTATATTTTAATTTGTTGTGTTATTGGTTTTATAAATCCTTTGATTTATATTTAAATTCATGTTTTCTATTTGGTTTAATTTCAATGATTTATATGTGACAATGTTGATTCGTTTGTGAAGTTTTTGCCATATTGATGTTTTACCTTTTGGTCAATATATTTTTTATATGAATTTTAAAGCATCGTGAAATGTATGTGAATGCAGATAAGACAAAGCATCACGTGGGTAATTTAAAGGGGGAAGAAATACAAAAGACACGAACTTGAGGTAAAATCTATTTATACAATATAATTAAAAGGCTACTTAAAATATTTAATTTTAATTCACATGACATTTTTATAGAGGTTAATACTAATTCATCTATATTAATTACTTAATTATTTATTTTTATACAATATTATAAAAAGGCAAAACTATGTATTAAAAAGTTAATTATCTCCAAAATTGTCACAAGCTTATAAGTACCAAAAAAATTTAAAAAAATAGCAGTTGCAATCACTAAAAAACTAATATAAACTCTTTATTTTCCTCTCATAAATTTGGTTATTAATCTACCTATTTATTTAACTTTAATTTCATAAGATAATTAAAAAGCAAGCGATACTATCTACCATTATTATTCTGCATGTCATATTTTAATTTCAGAAGTTATTTTTTAAACCATTCTCATGCAAAGTAGATTGTGTAAAAAAAATAATAATAATAACAATAATAATAATAAAACAAACCTTTCACATTTCATTTCTCCTCACACCATATTTATGTCTATATTAGACTTCATAATATGAGAAAAATCTATAAATCTAATTAAAAGGCAAGCCAAACTATCTACCATAATCTATATGTCATATTTAATTACAAACGATAATATCTTAAACCGCTCTTGTATAAAGTAGATTTTGTAAAAAAAAATTTATAATTATTAGTAATCAAGCAAACCTTATACATTCCATTTCTCCTTACTCCTTATTTATGTTTATATTAAATTTCATAATAATGAAAAAAATGATGCTCAAAACTCAAAATTCATGAACCTTGATTCATATTTATACTTATATTAAATTTGATAATAATGAAAAAATCAATAAATCTAATTAAAAGGCAAGCAAAACTATCTACCATAATCTATATGTCATATTTAATTACAAACGATAATATCTTAAACCACTCTTGTATAAAGTAGATTTTGTAAAAAAAAAAAATTATAATTATTAGTAATCAAGCAAACCTTATACATTCCATTTCTCATTACTCCTTATTTATGTTTATATTAAATTTCATAGTAATGAAAAAAATGATGCTTAAAACTCAAAAGTCATGAACCTTGATTCATATTTATAATTATACTAAATTTGATAATAATTAAAAAATTATGCTCAAAAGTCATAAACGCATCCTCAATTGTTTATATATTTTTGTTGGAAACCAAAATTTATAAACCAAAATTTTTCTCATCCCTATTGCTAGTAGAACTAAATGTGTTACTAATCTTCCTATGATTCTATTCCAATTAAGGTAAATGTATTAAAGTTTTAGATTATTAACTAATTTATTTCTTTTTTAATGCAAGTTCCATTGGTATGAAGTTCTGATCACATTTTTCAGCTTCATCGTATGTATTTGTTTTGTTCTCATTTAGGGTTTACCGAAATTTGTGGTGTTGACCTATTCAAAGGTTAACATACTTTTCTTTCTCTATTTAAGAGGAAATTTAAGTTAATAACGATAATATTGTATAAAATAAATTCCACTGTTTTGATGGTTAATTCACACTAATTACTGAGTTACTTTTTTATAGGGACGATTCATTGGAGAAAGAAGACTATAGGGAGAAGTAAAATATTAGGATTGCTTAAAGAACTATATATTAAAAACTAAGTGTAAGATTGACGACATCAACGTGAATGAGTAATAGTTTTTTAGTTTTTTTTTTCAACTGTATTTTTTATTTTGGTATTTGTTGATTTTTTTCATCATTTTACCTTTGAAAAAATAACACTCTTTAACTTATCGACTTTGATCTTTATGTTAACATGTCAATGCCCGTATTTTTAGTACACGATTTGAATTATTCATGAGGTAATCTTACTATGTGATTTGATATTTTATAAGTCTCAATT
Source organism: Silene latifolia (assembly GCF_048544455.1). NCBI lineage: Eukaryota > Viridiplantae > Streptophyta > Magnoliopsida > Caryophyllales > Caryophyllaceae > Silene > Silene latifolia. The sequence continues at coordinate 13,985,552 of NC_133533.1, read as the reverse complement.
ACTAGAAACACTAAAAATATCACACTAAAAACAAAATATCGATCCCGTGAAATTCACGGGTCACAAAACTAGTTAGTAATATTAAATTGTTCCACATGTTGAAATTTTATTAGTGGTGCATAGAAGATTTTGTACACTAAATGTAACCGTATCATCTCCGAGTGTGTACGTTTCTGTGGTCCAAATTATAATGAGGTAATTTGTTTAGACCCCATTACAGATAATGAGGTAATTTATTTAGACCCCGTTACAGATTTTAAATTGAGCAGGTGGACATATTTTTTAACCGAACTACTTATCATAAAATGTCAATAAATTTTTATCTTAAAATTATTTAAAGAAAAAAAAAGAATTTCTGTATCACAAAAAGGCTGAAGATAAATTTGTAGGGAATGTAATATAATCTTGTAAATATTTACATGTAAAAATCATGCTCATTTATAACTCATCGTACATATAGTAGTATATGCTACAAATACTTAGCCCAATTTAGAAGATATTTTTTAGGCGGGAAAAATGAGGGTTTCACCTATTTATTTAGTAAACAGGTATTGAAAATATAATTTAAAAAAAAAAATCATAATTGCTTTAATTTTTGTCAATATTTTTTGATCAAATTAATTATAATTTTGCAGCGATGGTTTTACAATTCTTTTTTTAAGGGAAAATGTACATGGTGCCCTTGAAATTTGCCATTTAGCACGTCATACCCAAAATTTGATTCGGAAAACTTTAAGAGGTCATAACTCGTGTTTAAGAGATTGGAATGTGACGATTTTTTTTTCAAATTGATCGTCTTTTCGTGAACTACAATTTGAAAAAAAAAAATCGAGTTTGGAATTCGTTACCAAGAGATATGGTTATTCAAAGTTTGTTCGGTCAAAAAAACTTTTGACATACAAAACTTTTTAGCCACGGGATTCAAATACGACAATTTTTTTTTCTAAATCGTAGTTCTCGAAAAGTTTGTTCGGTTAATATTGTGACGAAAAAGAGCCCGTCATAAATGAAATTTTGCATAATATTAGGTACCACATACCGAGTTAATAGATTATACAACCAGTTGTGTTGTAGTACAACTGACTATGTAGAATATGAGCTTTATATTAAAGATTACGAGTTTTGTTTTAAAGAATTCGAGCTATACCATAAAGTTTATGGAGTCACCAACTTAATCATTAAAAAGAAAAAAAAACTTTAAAAAAGCTTAAAAAAATCACATAGGCCAAGTTAAATATAGATTAATTGTGCGGTGCTATTATACCGGTGGAGGTATAATGTTATTTGTGCCACTTAGCCCCTTACATATGTGCATTAGACACTAAAAAACATGCATAAAATTTGACACAAACTCATTTTAGTCAAGCTCGCGAACATTTTAAGGATATTATCTCAGACTCGCTTACGCCTTAAAGAGGATGTACACATTCCGAACAAGAGATAATTGAATCTTAAGATTGTTGAATACTTGAAGTGATTATAGATTGAGAAAGATTGTGTGTTGTGATGCTAGATATATTTTCGATTGTTATTGTGTAGTTTACATTTTCCGTAATCAATCTTTGGTTGATATGTGTGTTATTTTAAAATTAAACAGCAGAATCGCAACTGCCGTAATAAAATATAAGGAGATATGGAATTGGAAATAGAAATATAGATCTAAAACTTTTATAATGTGATAATTTAACCGGTTTTTAACTAAAAATCCTCTTACAATAAACCAAACCTGCATAAATCAGCAGTTTCCAAACTAAAAATACACCCGACCTGTATTCTGCCCAAACCTAAATTTAGCGAACATGTAAGCACGCTCCAACCGATCATTTGATAGCTCTAAAGATACACGATTGCTAGCATATGTAAAGCGTAAACCCTTATTATGATCGGCTTTTTATGGATTGGGGTATAAGTCGTATCACATACGAAGATAAAAACATATGATAAGGGCTCGAACTATCAACTATGCAAAAGTATGGATATAAGGATTTGAGGTTTTCAATTAAACACATATGCAAATGATAAGTACGTATTTTATAATTGTCATTCTAGTTACCAAAGTTGGCTGGTGTGAGAGGTAAGAGCTCTCATTTCTTAAACAAGTGGTCATGGATTCAATTTCTGACTCTTGCGAATGAAAAAAAGTCAAACTTTGGAGTGGTTGACGGACTGAAAGTCGTATGCCTATCAAATGTAAATTTATAATCACTTACTCACTAAACTACAAAAACAGTAATATAGAGAAAGTAAGGGTCGAACCCACAAGGAAGGACAAAGTCAATTAAAGTGTATAAGAGTATAGAGTAAAGTAACCAGTTTAGGGGGAGATTTGATTTGTTTGATTAACTAAAGAACTAATACTAAGCAAATAATAAAGATGAGCTAATTCAGAGATTTAAAGGTCTTGAGTCAAGCACAAATCCGCAACTTAATACCAATTGATCATTGTAAGACGGTTCTAATTAATTATCATGACTACCTTATCGTGAATGATGATATTCCAATTATCCTTAAGATTAGCTAATTAAAACGTATCCCGTTCTTAACTAGCCCTAACTATTAAACAACCTTAACAATCCAGTTCAAGGTTTAATCTAACAGTAGCAATATGAATAGATAATTCGACAAGGGATAAATAGCACATACAATCCAGTTGTACTTTAGATATATGTTAATCGCTTCTAAGTATCAATATTAACGAATCCCGTTCAATATTAATCCCTAGTTGTTACAAATATAGAGTAATCAATAAATCCTATTCAATTATTCTAATAACAATAGAATGATGAATTAGACAACTAGTTGCGCACCTAGAAATCATAAGACAACATTCATAAGATAGAGAACGAAGCAATTAACAATAGTCAAGACAAAGATTAGAACTTTCAAACTCACAATTGAATAATAAGCACGTCAATGTCTTGAACCAAGAAGGAGGAATTAATTCCTCATAATAGATCTAGAATAATAAATTAGGGTTCTTGATAGTTTCCCCAAATTACAATGCTTATTGAATAATGAATAATAGGAATCCATTTTTGAAATAATGCCGAAAAATAAAATATTTGTCGTTTTGGGTCGGTTTTGAAAATATTTGTCAAAATGGTGTCCACGTAGGTTCGGGATTTCTAGACCTGAAACACGCCACTACCAATGGCGTGTTTTGTGAAAGAAACACGTCATTAGCAGTGGCGTGTCTTTACAACAATTTTTTTCTTCAACTGACATAACTTAAAAAAAAAACAAAAAAAAAATACTAAGACACGCCATAGGGAGTGGCGTGTTTCCACTCCGAAACCCGCCATTCCCAATGGCGTGTTTGTTTTAGTCCATTTTTTAATGAAGTTTCTTTCCCTACTCATTATAAACACGCCATTGGTAGTGGCGTGTTTTAGGTCCAGAAATCCCGAGCCTACGTGGACACCATTTTGACAAATATTTTTAAAACCGACCCAAAACGCCAAATATTTTATTTTTGAGCATTATTTCAAAAATGGACTCTGAATAATAGAGATAGATACTTGGTATATCTCCCCTAATAATAATAGCTAATTATAATAAGTTTGATAATTTGGAAAGTAGACAAAGTCAAAGGACGTATAGATTTCCGTACGTAGTTGAACGAGCGAGTAATCCATAATCTCATGCGGGTCGCTTGACCTTCTGCCCGAATTTCAGCCTTCAAATGTCTGCTTTTTACGTACACATGGTTCAATGATTTGGTTGTTGGCTCATTATAGAGACAAGTCCACATGACATGTTCCCTTAATAGCCCATCTTGCTGTCTTTGTCACCATCTTTATTCAAGAGTCCAACATTGAATTATCCAAACCTCACCTCTTATGCTCAATCTCTTATATTGTCATTTGAGCCCAACTTGATATTTTTGGTTTCATTGGATATATGTGTCCGTACTTCCAACTTTACAACCCTTGCAAAATTCTTTAGCTTATTTCACCCGATTAGCTCCAAATGCAATCAATATTACAAAATAGAAACTTATCCAATATAAAACCACTTATTTTAGCAATAGTCAACTAAATCGGCGCTCATACACCATACTAAATCCGTCTTATCAGTGGTCAACCCATTAAGTTACACTTTCTAGTAAAGGACTTTACTTACTACTTTCCCTAGGCGCCACGGTTTAAGCTTATACGGAGTATAAAATAAAAGATGCAGTTCTAATAATCAGACCGTCTTACACGAAGTACATCAAAAGCTGTCATTTACAGGAACAGTCATCCTCTTTTTTTGGGCATATGCTATACTTGTCAGTACAATATTCTGGCAGTTGACGAGGCCCATGGGAAGCTCGAGACATGCTTAACAAATTTTTGCTGCTCTTCTTCCTGCAATCGATGATCAATGTGGACAATTATCAATTTGTCCAAGGCAGCTGCGCTTTTGAGCAAGAGTTCTACAAGTTGAAGCTGACTCTTCCAAGATTTCGCATAGCCATACAGGGTGATGGTCTTAAGTTGCGATGTCACATAAGGGGAAGGAAGGTTGATACGGAGCAAATCACCAATAGCTTTGAAATCCTGATAATACATAGGACAAAATACTAGCTGTTAAATAATTGCAGGCAATTGAATCAATTTAAATTCCAATTGTGGAGTGGTCACATCAATAGGATTATACATCCAGTCGTATATATAGCATTGTACAACAAGGTATAAGAATCCGAGCTTATATATATATATATATATATATATATATATATATATATATATATATATTTTTTTTTCGGAGCTAATTCAAAGTTCATATTTTTAATGTGTAAATGGAAGAGTTCAGATACTTTCTAATAAAGCTCATATTCTTTAACATAAAGCTCGGATACTTTATTACAAAACTCGGATTCTATACCGTACAACTGGTTGTATAATCCATAAATTGCTCGAATTAGAAGACTATCATACACTTACCTGTGTGGTGTATATAATGAGTTCCTCCAAGTGTTGTAATCTTGTCATCAAATGATAAATGCCTAAGAGGCAGCTTCGGCAGAAGTTGTTGTGTAATTCGAGAACTATACGCTTCCATTTACATTGTAAGAGCTTCAGTTTTACTGTTGAATGGAGGAATTCCTGAAATAGAAGCAAATGAACATTAGAAAATACGGAGTAGCAAGCGATATAAAGATCGACAGAAAACAGCACAAATAGTGTCTGAAAGAGAGCAGAAAAAAAGAGAGAAAACATACCTTTGAAGGCTGACGTGATAGTCGAAAAACTTCAATACCTTCAAACTTTCCTAATAACACTTGATTTATTGTAAGTATTATACGTTCGTCACTACTTTTAAAGTTTAAATCTTTGATGTAGATATCGCGGACAGATGAAACATCAACGATGTCTAGTAGCCAATTCTTAATTTCCAAATACAAATTTTTAAGGTTGGGAACGTAAATCAACAGACTTGGCAATTCACGGACATCCGTAAGAACAAGAGATAATTTATCAATATTTCGATCACTTAAACTTAGCTTTGAGATCTCAAAAGGATTCGAAATAACAAGTTCTTGTAACGAAGGGCATCCAGATATAAATCTTTTGAATTTTTCATCACTAATCCAAACACGGTTAAATGAGAACTTCTTTAGGGATCTTAACTCGACTTGAAATTCTCCCTTGAATTTGCAAAACTCGAGTTCAAGTGTAATAAGAAATTGACTTGTGAAGTTAGGCAAGATAGACTTGAAATCTGTATCTATACAAAGATGAAATCTTTCAAAGGAGAGGTTTTGGTGATGCATCAGCACATTGCGGATGAAACCATAAAACCACCGAATATGTTTACCACAGTCTTTCTGATGATCACAAAAGTTGTTAAGATATTCACCCATGTCAAAGTCGAGGGTATGAACCAAGGTCCAAAGGTTTCCAAAAGGACGAAGTAAAACAGTTCTAACAGCATCAATAGTAGGAAGACATGAAAGAATGCGCACAATTATATCATCTGGTAATTCACTCAACCTATCTCGGTCGACATTATCCTCTGATAAACGCATACGCTTTTGGGGCCTTAATAATGTCATGGTTTTCTAGTGATTACCTGATAACAGTTTCAATAAAAGAGATTTATATTCAGAATTTCAGATATACAAGTGGTCTTATGATTTGAGACGTTTTTATACTAACTAGTTGTTGCACCGCGCCCTACCGGGCGCGGTGCCCCAATTTGGCGAAACGGTATGCACCAATATTTACGAATTATTAGATCAGGAAAAAGACGCGGCTAGTAATGTAATTGAAATGGTGGGTTAAACATAGTAGTGAATGAATACACAAACTGGGGAGGATGTTTGGAAACGTGATAGGTTGCAAAATATAATTATAGGATGAATAGTTGTGAAAAAACGACAAAACAATCGTGCTACAAGGTGGAATTAAATCGCCACTTCTGGGCAACTATTACTAAACCGGCAAGCTGGTTATTAGGCTGGTCCATGTGAATCTCATTGCTTATATTATATAATAGTTCAAACTTAATCGCTATATCGTGTATCCATGAATCTCATGACTTATATTATAAAATAGTCCATGTGAATCTACATTTGCTATATCAATATACAACCAACTACCCCATTTTCTACTCTAAATAACAACTAACTTATATGACCTATTGAGATTAAAAAAACAATTTGGAGCCTAGCAACAAAGTACGGAGTAATGCACAATGCTTATATCACCCGTGATTAATCTCTTTGAAGCCACAACGTATCTCTTTGAAGTCACAAAGTGACTCCTACAAGTCAGCAAATATCTCCTGTGTTGCCCAGCAGGTAGTAACAATGATTCACAGATGTCAATATACAATCAATGCCTTGGGTAAGTGCCTAAGTGGCATCTGCCATATACATAGTAAATTTTCTAAGCTTAACAAAAAACTATTGTCACACTAACAGGCAATGGCTAAACAGCTAGCCCCAAAAGCCAACTTATATGACCATTTAAAGCTTGACAAATTTATACTTATTTGTTAACAATCAGATAAGCATACAATTAGAAAATAGAAGTTGTGGCTCGTGGGCATTAAACTATGCTAACCAAAGATGAAATGGAGGGCGTATTTCCATTAGATGCTTTTGTTAAGATGCCAGTTAAAGCAGAACAACCATTTATGCTATCTACAATGATACACCACATACGAACTATATGTAAAACATTAAGAGATGGAAATGATGACCACGTGATTTTCTTCTAGTTTCCGCCATACAATTTAATCCATATTCAAGGAAAGTAGAACCACATGGCACCAATAATCTCTCCATCCTAAGAATTTTTTTTGTGGGTTTGCACCCAACCATTCGATTCCCTGGAACTCAAGTATTTGAGGATATGGGTCAGTTGCGGTGATTCTAGTCATTATTATTAAGGGTTTGTTTTAACTTAGTCGAGTCGCTGTCAGTTTTCTCAGCTATAAACCTTAGACAAGCTCTTTTCTCGGCTATAAACCTTACAAACTCAAAACCTGATCAATCGCTTCTCACTTTCCGAGTAAACTTAGTCTTCAAAGAAATGATACACACATGTCTAAGGGGTAACTATTTGTGAAATAATAAAAGCACAATTTTTTTCAGTATTCATAGAAATCAAAGCATTGACTGGCCCACCACTGAGTGCAAGAAAATCAAACAGAGTACTCGTACCATAGCAATTACCCCGCGACAGGGAAGCACTAAACACAGGGAAGATCGACAGTAGGGAGTGTAATTGACAAAGAGAGCACTAACCACACAATTATTCGTTCTTGTAGCACGAAGGGACGCTCGAGCTCAATTCTTTCTTACATCTTCCTCTGAAAATATGAAGTTCTTTGGATGCCAGATCCCGAGTTCTACAACTCCTTCATCATGCAACGTCACGAGACTTAACTCAAAGAAGGATCGATTCTTAGCTGCAAATTTCAAGAAGCGCGACATTAATAACCTAAATATCAGCCGATGCTTAATATCGTGAATAGCAGTTCACCTAAACAGAAGTTTAGCATCGGTAAATTCTTTTTTAGCATAGTTTCTATTTTCCACTGAAACAACATTGTAAGCAAAAATGTACCAGACAATATTTCATAGCCTCAAATTAACTATATGAACTACAACTTGGTTCCATTAAACAACAAGATTTTTAAAAAACTAATGCTTCACAGCTCTTTGCCATAAAAATATTCGAACAGAGAACAATAGAACTCGTAAAGCATGCTAATTAACATTAACAAACAATCTAACATGAAACCCAACAAGCCAATAGCCGACATATTTCAAGAGCAAACACCTTAAACAACACAGATATCATACACAAATTCTAGACTTCAACACCCTAGAATACTGATCCACGAAGCAAATAATTTATATAACTCTATGAATATCAAATAAAGAACAACAGATGGCATCCACTTCAACAATCAGGATACCCATAAAATTAGGATTATTGAATTTGCTAAAAACTGCAAATCACATACTTGTTCGTAGTGTATGATTAAATATTTATGTATCAGATACTCTATTAATGTGTGTCGTGCATTTGAAGTTACCTATACTTATGAAATTATAGGCAACCCTGATTTGAATAGATATTATACAACACTTCGCAATAGAAATCATCTCTACCTTTAGAATTCACATTTAACCCGGAATGACTGAATTATTCAATAATCTCGCAAAGATCAGGCAAGATGCCAAGATGTAGCAGCCTTACAATGTTCAATCTTTCACAACCAGCCTAAAAAAAATGCTAAACCTTCACTTAATTTTCAACATGACAATACACCATAGTACCACATCTCAGCAACTTAAATGAGTAATAAGTTAAACTCTAACAAATCGACGGTGGCACTATTTTATTCAACTGCAGTCAAGTGGTGAATTTCTCAGCAATGAACACTTGATTCTCAATTCAAATCCAAAGAAGTTTTTTCAGACCATTTCACTTGTGTCACCATGGCTATCTATTCAGTCTAACATAAATTCCTCCATGGATAGCAGTACATCACACTTATCATACTCCAAACATGGTTACTTGCAAATGAACTACAAACCCACGGTCCACGGAACAATCGTCCAACGTATTCAGCAAGATGTACCACCAACTGAGAAACTTAGTGAGTCAGAGGCACATTTGCTTACCATATATTCCAATATAATTAACAGAACCTAGTATCCACTTGTTTCTATCTTCTCAACCCCGCAAAGATATCGAAGATATTACATAACTTTTCTCGTTTGACAGTCAATCTCGCCTCAAACAAAATAGCATACTCTAATGAAGCAAAAAAAATACAGACAATTAAGTAAAACAAACGCAAATATCCTTAGAAATTCAGTAGCGAAAACCTACTGTATCACATACCGAAAGCTGTAAAAATCATACTTCCTCCAATTCAATTGATTCTTTACATTTGCTTAAAATACTTCTCACAACAACCAAAAAACGTAAAGAATCAAACGAAATTAATTGTGCTACTCAAGCAAATCGTAACACTGAAATCGGAAACTAATAAACACGAAAGATCAATTAAACTATGGACAAACAAAATGTTTCATTCATCAGAAACACAAGATTTCAAAACAGTGAAAAAATTGTTCACGAACGGATCGAAAATCAACAGGGATAGTGCTGCAAATAATTCAATAAAATAAACAATAAACTTATACTTGTCAATGACTTTAAGGGGAATAGCGCTCTAAAACAGGGAATAGCTAAATTTCCGACACACGATCAAAACAAGATTCAACGGGGTAATTGTAGCTCAGCATCTCACCTAAAGTGACTGGGAAATAAGAAATATAATCAATGAAAGGTTGTTTAGCCAGCGAATTTAAAACAAGGTACCAAAGCACGACCATATGCAGGAAAAATGATAGCACTAACAACAGAAAAAACGCCAGCTACTGTCAAAAATAAACTTATACTTGCCAATGACTTCAAGGAAGCGACACGGTAAATCCACTGTGAAAAGTAAAAAGAAAGCACTAACCAAAGGTCAAGCCACTACTTCGTAGGTTGGAAATTAACTCTAGCTTCGGAAATCAAATAGTAAAAGCTAAACGGCACAATCTCAATCTTAATACTAAAATCATCATTTTGGTATAATTTCTGAGCGTAAAATATCATCAGGAAGTGAGAAACACAATCCGATTATCTGAATCACACCTAATTACCACTCATACGAATCACCAATTAAACCAAAATAATTTCTGGAAACCCAACAAGAAGCAAATCAAACAGTCTAAAGAACTTCTTTTACGAGTCTCACAACATGTCATGCCCGTTCTCCTTCCTTTATTCCATTGGTAGCCTACTGGTTATACACTCGACTTCCCTCACACTTTCTCCTTCCTCTCCATCCCTCATTCCCCTTATAGTTTATCAATACGTTACACTAAAAACTGTCAGCTAATCGACATGATCAACACAACCTTATTTTAACCAAAAAACACACAAAAGTCCACAACTCTAACTGAACACATAATCAACAAAGGACAACTCAAATATCCCCTCAAATGGTTTACTACATTATTATCCCCCATTGAATATGGGGTACAATGGAGAACACTCCACTAACACATCAACACATTTCACTCGAATGAAAACTACTTCACACCAATTTAGCTTATACTCATTCCGGCTATATTACCTATTTGCCTCAAATTAAAATACCTCTCACAAAACATATAAAAGTAAATAAATGACCGAGATGGAGGAAGCATTAATCTTAAGTAGCAAATAACATTACATAGACAAACAATCCCTGAGAGTTTGAAAATTCAGCAAAAAAATAAAAATAATTATTTCACGAGAATAAAATCATTATGAATGGCCACAGTTCCGTAAGCAACTTTTTTCCACTAACCACTATAGCACTATACATATGTCCACTAATCAACAGAAATGAAAGCTAAAATTTAAGAATTTATCGAGGGTGAAAATGCAAACCGCACAACTGAAATATAAAAGCAAGAGCCCAATCGCATGAATCTTAATTTCCAATCAGATGAAGAGACACAATTCGAGCATAGAACTAAGGTCTTCCAAGTAGGAAGGGAAACAAAACATCCCGCTAAACTGTGTAAATGAGGCTGCTCATATTGTGAAGTGATAGTCACACAATGCCATTCAAGTTTCCTTATAGGTCGACTAATATCAGCCTACCACGAGTGTGAAACTATGTACAGAGGCTACCTAATGGCCTTACGCCCTTACACCGCCATCCGAGAGGGCCTTTGAAGCAATGAGGTAATGTTGTTGCAAGGAGAACCAAGAAATAAAAAAAATCACCAAATCATGACCAGGTATCTCAAACTCAATGCATGATCAAGTTGTTTACCTTAACTAAAACGCCAAGTGAGTTTAGACTAAACAGGATTCCGCAAAAGGGAAAAAAAGGAGGTGAAAAAAAGTCTATTTCTTAAAATTGTGACTTACTAATTAGAAATCCACATATAAACAGGTCACTGAAGAAACATTGTCAAAAGCAAATATCTCCAAATAGCATGTAAACAAAAATGCATCACGCCTAACAAGTTTCAAGAGACCAAAAGGGTGAAGAAATTACCATTCTCGATAGCATTTCAGGCACAAGGCATGGTCACAATTTGGCAGCACAATTTTACTATAACTCTCCGTGCAAATACCACACTCTTCTCCCTTTCGCTATCAACATCAGAGAAGTGTCTATGTTCATCTCTTTTGCGGTATCTCTCCATGCACGCAGATTTCTGTTTTTTTAACTTCTATATAAGTAAGACCATTTTCAAGTTGCAACAAAGAATGATAAATTACCGCTGCACAAGAAAAGAAAATACGTCGATATATAAAACAAAAGGGATAGAATACTTGTTTTCCTTTCATGTACTATTTAGATACGAAGTAACATTTAAGACCAAAAGATAGGAACTTGCCTTATAGATGAGAATTCTGAACGAGCCCAACGCTCCTGCCAGGTGACAATCCGTCCAACTAAGAAGCAAAAAGTGGGCAGCAGGAGTATAGGACATTCACATTTGAAGGCAAGCCCCATCATATTCTCTAGGTAACTCGGATGCTCGCAAGACCAGTTAAAACGTAAATTCGAAAGAATTCACTTTTACAAAGCAAGATCCCTTGCATGAAATTCAAGAAACCCTATAACATCCCCTCCAAAGATCGATATATAAAGTAACAAAACTCACCAAATTGTTGGACAAAATCAAACACTTACTGACCTAAGATTGCAGACCTTTGCCCGTTTTAAATCTTACACAACAACTGCAACCACATTCCAAAAATCACAAATATGTGCAATAACCAGGAAAAAACAATTACGATAAAATAAATAAATACATAAAATGAGGAAAGTGAAGGAATTCAGAGCGTGAATGAGCATTAAGAGACAGAATGGGTAAGAGATAACGGAAATTTGAAAAAAATTAATGGGGGATGGAATCACCATCAAAGCAAAATCGTACCTGTATCATCAAATTAATTGATCAAAACATCTAAAATAGCTGAATATCAACACCATCAACGCAAAAGAAAGATGACATATTAGAGGGAGAGAGGGATAACAGGAGATTGAAATGAAATTATGATTTTGGGGGAGGTTGGTAAATGAAATGAAATGAGAAAAAGGGGAATGAAAACAATCTTGAGTGACAGCGCGATAATGAGAATGAAAGGGAGGATAAAATGGAAAGAGTAGCACAAAACGAAAAAAAAGGGAAATCAAATCGGGGAAATGATACATCCAAATTACTTAGATTTGATACCCTTTGCAAGAGCAAATCCAAATAATTGTTGTAGATTAAATAAGTAAGAGGGAAACAACAAACCTTGGGCCAGGATCATCTGTTAAGGGCAAATTTCATAACAGTAATAGGATCGAATGTTTTGATAGCTTTCCTGAGATTGTTAAAAGAATCTCGATGAGAATGTCTATAGAGATGCATATCATTAGACCCAAGAAATATTGAAACGGTAAGAAGCCATTCTTGCTTTAATTTTTAGATTTGGAACTTACGCTTTCAGTAGAGACAGAGCTGCAAAGAACATCATCACTTTTCTCTAGGGTTGAAGCTGATATATAAACAAGTGTTTCCATACTCTATTTTTAAGAAAATTGAATGAACATCAAATCAGAAACAGATTAATAAGTTCAAAATCCAGCAAGATAAACAAGAACCTCGTATCAATCTACCATGTATAAAAGCCATTATCCCAAAGGTTAAAATATCAAAGAAGGATAGAATTCAAAGCAATACCTTCGACCTTCAAATAAATATAAGCCCTACCTTCTCCAGATCATATCCACAGGAGCCTGCAAGTTTAGCGCACATTCTGCGTTATATACTATGCTATATCATATAGAAAAATGACATAGCAATGCGCACATTCCTACTTTGAGTTAAGTCAAGCAACAGAAAGATAAAAAAAAAACTCAAACTGCAGCGAAGACAGTTCTATAGAAAACAAAAATACTGAAACTTTCTTACGTGAGATTCAGAACCTTAGCATTCTCAGAAACTATAAAAACGATAAACGGATGGGGGAAGCTACCAAGTTATTCTCAAAGTCATATGCTTAATAAGGAAAGCCTGATTAAAACATAAGTTTGTCCTACAAATCTCTACTAATTCTTTGGCTCAAGATGTAAGGAATGTGTATTATCTCGAAGGTATCTCAAACTATAGCATTAGACGGTCCATATAGTACATCACAGAGAAACTCATTTCAACTTAAAGATGACAGTTTGGCGGGAACGCAAACAAATTTTGCTTTAACTAAATTCGTTTTCTTTGAAGCAGGATGGAAGCTCCTATAATTCATAAGTGTCCCGACTTTAAAATGTAAAATAAAGAATTTTTTGTAAGCCTAAATTTGGCATCCTAAATCTACAAAAAGAAAAATGTAATTCCTAAGATACACAATGGTTTACAGACATCACTGCAACGAAGAGAGATTTCTAAGGAGAGTCAAAGAACATTTTATGATGGCTGTTCAGTGGCGTGAAAAAAAGCCGTAGTAAAATTCGCTAATATGACATATACCGCATCCATCCCAATTTATCATCCCTATTTGACTTTAGTTGTCAATCGATGTTTCTTTGGATATATCAAGACACAATGTAAAGTTTGTCATGGTTGATTCAGCCAAACCTTTTCAGATATAGCTAGGTTTACGAAAGTTGTAGCTATTGTGTACTCTGAGAAAATATCGGTTAGAGTAGATATTACTGACCACAAAGTCAAATAGGGAGTGTATAAATGGGAGAGGGGGTGTATTAAACTATCACCCTCCACAAATTCTCATTATAGACGGACACTATCCGTCTATAGCTATAGACGAATAGTGTCCTTCTCACAAATGAAAGTGGGTAGTGCAAGTGGGTGAGAAATGGATACCCCCACTTACACTACCCACTTGAGAGGGACACTATCCATCTATAGCTATAAACAGATAGTGTCCGTCTATAATGAGACGGACTGATCACCCTAATTACAAAGAGAAACATACATTTGAGGCAAGAATGCAAGATACACCGTAACTGAAGTTCAGCAACAACAGTAACATGCGAATAACAATGTGGCTCCATAGTAAAGGCAACTCACCAAGAACTTCATTGATTCCATGTCAAGTTGAAACTCATCCCCGAGCATTTGAAATAGGAATGCTCCAATGTCCCCATGCGTTTTATTGTCCATCTCATTGACACTCCCTAATACTCTACTTGACGATTCATGCGAGCTCTCACGAAAGCAACGCACCAAAATAACCCAGAAATTCAAATTGTCCAAAAAAATTATTGCATGCAATCACTTTAAACCTAAAAAATCCCCAAATTATTACATGCAATCAATTTAAACCCTAAATTATTTAATTTAACTCACAATCATTGATAGTTAACATATATAGAAAGAAAATCACAAGAATGAACAGGCAACTTACTTAGTACTGTTCGTATCAGACGGATTCAATTTGTCATCGCCATTATTGTCAATTTGATAAGTGAATTGCTTTGTCGAAGAGGAGGAGGAAAGATCCATATAAAGTAGAGGACATGGGAATTGGAAAGGAACACAGCACATGAGTGATATAGAAACGAGGAATGAGGAGCAGAAAATGTATAATTATTAATGGGGATATGACTGTGGGAGAGGAAAAGAGGGAGAATGAGGAGTGGAGATGAGATTGCTGGCGTGTTGTAGACGATGATCAGGAAAAAATGGCAGGGAAGTAGTAATAAGAATGAAATGGAAGGGGCAGAATGGGTAGAGTAACACAGAAGTACTGTTACAGCTACAGTAACCACTCTTTTGGTTTTTTAAAGAGTATGGATATATAGCGAAACTATTAGGAAACACACTATTTCCTAGTTTGAGAATAAGGCCTTGTTCTTTTGGACTTAAAGTCACTTAATTTAAGTTCACTTCAGATCCTATAAGTTCGATTCGATTCGATTCGAGATCCTATAAATTCGATTCGATTCGAGATCCTATAAGTTTAGTTCAGTTCAGATCTTATAAGTTCAGTTCAGATCCTATAAGTTCAGTTCAGTTCAGTTCAGATCCTATAAGTTCAATTCAGATCCTATACCTCACTTAATTTAAGTTCACTTCATATCCTATAAGTTCGATTCGATTCGATTCGAGATCCTATAAGTTCGATTCCGATCCTATAAGTTCGATTCGATTCGAGATTCTATAAGTTCGATTCGATTCGAGATCCTATAAGTTCGATTCGATTCGATTCGAGATCCTATAAATTCGATTCGATTCGGATCGATTAGTTTCAGTCCAAAAGAACAGGGCTTTATAGAACTTAGGCTCTGTTCTTTTGGACTTAAAGTCACTTAATTTAAGTTCACTTCAGATCCTATAAGTTCGATTCGATTCGATTCGAGATCCTATAAATTCGATTCGATTCGAGATCCTATAAGTTCATTTCGATTCGAGATCTTATAAGTTTAGTTGAGATCCTATAAATTCGATTCGATTCGATTCGAGATCCTATAAGTTCGATTCAATTTAGATTCTATAAGTTCGATTCGATTCGAGATCCTATAAGTTCGATTCGATTCGAGATCCTATAAGTTCGATTCAGATCCTATAAGTTCAGTTCAGTTCAGATTCTATAAGTTCAGTTCAGTTCAGATCCTATAAGTTCAATTCAGTTTAGATCCTATAAATTCAGTTCAGTTCAGATCAGATTAGTTTCAGTCCAAAAGAACAGGGCCTTAGAAGTCCAATCCAACCTATACTATAATTAGAAAGTTTCCTAATATAAATGAATCCACAAACGAAAATATGGTTAAGGAAAAAAGGTTTACCAAAACCCCGTTTTACACAAATTATTGTGTGAGGCAGTCTTACACAAGCACACAAGAATTTACATGACAACCCACCTGAATACGTGATGATAATCACTAAGAAATTGTTGGAGAAATAAAATAAAAAGTTTTTCATTAGTTTATGGAATGAATTGAATATCAAAACAGAGCATGAGGATACCGGATGATGAATTTCGTTTCTACCTAATAGAAACGAATGGCAAATTCTCGTGTAAGGCCGCTTTATACAGGAATTTGTGCGCCATGTCGCGCCCATGCTTTGAATTTTGGGTTTCACCTTTTCTTTTGTGCTTCAAAAATCTGATTAATAATTTAATACTAAAAAAGATTGGCAACGATTTTTGCATTGATTTTGAGGAGAAAAAAAAGATTACGCATCTGAGATAGACCCTATTCTTTTGGACTGAAATGAATTTGATCTGAACTGAACTGAATTTATAGGATCTGAACTGAACTGAACTGAACTTATAGGATCTGAACTTAACTGAACTTATAGGATCTGAACTGATATGAGCTTAGAGGATCTGAACTGAACTAAACTTATAGGATCTGAACTGAACTGAACTTATAAGATCTGAACTGAACTGAACTAAATTTATAGGAGCCGAACTTAACTTAATTTTATTTTATTTTATTTAACTTAACTATTATTATTATTATTATTATTATTATTATTATTATTATTATTATTATTAAAATAATAACATTTTTTCGCTTTATATGCATTGGTTTGCTTATACATTATACTACGATTATATTACGATAACAAATAAATCACATATTATATCTTTTTTTCTAACCATTTAGGCCATGTTCTTTTGGACTGAAACTAATCGATCGAATCGAATCGAACTTATAGGATCGAATCGAATCGAATCGAACTTATATATAGGATCGAATCGAATCGAACTTATAGAATCGAATCGAATCGAACTTATAGGATTCGAATCGAACTTATAGGATATGAATCGAATCGAACTTATAGGATCAAGTGAACTTAAATTAAGTGAGGTATAAGATCCGAATCGAACTTATAAGATCGAATCGAATCGAATCGAACTTATAGGATCGAATCGAATCGAATCGAACTTATAGGATCTGAAATGAACTTAAATTAAGTGACTTTAAGTTCAAAAGAACAGAGCCTTATTTCCATATTATCATAATCCTCATCACTTTCATCTTCACTATCACTCTCAACAACGGATCCATTACCTCGCCAAATGTTTTTGACTATGTTGTTTCGTACCTAATACATGGCCTTATTCCGCTTTTTATCAAACATGCCAAAATCTATTGTGACGCTGAAATTATTAATGAGAGGAGTTATTTTTTTTTTAAATAATAATGTATGTATCGAATAATTAATGTCAAATATTTTTGTATCGGTTTTTAAAATTAATACTCTGTATATAGCTTTTCTGAACTAAATTTATAAGATCTGAACGAATTTTTTCGAATCGAACCTATAGGATCGAATCGAATCGAACTTAAAGGATCCGAACTTAATCGAACTTATAGGATTATCGAATCGAACTTATTGGATCTCGAATCGAATCGAACTTATAGGATCGAATCGAACTAAACTTAAAAGATCGAATCGAATCGAATGAATTGAATTTATAGGATCTGAACTAAACTTATTGGATCTGAACTGAACTGAACTTATAGGATCTGAACTGAACTGAACTTATAGGATCTTAACTAAACTTATAGGATCTGAACTGAACTTAAATTAAGTGACTTTAAGTCCAAAAGAACAAGACCATAGTACCTCAAACCTTGTAGTTTTTAAGCATATTAGCATTTATAAATATAGTTTTTCAGCAATATTATATTTTTTTAGTGTAATATTTTAGTAATTATGGCAAAAACTTTTTATACTAAAGTAAAACTCAAAAACTTTAAAATAAAACTCAAAAATAAACAATAAAAGGTACTACCTTAGATGTATAGTCATAAACTGTTGAGAGTTCAACTAAGTTTTAATTTGGTTTTAATTACAAACGTTTATGATTGTTGGAGTGTTTTTCTAATAAATATTGTTGTTCACCTCCTAAAAACACATCATCATCATCATCATCATCATCACGACGTGGTAGAAAAAAAATATACTCCCACCGATCATTTGTTTACATATTCTATTTTAGGTGTTGGAGCCAATTGTTTACCTTTCTATTTTAGGAATAATTTTGATGGGCAATTTGATTATCCACACCCAATTTGGTCAACATGTCATATAATAATTCGCTTCCACAAAAGATAAACAAATGACCGAAAGGGAGAGAGTATCTTAATAAATCATAGAGTTTTATCATATGAAGGTTCCTGATCTTTTAACTCCCAATTTGCTAAACTTTATAATCCGTATTTATTTCAAAATTGAAGATCGGAGGTGAAGATCCCTCATTTTTCTATGCTTACTGGTACAAATATGAAATAAGACGATAAATGACCGAGACAGAGGGAATACTTCATAGGCAAAGATCACTCATTTTTCTACGATGATCAGCCGCGTATTTGTTTTTTCTTCTTACAAATTGAAGATCGAAGAGGCTCCACTCGATGTATATTCATGGGTCTAGAGTTCTATGCTTACTGGTACAAACATGGATGGAAGGGAAAAATTTGGCCAATGGTCAGCTACAAGCCTGCAACCACCATATACTCCCTCCGTTCCGGTCATTTGTTGTCCTTTGGTTTTGGCACAAAGACCAAGGAAAGGAGAAAGGGGTCAATTACTAAATAACATGTGGAATAAATTGAATGTGAATGATCAAATTACTCATTAAATTCATTCTTAAAATAGAAAGGACAACAAATGACTGAGACACCCAAAAATGGAAAAGGACAACAAATAATCGGTACAGAGGGAGTATACAACTGCGGCCTTCCATACTCCGTATTCATCATTGTTTAAAGCGGGGAAGATCTGGAAAGGAGAAGGGCCAGTGTTGGGAAATTGACCGAGCCTGCTTCCTCGTGGGTGAATCCTCCTTGTGGCTAGCTAAATGATTTGTAGTTGAAGAAAGCAATGAGGGTTGCCTACAAAGCCTTGCTTGTTGTCGTAATGCCCAACTAAAAAACCAGTCAACTTAATTACTTGACCATAGATGAATTGTCAACATACATTGAATATTTGCATTAATCTCACGTTCTTACTTCCTCTGTTCATTTAGATTCCATACGTTTGTTTAATATATGTGAGGTGTATTTTAATAAAACATATGGAATCAACGTGAACGGAGGAAGTGGTTCACAAACTGTAATGGCAATTTAAAATCATCCTAATTGATATACAGAGAGTTTTTAACTGTAGGCATGCATATACACACGAGTTTTAATTCTGAACAGTAACGGCAGTCCAAGAATTGGCATCTGCAGTGGCAAGGAGTACAATAATAACAGCTAGTCTTGCTTGTGACGGGCTAATCCCGTCACAAGCTTGTGACCTCTCACAAAAAGGGAGAGGGGACAAGGTGGGGGCACCCACCATGTGCTTCCCACTCATTTCTCAATGGGCATTTTGTGAGAGGAAACGGAATCCGTCACAAGATTGTGACGGATATCGCCGTCACAAATGAGATTTTGTGCAATAACTAAGACCAAACACCTACCGCAAAGATACAGATTTATCACAGAAATCTGAAATCTTAAATCCAACATAATGAAAAGCAAGCACACCAAATTTATGGTTAAAAATTTAAAAATCAACAAAAATAACAATAAATAAAAACCAGTATGCGACCTATATATGCAATCAGATCCTCTTACTAATCACTGACACTGTATGACCAACCGAAATTTAATAAATTAGGAAACCATGGTGCTAATTGGTTTGAAAGTTGAAAGGTAAGAGAGCACTCCTAGTGTTCCATTCATATCGTCATTCATACACATGAGAAAGGAAGCCCATGGTTTAATTTCGGTCAATGCACCTATTTGCGGTCACAAACTCATAATGCATAATCACAGCCGAAATATAACAGGAAGACACATGGATGTAGTTGCTATGAAAACTAAGGGGCAAGGATAGCTCACTCCAATGCCCATTTAACACCATCAGAAACTTTCTTTCCGCTAGATTCCTAAAAAAAAAGGCCTATCTGAAATAAAAGATACAGTCCTATATAACAAGACTTACCATGTCATTTCCTGGAGAAGTTATCTTCTTTTTCTTTGGGCATATAGAATACTTGTCAGGTGAAGATTACCCTGGCAGTTGATGAGGCCCTCGGGAATTCCGAGGCATGCTTAACAAATTTGAGCTCATCAGCTTCCTTCAATCGACCTTCGATGGGAACAATAACCAATTTGTCCAACAAAGTTGCACTTTTGAGCAATAATTCTGTTAGTCGAAGCTGACTCTTCCAAGATTTCCCATAGCCATGAACGATGATGGTCTGAAGTTCTGGCGAGAAGTGTGGAGAAGGACTTTCTACTTGGGGATAATTGATGTAGACATCACGAACAGATGAAATGTCAATGACGTCTATTTGGCACAACTGACTTTCCAAATACAAACATTTAAGGATGGGGAAATTAAGGGACAACGATTTTTTCTCATAATATTTATCAGTAAGAGAAAGAGATAATTTAGTAATGTTTGGAACACTGAAACTTAGTTTCGTCAACCAACCAGGACTCCTAATAACCAGTTCTTGTAAGGAAGGGCATCCAGATATAAAGCTTTGGAAACTTTTATTACTCATTCTAACACGGTAAAGCGACAATTTCTGTAGAGATCCCAACTTGACTTCAAATTCCCCCTCCAATGTGCAATAATCGAGATCAAGTGTAACAAGAAATTGACTCTTGAACTTAGGTAAGATCGAACTCAAACTATAATTATAATCACAATCATCATATAATCTAATTTCCTTGGCTTTCCTACCCAATGCAAACATTAACCATGCTCTTATATCATCTGCAGCCTCGTCAAACTCCATAGACAGATAGAATTTATCAATGGACGGATTTTGGTGAAGCATCAGCACATTGCGGATGAAATGACAGTACCACTGAATATGTTCACTATTTCCCCAAACACACAACTTGTCAAGATATGCAGTATAATCGAAGTTAAGAGTATGAACCAAGGTCCAAAGGTTCCCGAAACGACGAAGTAAAACAGTTCTAACAGCATCAATAGTAGGAAGACATGAAAGAATGCGCACAATTATATCATCTGGTAATTCACCCAACCTATCTCGGTTATCCTTTACCGAATATATATGCTTCTGGGTACTTAATTTCATGGTACTCGATTGCGATTACCTAATTACAATCTCAAATTAAAAAACTTGTTTCAGTTCTCAGCTCATACTAATCAAGGGCTATCCTAATAGAAGTATCACTGTCATTTGTTTAGCTTTAATTGAATTAAACAAATGATTGAGACGGAGTGAGTAATAATTAAATTGAAGAATCGTAACTACAGTTGTTGGAGAAACAAAATGAGAAATATATATATTAATAGTAAAGGGCGTGAATCGAAATTAGAAATTTGAGGAAAGCAAAATGAACCTGATAATAAGGATTAGGGTTTCTTCATATGCTGGTTCTTACAATCTTACTCCGCCTTGTTTTTGGAGGAGACAGAGAGGACAAGAGGAAAAGAGAGAAGATACTGAGCTAAATCAGTTAAAACTTAAACGGGTCGCCAGTTTGGGTTTGGGTTTGGATTCGGGTTGAAATATAGATTGGGTTTACTAATGACTAGGCCAGCCCTAGGGCTGGTCAAACGGGCGGGCCAGCTGGGTTGGTGATGGGCTAGTCTTGTCTCGTCAAGTGATAGCTCAAACACTTGTGTCTACCTCATAGTCGTCATCTACGCGCCGATACGGTCATTTTGACAGTAATTAGAGTACATTTGGAGTTCGGGTCAAAAACTGTCTTCATTTTCTAATAACAGTTTAAAATGCCGAGTCAGAATATTCTGGAATGTTCCGGATGTTTCTATTCCATATTTTCAATCTTTTAATCTCTTTGGCAAATTATATCCCGGAAATATTTTATAAATATTAAGGAAATTGAGATCAAACCGCAATTCCATAAAAGAAACGCGGAAATCTTTCTTCCGCAGGAGGAAACCCTTGGGGAAAGGACGCAGCAGGTGCTGCGCCTCTTCCCCAGCTTCTTTCTGCGTATTTTCAAATCTTTTCGAGATTTACTTCCAAAGTTTTACCGAAACCCGAATTCCTTCGTGTGATTAGTATAAATAGGGACCTTCGTCCCTCATATTTCTCACGCGAGTGTCCGCCCTTCTCTTCTCCCTTTGCATTCTAGACCACGCTATTGCTTTTTAGCGTCTACGTGCTTGAACTTTCGACCACGTAAACTCGGATCCTTCTGAGTACTAGCCTCGTTTTGCATGACCGACCAATTTGACCAACTCCACATCAATCAACCTAATCAATCTGTTTAATTCCTCTTAGAGGGCACTTTCGTCGTACATTCGAGTCGAGCAACACTAAACGTCAACTTAGTTAATCTCGTTTCGTCAAACATGTAAGTCTGAGAGTGTAAATCCCTTCTTTTATTATTGTTCTTTATTTTTGTAATCATTATTGTAAGATTTACGTCGAAAACACATTTAAAACCGATTTATAGAACCTTGTTTCAAACCCTTTTTACGGATTAACAGGAGACAAACGTCGAGAAAGGACGCAGCAACTGCTGCGCCTCTTCGAAGAGAAGCAACATCTGCTGCGCCTCTTCCCGAGGCTGCCGCAGTTCCTGCTTCCTTTCTTCTTCTTTCCTCTTTTGTTCCTCTGTTTGTTTTGTTTCGTCTTTTATTGTTCATATTTCATTAACACGATAATTTCTAGCATAATAATTTAACATGTAAATCATTATTAATTAATTCATCTATTAATTCCCGACTTAAATCCCTTATAATTCATATTTGCGGATTTTTGTCATTAAAATCAATTCCGATTTTTAGGGGTTCCATTCATCAATATTGAGTCTCTAAGATCCATCTTTGTATATTTTCATCTGTTATTTATCATCATCGTCATCATTAGTTCTTCATTAATAACCTAATTAACCTAATTAGTTTATTTGATTCACTAATCTTGTATTTATTTCGTCCTGATTAGTTTTATCCCACGTTTTACTGTTTTTATGACCCAATCACATGTAAATAATCTATTAAACCACTTCCATCCGAGTCAAATATCATTAATCGATCATTACTTTACCCACGAACATTAACAATATGCGGTTCGCTTTATGCCCGAGAACTCAACCAGAAACAGACGCAGACGAATCGCGCGCCTCTTCCAAAGGACGCGCCTGTGCGTGCGCTTTGTTCCGGTTGATTTGTCTCGGACTCCGTTCTGCTTTGACCTAGTTATTAGTTTACGTATTTAATTAACTATTAATCGTATTATCACCTAATAATCTGTTTGTTCATTTATTTTCTTTTATTTTCTAAAATCATCCGTTTTAAGTGTATTTTCGACGTAAATCAATTAACCCATTGTAATTATTGTAATTTTCATTATTGTATTTTATTCTTTATTCTTTATTGTTTATTTGTTTGCTCTCACATGTAATCAACATTAAATTCCTGCTTCGACCTAATTGCATGTTAAACTACGTGTTTCACCGATTTAGTCTAATTCACATGCTAGGATAAATCTAATGGATGTTGCATTGCATGCATATAACCTTCAACATATCGAGTATAGACGATTTTCCCTAATCATTAGTAGAGGCCGCTATCGAGGCGGGCGGGATTAGGTGTTCGATCAAAAGAGCTTCCTAATACGTACCCTCATCCCTTACTCAAGATCTCTGTGAATATCCGTGTTCATTGGCATCCACGAGAGTCATTCTAGACATAGAATGCTAAGGGTAACGAGTTCTTGGTGTTCATGTCACTACTTTGTGTCTTGACATGACACGAGGTATTCGAACGGTTTCCAATTTTCCACAATAAATTGGT
Source organism: Silene latifolia (assembly GCF_048544455.1). Taxonomy (NCBI): domain Eukaryota; kingdom Viridiplantae; phylum Streptophyta; class Magnoliopsida; order Caryophyllales; family Caryophyllaceae; genus Silene; species Silene latifolia. Next base: position 13,961,272 of record NC_133533.1, on the reverse strand, counting down.
GGCGACTCCACAAATGCAAAGCTTGCTCGCTTTTCCTCCTGAGCGACCCCCGTGGGCCCGCGTCCACACGACATAGTCAAATTTCACATGCTAGGATTAATCTATGTTTGTTGCATTGCATGCATTACATCGACGACATATCAAATATGATTAATTTTCCTAGTCAATAGTAGAGGCTGATATTGAGGCGGGCGAGATTAGGTGTTCGAATTAAAGAGCTTCCTAATACGTAATTTCACCCCTTACTCCAGTTATCTCTGGACATCCGTGTCCATTGGCATCTCGAAAGTCATTCTAGACATGGAA